>NC_071396.1:44839817-45146179 GCF_022682495.2 Desmodus rotundus
TAAAGTCTGGCCTAAACTCCGCGAGAAGCGACTGTGACCGCCGAGACCTCGGTCCCCCAGAGCTCCAGCCCCCCTCCCCGTGAAGGCATCCGCGGCCCTCGGTCCTTGGTGTCCGCAAAAGGCAAACACCTGCGGCGAACCTGGGCCCGGGTGAGCAGGACCAGGCCGCGTGGCAGGAGGCTGGGGAGGCAGCTGGAGCCATGGGGGCCAGGGCTGGGCATTTTGCCGGGGGCTCTCTCGGGGCGCAGGCGCCCTCTCTCGCCCGGAGAGTGTCCACGTCGTCCCTTGACCCCCGCAGGACCCCTGCATCCCGGGATAGGCGGCCCTCTGCCTCCAAGCGGCTCAAACACAAGGGGCCAGGGTGGGAGCAACCTGTCTACGTGGCGGAAAACACGGAGACCCCTCCGTCACGTCCCCACCACTGCGAAGATCCCCCTGTTCTTCCATCCGTAAAGGGGTCCCCCTTTACGGATGGAAGAACAGGGGGGAGGCCCCCAGGAGATGGCTTTTGTCCGAGCCGCGGCTGGTTAGTTTCAGGCCCAGACAGTGGGGCCGCGCATGCGCAGGAAGGCCCCCAACCACAAGCAGCCCTCCGGGCAACGGGCCCCACCCTTGGCAAAGCGCGCCCGGTTAACAGGGTCCCTGGAGTCCTGTCCGGGGAAAGGGAAGCCCTCCGTGCCACCCAGAAGACCGCGAGTTTTCCCGTGGAACACACTTCCCGGCAGCTCTCCCACCCCCGCAAGGCAGAGTGCCCAGAGAAGACCGGGGCGCCTGGGGCCGGAGCCGGGGGCCGGCAAGGTTTCGCGCCCGGTGGAGCCAGCCCCATCGAGCGGAACCCACGCCCACCGACGGGTTCTGCCGGGGGACTCAGGCCTGAGCCCTGCCTGGGCAGTTAAGAGTCCTGCCCTGGTTCAAACTGCCCCACCCTGCCCCCTGGCGGCAAACTTGGACCTGGCAACTTCCGCTCTCTAAAGTCTGGCCTAAACTCCGCGAGAAGCGACTGTGACCGCCGAGACCTCGGTCCCCCAGAGCTCCAGCCCCCCTCCCCGTGAAGGCATCCGCGGCCCTCGGTCCTTGGTGTCCGCAAAAGGCAAACACCTGCGGCGAACCTGGGCCCGGGTGAGCAGGACCAGGCCGCGTGGCAGGAGGCTGGGGAGGCAGCTGGAGCCATGGGGGCCAGGGCTGGGCATTTTGCCGGGGGCTCTCTCGGGGCGCAGGCGCCCTCTCTCGCCCGGAGAGTGTCCACGTCGTCCCTTGACCCCCGCAGGACCCCTGCATCCCGGGATAGGCGGCCCTCTGCCTCCAAGCGGCTCAAACACAAGGGGCCAGGGTGGGAGCAACCTGTCTACGTGGCGGAAAACACGGAGACCCCTCCGTCACGTCCCCACCACTGCGAAGATCCCCCTGTTCTTCCATCCGTAAAGGGGTCCCCCTTTACGGATGGAAGAACAGGGGGGAGGCCCCCAGGAGATGGCTTTTGTCCGAGCCGCGGCTGGTTAGTTTCAGGCCCAGACAGTGGGGCCGCGCATGCGCAGGAAGGCCCCCAACCACAAGCAGCCCTCCGGGCAACGGGCCCCACCCTTGGCAAAGCGCGCCCGGTTAACAGGGTCCCTGGAGTCCTGTCCGGGGAAAGGGAAGCCCTCCGTGCCACCCAGAAGACCGCGAGTTTTCCCGTGGAACACACTTCCCGGCAGCTCTCCCACCCCCGCAAGGCAGAGTGCCCAGAGAAGACCGGGGCGCCTGGGGCCGGAGCCGGGGGCCGGCAAGGTTTCGCGCCCGGTGGAGCCAGCCCCATCGAGCGGAACCCACGCCCACCGACGGGTTCTGCCGGGGGACTCAGGCCTGAGCCCTGCCTGGGCAGTTAAGAGTCCTGCCCTGGTTCAAACTGCCCCACCCTGCCCCCTGGCGGCAAACTTGGACCTGGCAACTTCCGCTCTCTAAAGTCTGGCCTAAACTCCGCGAGAAGCGACTGTGACCGCCGAGACCTCGGTCCCCCAGAGCTCCAGCCCCCCTCCCCGTGAAGGCATCCGCGGCCCTCGGTCCTTGGTGTCCGCAAAAGGCAAACACCTGCGGCGAACCTGGGCCCGGGTGAGCAGGACCAGGCCGCGTGGCAGGAGGCTGGGGAGGCAGCTGGAGCCATGGGGGCCAGGGCTGGGCATTTTGCCGGGGGCTCTCTCGGGGCGCAGGCGCCCTCTCTCGCCCGGAGAGTGTCCACGTCGTCCCTTGACCCCCGCAGGACCCCTGCATCCCGGGATAGGCGGCCCTCTGCCTCCAAGCGGCTCAAACACAAGGGGCCAGGGTGGGAGCAACCTGTCTACGTGGCGGAAAACACGGAGACCCCTCCGTCACGTCCCCACCACTGCGAAGATCCCCCTGTTCTTCCATCCGTAAAGGGGTCCCCCTTTACGGATGGAAGAACAGGGGGGAGGCCCCCAGGAGATGGCTTTTGTCCGAGCCGCGGCTGGTTAGTTTCAGGCCCAGACAGTGGGGCCGCGCATGCGCAGGAAGGCCCCCAACCACAAGCAGCCCTCCGGGCAACGGGCCCCACCCTTGGCAAAGCGCGCCCGGTTAACAGGGTCCCTGGAGTCCTGTCCGGGGAAAGGGAAGCCCTCCGTGCCACCCAGAAGACCGCGAGTTTTCCCGTGGAACACACTTCCCGGCAGCTCTCCCACCCCCGCAAGGCAGAGTGCCCAGAGAAGACCGGGGCGCCTGGGGCCGGAGCCGGGGGCCGGCAAGGTTTCGCGCCCGGTGGAGCCAGCCCCATCGAGCGGAACCCACGCCCACCGACGGGTTCTGCCGGGGGACTCAGGCCTGAGCCCTGACTGGGCAGTTAAGAGTCTTGCCCTGGTTCAAACTGCCCCACCCTGCCCCCTGGCGGCAAACTTGGACCTGGCAACTTCCGCTCTCTAAAGTCTGGCCTAAACTCCGCGAGAAGCGACTGTGACCGCCGAGACCTCGGTCCCCCAGAGCTCCAGCCCCCCTCCCCGTGAAGGCATCCGCGGCCCTCGGTCCTTGGTGTCCGCAAAAGGCAAACACCTGCGGCGAACCTGGGCCCGGGTGAGCAGGACCAGGCCGCGTGGCAGGAGGCTGGGGAGGCAGCTGGAGCCATGGGGGCCAGGGCTGGGCATTTTGCCGGGGGCTCTCTCGGGGCGCAGGCGCCCTCTCTCGCCCGGAGAGTGTCCACGTCGTCCCTTGACCCCCGCAGGACCCCTGCATCCCGGGATAGGCGGCCCTCTGCCTCCAAGCGGCTCAAACACAAGGGGCCAGGGTGGGAGCAACCTGTCTACGTGGCGGAAAACACGGAGACCCCTCCGTCACGTCCCCACCACTGCGAAGATCCCCCTGTTCTTCCATCCGTAAAGGGGTCCCCCTTTACGGATGGAAGAACAGGGGGGAGGCCCCCAGGAGATGGCTTTTGTCCGAGCCGCGGCTGGTTAGTTTCAGGCCCAGACAGTGGGGCCGCGCATGCGCAGGAAGGCCCCCAACCACAAGCAGCCCTCCGGGCAACGGGCCCCACCCTTGGCAAAGCGCGCCCGGTTAACAGGGTCCCTGGAGTCCTGTCCGGGGAAAGGGAAGCCCTCCGTGCCACCCAGAAGACCGCGAGTTTTCCCGTGGAACACACTTCCCGGCAGCTCTCCCACCCCCGCAAGGCAGAGTGCCCAGAGAAGACCGGGGCGCCTGGGGCCGGAGCCGGGGGCCGGCAAGGTTTCGCGCCCGGTGGAGCCAGCCCCATCGAGCGGAACCCACGCCCACCGACGGGTTCTGCCGGGGGACTCAGGCCTGAGCCCTGCCTGGGCAGTTAAGAGTCTTGCCCTGGTTCAAACTGCCCCACCCTGCCCCCTGGCGGCAAACTTGGACCTGGCAACTTCCGCTCTCTAAAGTCTGGCCTAAACTCCGCGAGAAGCGACTGTGACCGCCGAGACCTCGGTCCCCCAGAGCTCCAGCCCCCCTCCCCGTGAAGGCATCCGCGGCCCTCGGTCCTTGGTGTCCGCAAAAGGCAAACACCTGCGGCGAACCTGGGCCCGGGTGAGCAGGACCAGGCCGCGTGGCAGGAGGCTGGGGAGGCAGCTGGAGCCATGGGGGCCAGGGCTGGGCATTTTGCCGGGGGCTCTCTCGGGGCGCAGGCGCCCTCTCTCGCCCGGAGAGTGTCCACGTCGTCCCTTGACCCCCGCAGGACCCCTGCATCCCGGGATAGGCGGCCCTCTGCCTCCAAGCGGCTCAAACACAAGGGGCCAGGGTGGGAGCAACCTGTCTACGTGGCGGAAAACACGGAGACCCCTCCGTCACGTCCCCACCACTGCGAAGATCCCCCTGTTCTTCCATCCGTAAAGGGGTCCCCCTTTACGGATGGAAGAACAGGGGGGAGGCCCCCAGGAGATGGCTTTTGTCCGAGCCGCGGCTGGTTAGTTTCAGGCCCAGACAGTGGGGCCGCGCATGCGCAGGAAGGCCCCCAACCACAAGCAGCCCTCCGGGCAACGGGCCCCACCCTTGGCAAAGCGCGCCCGGTTAACAGGGTCCCTGGAGTCCTGTCCGGGGAAAGGGAAGCCCTCCGTGCCACCCAGAAGACCGCGAGTTTTCCCGTGGAACACACTTCCCGGCAGCTCTCCCACCCCCGCAAGGCAGAGTGCCCAGAGAAGACCGGGGCGCCTGGGGCCGGAGCCGGGGGCCGGCAAGGTTTCGCGCCCGGTGGAGCCAGCCCCATCGAGCGGAACCCACGCCCACCGACGGGTTCTGCCGGGGGACTCAGGCCTGAGCCCTGCCTGGGCAGTTAAGAGTCTTGCCCTGGTTCAAACTGCCCCACCCTGCCCCCTGGCGGCAAACTTGGACCTGGCAACTTCCGCTCTCTAAAGTCTGGCCTAAACTCCGCGAGAAGCGACTGTGACCGCCGAGACCTCGGTCCCCCAGAGCTCCAGCCCCCCTCCCCGTGAAGGCATCCGCGGCCCTCGGTCCTTGGTGTCCGCAAAAGGCAAACACCTGCGGCGAACCTGGGCCCGGGTGAGCAGGACCAGGCCGCGTGGCAGGAGGCTGGGGAGGCAGCTGGAGCCATGGGGGCCAGGGCTGGGCATTTTGCCGGGGGCTCTCTCGGGGCGCAGGCGCCCTCTCTCGCCCGGAGAGTGTCCACGTCGTCCCTTGACCCCCGCAGGACCCCTGCATCCCGGGATAGGCGGCCCTCTGCCTCCAAGCGGCTCAAACACAAGGGGCCAGGGTGGGAGCAACCTGTCTACGTGGCGGAAAACACGGAGACCCCCTCCGTCACGTCCCCACCACTGCGAAGATCCCCCTGTTCTTCCATCCGTAAAGGGGTCCCCCTTTACGGATGGAAGAACAGGGGGGAGGCCCCCAGGAGATGGCTTTTGTCCGAGCCGCGGCTGGTTAGTTTCAGGCCCAGACAGTGGGGCCGCGCATGCGCAGGAAGGCCCCCAACCACAAGCAGCCCTCCGGGCAACGGGCCCCACCCTTGGCAAAGCGCGCCCGGTTAACAGGGTCCCTGGAGTCCTGTCCGGGGAAAGGGAAGCCCTCCGTGCCACCCAGAAGACCGCGAGTTTTCCCGTGGAACACACTTCCCGGCAGCTCTCCCACCCCCGCAAGGCAGAGTGCCCAGAGAAGACCGGGGCGCCTGGGGCCGGAGCCGGGGGCCGGCAAGGTTTCGCGCCCGGTGGAGCCAGCCCCATCGAGCGGAACCCACGCCCACCGACGGGTTCTGCCGGGGGACTCAGGCCTGAGCCCTGCCTGGGCAGTTAAGAGTCTTGCCCTGGTTCAAACTGCCCCACCCTGCCCCCTGGCGGCAAACTTGGACCTGGCAACTTCCGCTCTCTAAAGTCTGGCCTAAACTCCGCGAGAAGCGACTGTGACCGCCGAGACCTCGGTCCCCCAGAGCTCCAGCCCCCCTCCCCGTGAAGGCATCCGCGGCCCTCGGTCCTTGGTGTCCGCAAAAGGCAAACACCTGCGGCGAACCTGGGCCCGGGTGAGCAGGACCAGGCCGCGTGGCAGGAGGCTGGGGAGGCAGCTGGAGCCATGGGGGCCAGGGCTGGGCATTTTGCCGGGGGCTCTCTCGGGGCGCAGGCGCCCTCTCTCGCCCGGAGAGTGTCCACGTCGTCCCTTGACCCCCGCAGGACCCCTGCATCCCGGGATAGGCGGCCCTCTGCCTCCAAGCGGCTCAAACACAAGGGGCCAGGGTGGGAGCAACCTGTCTACGTGGCGGAAAACACGGAGACCCCTCCGTCACGTCCCCACCACTGCGAAGATCCCCCTGTTCTTCCATCCGTAAAGGGGTCCCCCTTTACGGATGGAAGAACAGGGGGGAGGCCCCCAGGAGATGGCTTTTGTCCGAGCCGCGGCTGGTTAGTTTCAGGCCCAGACAGTGGGGCCGCGCATGCGCAGGAAGGCCCCCAACCACAAGCAGCCCTCCGGGCAACGGGCCCCACCCTTGGCAAAGCGCGCCCGGTTAACAGGGTCCCTGGAGTCCTGTCCGGGGAAAGGGAAGCCCTCCGTGCCACCCAGAAGACCGCGAGTTTTCCCGTGGAACACACTTCCCGGCAGCTCTCCCACCCCCGCAAGGCAGAGTGCCCAGAGAAGACCGGGGCGCCTGGGGCCGGAGCCGGGGGCCGGCAAGGTTTCGCGCCCGGTGGAGCCAGCCCCATCGAGCGGAACCCACGCCCACCGACGGGTTCTGCCGGGGGACTCAGGCCTGAGCCCTGCCTGGGCAGTTAAGAGTCTTGCCCTGGTTCAAACTGCCCCACCCTGCCCCCTGGCGGCAAACTTGGACCTGGCAACTTCCACTCTCTAAAGTCTGGCCTAAACTCCGCGAGAAGCGACTGTGACCGCCGAGACCTCGGTCCCCCAGAGCTCCAGCCCCCCTCCCCGTGAAGGCATCCGCGGCCCTCGGTCCTTGGTGTCCGCAAAAGGCAAACACCTGCGGCGAACCTGGGCCCGGGTGAGCAGGACCAGGCCGCGTGGCAGGAGGCTGGGGAGGCAGCTGGAGCCATGGGGGCCAGGGCTGGGCATTTTGCCGGGGGCTCTCTCGGGGCGCAGGCGCCCTCTCTCGCCCGGAGAGTGTCCACGTCGTCCCTTGACCCCCGCAGGACCCCTGCATCCCGGGATAGGCGGCCCTCTGCCTCCAAGCGGCTCAAACACAAGGGGCCAGGGTGGGAGCAACCTGTCTACGTGGCGGAAAACACGGAGACCCCCTCCGTCACGTCCCCACCACTGCGAAGATCCCCCTGTTCTTCCATCCGTAAAGGGGTCCCCCTTTACGGATGGAAGAACAGGGGGGAGGCCCCCAGGAGATGGCTTTTGTCCGAGCCGCGGCTGGTTAGTTTCAGGCCCAGACAGTGGGGCCGCGCATGCGCAGGAAGGCCCCCAACCACAAGCAGCCCTCCGGGCAACGGGCCCCACCCTTGGCAAAGCGCGCCCGGTTAACAGGGTCCCTGGAGTCCTGTCCGGGGAAAGGGAAGCCCTCCGTGCCACCCAGAAGACCGCGAGTTTTCCCGTGGAACACACTTCCCGGCAGCTCTCCCACCCCCGCAAGGCAGAGTGCCCAGAGAAGACCGGGGCGCCTGGGGCCGGAGCCGGGGGCCGGCAAGGTTTCGCGCCCGGTGGAGCCAGCCCCATCGAGCGGAACCCACGCCCACCGACGGGTTCTGCCGGGGGACTCAGGCCTGAGCCCTGCCTGGGCAGTTAAGAGTCTTGCCCTGGTTCAAACTGCCCCACCCTGCCCCCTGGCGGCAAACTTGGACCTGGCAACTTCCGCTCTCTAAAGTCTGGCCTAAACTCCGCGAGAAGCGACTGTGACCGCCGAGACCTCGGTCCCCCAGAGCTCCAGCCCCCCTCCCCGTGAAGGCATCCGCGGCCCTCGGTCCTTGGTGTCCGCAAAAGGCAAACACCTGCGGCGAACCTGGGCCCGGGTGAGCAGGACCAGGCCGCGTGGCAGGAGGCTGGGGAGGCAGCTGGAGCCATGGGGGCCAGGGCTGGGCATTTTGCCGGGGGCTCTCTCGGGGCGCAGGCGCCCTCTCTCGCCCGGAGAGTGTCCACGTCGTCCCTTGACCCCCGCAGGACCCCTGCATCCCGGGATAGGCGGCCCTCTGCCTCCAAGCGGCTCAAACACAAGGGGCCAGGGTGGGAGCAACCTGTCTACGTGGCGGAAAACACGGAGACCCCTCCGTCACGTCCCCACCACTGCGAAGATCCCCCTGTTCTTCCATCCGTAAAGGGGTCCCCCTTTACGGATGGAAGAACAGGGGGGAGGCCCCCAGGAGATGGCTTTTGTCCGAGCCGCGGCTGGTTAGTTTCAGGCCCAGACAGTGGGGCCGCGCATGCGCAGGAAGGCCCCCAACCACAAGCAGCCCTCCGGGCAACGGGCCCCACCCTTGGCAAAGCGCGCCCGGTTAACAGGGTCCCTGGAGTCCTGTCCGGGGAAAGGGAAGCCCTCCGTGCCACCCAGAAGACCGCGAGTTTTCCCGTGGAACACACTTCCCGGCAGCTCTCCCACCCCCGCAAGGCAGAGTGCCCAGAGAAGACCGGGGCGCCTGGGGCCGGAGCCGGGGGCCGGCAAGGTTTCGCGCCCGGTGGAGCCAGCCCCATCGAGCGGAACCCACGCCCACCGACGGGTTCTGCCGGGGGACTCAGGCCTGAGCCCTGCCTGGGCAGTTAAGAGTCCTGCCCTGGTTCAAACTGCCCCACCCTGCCCCCTGGCGGCAAACTTGGACCTGGCAACTTCCGCTCTCTAAAGTCTGGCCTAAACTCCGCGAGAAGCGACTGTGACCGCCGAGACCTCGGTCCCCCAGAGCTCCAGCCCCCCTCCCCGTGAAGGCATCCGCGGCCCTCGGTCCTTGGTGTCCGCAAAAGGCAAACACCTGCGGCGAACCTGGGCCCGGGTGAGCAGGACCAGGCCGCGTGGCAGGAGGCTGGGGAGGCAGCTGGAGCCATGGGGGCCAGGGCTGGGCATTTTGCCGGGGGCTCTCTCGGGGCGCAGGCGCCCTCTCTCGCCCGGAGAGTGTCCACGTCGTCCCTTGACCCCCGCAGGACCCCTGCATCCCGGGATAGGCGGCCCTCTGCCTCCAAGCGGCTCAAACACAAGGGGCCAGGGTGGGAGCAACCTGTCTACGTGGCGGAAAACACGGAGACCCCTCCGTCACGTCCCCACCACTGCGAAGATCCCCCTGTTCTTCCATCCGTAAAGGGGTCCCCCTTTACGGATGGAAGAACAGGGGGGAGGCCCCCAGGAGATGGCTTTTGTCCGAGCCGCGGCTGGTTAGTTTCAGGCCCAGACAGTGGGGCCGCGCATGCGCAGGAAGGCCCCCAACCACAAGCAGCCCTCCGGGCAACGGGCCCCACCCTTGGCAAAGCGCGCCCGGTTAACAGGGTCCCTGGAGTCCTGTCCGGGGAAAGGGAAGCCCTCCGTGCCACCCAGAAGACCGCGAGTTTTCCCGTGGAACACACTTCCCGGCAGCTCTCCCACCCCCGCAAGGCAGAGTGCCCAGAGAAGACCGGGGCGCCTGGGGCCGGAGCCGGGGGCCGGCAAGGTTTCGCGCCCGGTGGAGCCAGCCCCATCGAGCGGAACCCACGCCCACCGACGGGTTCTGCCGGGGGACTCAGGCCTGAGCCCTGACTGGGCAGTTAAGAGTCTTGCCCTGGTTCAAACTGCCCCACCCTGCCCCCTGGCGGCAAACTTGGACCTGGCAACTTCCGCTCTCTAAAGTCTGGCCTAAACTCCGCGAGAAGCGACTGTGACCGCCGAGACCTCGGTCCCCCAGAGCTCCAGCCCCCCTCCCCGTGAAGGCATCCGCGGCCCTCGGTCCTTGGTGTCCGCAAAAGGCAAACACCTGCGGCGAACCTGGGCCCGGGTGAGCAGGACCAGGCCGCGTGGCAGGAGGCTGGGGAGGCAGCTGGAGCCATGGGGGCCAGGGCTGGGCATTTTGCCGGGGGCTCTCTCGGGGCGCAGGCGCCCTCTCTCGCCCGGAGAGTGTCCACGTCGTCCCTTGACCCCCGCAGGACCCCTGCATCCCGGGATAGGCGGCCCTCTGCCTCCAAGCGGCTCAAACACAAGGGGCCAGGGTGGGAGCAACCTGTCTACGTGGCGGAAAACACGGAGACCCCTCCGTCACGTCCCCACCACTGCGAAGATCCCCCTGTTCTTCCATCCGTAAAGGGGTCCCCCTTTACGGATGGAAGAACAGGGGGGAGGCCCCCAGGAGATGGCTTTTGTCCGAGCCGCGGCTGGTTAGTTTCAGGCCCAGACAGTGGGGCCGCGCATGCGCAGGAAGGCCCCCAACCACAAGCAGCCCTCCGGGCAACGGGCCCCACCCTTGGCAAAGCGCGCCCGGTTAACAGGGTCCCTGGAGTCCTGTCCGGGGAAAGGGAAGCCCTCCGTGCCACCCAGAAGACCGCGAGTTTTCCCGTGGAACACACTTCCCGGCAGCTCTCCCACCCCCGCAAGGCAGAGTGCCCAGAGAAGACCGGGGCGCCTGGGGCCGGAGCCGGGGGCCGGCAAGGTTTCGCGCCCGGTGGAGCCAGCCCCATCGAGCGGAACCCACGCCCACCGACGGGTTCTGCCGGGGGACTCAGGCCTGAGCCCTGCCTGGGCAGTTAAGAGTCTTGCCCTGGTTCAAACTGCCCCACCCTGCCCCCTGGCGGCAAACTTGGACCTGGCAACTTCCGCTCTCTAAAGTCTGGCCTAAACTCCGCGAGAAGCGACTGTGACCGCCGAGACCTCGGTCCCCCAGAGCTCCAGCCCCCCTCCCCGTGAAGGCATCCGCGGCCCTCGGTCCTTGGTGTCCGCAAAAGGCAAACACCTGCGGCGAACCTGGGCCCGGGTGAGCAGGACCAGGCCGCGTGGCAGGAGGCTGGGGAGGCAGCTGGAGCCATGGGGGCCAGGGCTGGGCATTTTGCCGGGGGCTCTCTCGGGGCGCAGGCGCCCTCTCTCGCCCGGAGAGTGTCCACGTCGTCCCTTGACCCCCGCAGGACCCCTGCATCCCGGGATAGGCGGCCCTCTGCCTCCAAGCGGCTCAAACACAAGGGGCCAGGGTGGGAGCAACCTGTCTACGTGGCGGAAAACACGGAGACCCCTCCGTCACGTCCCCACCACTGCGAAGATCCCCCTGTTCTTCCATCCGTAAAGGGGTCCCCCTTTACGGATGGAAGAACAGGGGGGAGGCCCCCAGGAGATGGCTTTTGTCCGAGCCGCGGCTGGTTAGTTTCAGGCCCAGACAGTGGGGCCGCGCATGCGCAGGAAGGCCCCCAACCACAAGCAGCCCTCCGGGCAACGGGCCCCACCCTTGGCAAAGCGCGCCCGGTTAACAGGGTCCCTGGAGTCCTGTCCGGGGAAAGGGAAGCCCTCCGTGCCACCCAGAAGACCGCGAGTTTTCCCGTGGAACACACTTCCCGGCAGCTCTCCCACCCCCGCAAGGCAGAGTGCCCAGAGAAGACCGGGGCGCCTGGGGCCGGAGCCGGGGGCCGGCAAGGTTTCGCGCCCGGTGGAGCCAGCCCCATCGAGCGGAACCCACGCCCACCGACGGGTTCTGCCGGGGGACTCAGGCCTGAGCCCTGCCTGGGCAGTTAAGAGTCTTGCCCTGGTTCAAACTGCCCCACCCTGCCCCCTGGCGGCAAACTTGGACCTGGCAACTTCCGCTCTCTAAAGTCTGGCCTAAACTCCGCGAGAAGCGACTGTGACCGCCGAGACCTCGGTCCCCCAGAGCTCCAGCCCCCCTCCCCGTGAAGGCATCCGCGGCCCTCGGTCCTTGGTGTCCGCAAAAGGCAAACACCTGCGGCGAACCTGGGCCCGGGTGAGCAGGACCAGGCCGCGTGGCAGGAGGCTGGGGAGGCAGCTGGAGCCATGGGGGCCAGGGCTGGGCATTTTGCCGGGGGCTCTCTCGGGGCGCAGGCGCCCTCTCTCGCCCGGAGAGTGTCCACGTCGTCCCTTGACCCCCGCAGGACCCCTGCATCCCGGGATAGGCGGCCCTCTGCCTCCAAGCGGCTCAAACACAAGGGGCCAGGGTGGGAGCAACCTGTCTACGTGGCGGAAAACACGGAGACCCCCTCCGTCACGTCCCCACCACTGCGAAGATCCCCCTGTTCTTCCATCCGTAAAGGGGTCCCCCTTTACGGATGGAAGAACAGGGGGGAGGCCCCCAGGAGATGGCTTTTGTCCGAGCCGCGGCTGGTTAGTTTCAGGCCCAGACAGTGGGGCCGCGCATGCGCAGGAAGGCCCCCAACCACAAGCAGCCCTCCGGGCAACGGGCCCCACCCTTGGCAAAGCGCGCCCGGTTAACAGGGTCCCTGGAGTCCTGTCCGGGGAAAGGGAAGCCCTCCGTGCCACCCAGAAGACCGCGAGTTTTCCCGTGGAACACACTTCCCGGCAGCTCTCCCACCCCCGCAAGGCAGAGTGCCCAGAGAAGACCGGGGCGCCTGGGGCCGGAGCCGGGGGCCGGCAAGGTTTCGCGCCCGGTGGAGCCAGCCCCATCGAGCGGAACCCACGCCCACCGACGGGTTCTGCCGGGGGACTCAGGCCTGAGCCCTGCCTGGGCAGTTAAGAGTCTTGCCCTGGTTCAAACTGCCCCACCCTGCCCCCTGGCGGCAAACTTGGACCTGGCAACTTCCGCTCTCTAAAGTCTGGCCTAAACTCCGCGAGAAGCGACTGTGACCGCCGAGACCTCGGTCCCCCAGAGCTCCAGCCCCCCTCCCCGTGAAGGCATCCGCGGCCCTCGGTCCTTGGTGTCCGCAAAAGGCAAACACCTGCGGCGAACCTGGGCCCGGGTGAGCAGGACCAGGCCGCGTGGCAGGAGGCTGGGGAGGCAGCTGGAGCCATGGGGGCCAGGGCTGGGCATTTTGCCGGGGGCTCTCTCGGGGCGCAGGCGCCCTCTCTCGCCCGGAGAGTGTCCACGTCGTCCCTTGACCCCCGCAGGACCCCTGCATCCCGGGATAGGCGGCCCTCTGCCTCCAAGCGGCTCAAACACAAGGGGCCAGGGTGGGAGCAACCTGTCTACGTGGCGGAAAACACGGAGACCCCTCCGTCACGTCCCCACCACTGCGAAGATCCCCCTGTTCTTCCATCCGTAAAGGGGTCCCCCTTTACGGATGGAAGAACAGGGGGGAGGCCCCCAGGAGATGGCTTTTGTCCGAGCCGCGGCTGGTTAGTTTCAGGCCCAGACAGTGGGGCCGCGCATGCGCAGGAAGGCCCCCAACCACAAGCAGCCCTCCGGGCAACGGGCCCCACCCTTGGCAAAGCGCGCCCGGTTAACAGGGTCCCTGGAGTCCTGTCCGGGGAAAGGGAAGCCCTCCGTGCCACCCAGAAGACCGCGAGTTTTCCCGTGGAACACACTTCCCGGCAGCTCTCCCACCCCCGCAAGGCAGAGTGCCCAGAGAAGACCGGGGCGCCTGGGGCCGGAGCCGGGGGCCGGCAAGGTTTCGCGCCCGGTGGAGCCAGCCCCATCGAGCGGAACCCACGCCCACCGACGGGTTCTGCCGGGGGACTCAGGCCTGAGCCCTGCCTGGGCAGTTAAGAGTCTTGCCCTGGTTCAAACTGCCCCACCCTGCCCCCTGGCGGCAAACTTGGACCTGGCAACTTCCACTCTCTAAAGTCTGGCCTAAACTCCGCGAGAAGCGACTGTGACCGCCGAGACCTCGGTCCCCCAGAGCTCCAGCCCCCCTCCCCGTGAAGGCATCCGCGGCCCTCGGTCCTTGGTGTCCGCAAAAGGCAAACACCTGCGGCGAACCTGGGCCCGGGTGAGCAGGACCAGGCCGCGTGGCAGGAGGCTGGGGAGGCAGCTGGAGCCATGGGGGCCAGGGCTGGGCATTTTGCCGGGGGCTCTCTCGGGGCGCAGGCGCCCTCTCTCGCCCGGAGAGTGTCCACGTCGTCCCTTGACCCCCGCAGGACCCCTGCATCCCGGGATAGGCGGCCCTCTGCCTCCAAGCGGCTCAAACACAAGGGGCCAGGGTGGGAGCAACCTGTCTACGTGGCGGAAAACACGGAGACCCCCTCCGTCACGTCCCCACCACTGCGAAGATCCCCCTGTTCTTCCATCCGTAAAGGGGTCCCCCTTTACGGATGGAAGAACAGGGGGGAGGCCCCCAGGAGATGGCTTTTGTCCGAGCCGCGGCTGGTTAGTTTCAGGCCCAGACAGTGGGGCCGCGCATGCGCAGGAAGGCCCCCAACCACAAGCAGCCCTCCGGGCAACGGGCCCCACCCTTGGCAAAGCGCGCCCGGTTAACAGGGTCCCTGGAGTCCTGTCCGGGGAAAGGGAAGCCCTCCGTGCCACCCAGAAGACCGCGAGTTTTCCCGTGGAACACACTTCCCGGCAGCTCTCCCACCCCCGCAAGGCAGAGTGCCCAGAGAAGACCGGGGCGCCTGGGGCCGGAGCCGGGGGCCGGCAAGGTTTCGCGCCCGGTGGAGCCAGCCCCATCGAGCGGAACCCACGCCCACCGACGGGTTCTGCCGGGGGACTCAGGCCTGAGCCCTGCCTGGGCAGTTAAGAGTCTTGCCCTGGTTCAAACTGCCCCACCCTGCCCCCTGGCGGCAAACTTGGACCTGGCAACTTCCGCTCTCTAAAGTCTGGCCTAAACTCCGCGAGAAGCGACTGTGACCGCCGAGACCTCGGTCCCCCAGAGCTCCAGCCCCCCTCCCCGTGAAGGCATCCGCGGCCCTCGGTCCTTGGTGTCCGCAAAAGGCAAACACCTGCGGCGAACCTGGGCCCGGGTGAGCAGGACCAGGCCGCGTGGCAGGAGGCTGGGGAGGCAGCTGGAGCCATGGGGGCCAGGGCTGGGCATTTTGCCGGGGGCTCTCTCGGGGCGCAGGCGCCCTCTCTCGCCCGGAGAGTGTCCACGTCGTCCCTTGACCCCCGCAGGACCCCTGCATCCCGGGATAGGCGGCCCTCTGCCTCCAAGCGGCTCAAACACAAGGGGCCAGGGTGGGAGCAACCTGTCTACGTGGCGGAAAACACGGAGACCCCTCCGTCACGTCCCCACCACTGCGAAGATCCCCCTGTTCTTCCATCCGTAAAGGGGTCCCCCTTTACGGATGGAAGAACAGGGGGGAGGCCCCCAGGAGATGGCTTTTGTCCGAGCCGCGGCTGGTTAGTTTCAGGCCCAGACAGTGGGGCCGCGCATGCGCAGGAAGGCCCCCAACCACAAGCAGCCCTCCGGGCAACGGGCCCCACCCTTGGCAAAGCGCGCCCGGTTAACAGGGTCCCTGGAGTCCTGTCCGGGGAAAGGGAAGCCCTCCGTGCCACCCAGAAGACCGCGAGTTTTCCCGTGGAACACACTTCCCGGCAGCTCTCCCACCCCCGCAAGGCAGAGTGCCCAGAGAAGACCGGGGCGCCTGGGGCCGGAGCCGGGGGCCGGCAAGGTTTCGCGCCCGGTGGAGCCAGCCCCATCGAGCGGAACCCACGCCCACCGACGGGTTCTGCCGGGGGACTCAGGCCTGAGCCCTGCCTGGGCAGTTAAGAGTCTTGCCCTGGTTCAAACTGCCCCACCCTGCCCCCTGGCGGCAAACTTGGACCTGGCAACTTCCACTCTCTAAAGTCTGGCCTAAACTCCGCGAGAAGCGACTGTGACCGCCGAGACCTCGGTCCCCCAGAGCTCCAGCCCCCCTCCCCGTGAAGGCATCCGCGGCCCTCGGTCCTTGGTGTCCGCAAAAGGCAAACACCTGCGGCGAACCTGGGCCCGGGTGAGCAGGACCAGGCCGCGTGGCAGGAGGCTGGGGAGGCAGCTGGAGCCATGGGGGCCAGGGCTGGGCATTTTGCCGGGGGCTCTCTCGGGGCGCAGGCGCCCTCTCTCGCCCGGAGAGTGTCCACGTCGTCCCTTGACCCCCGCAGGACCCCTGCATCCCGGGATAGGCGGCCCTCTGCCTCCAAGCGGCTCAAACACAAGGGGCCAGGGTGGGAGCAACCTGTCTACGTGGCGGAAAACACGGAGACCCCCTCCGTCACGTCCCCACCACTGCGAAGATCCCCCTGTTCTTCCATCCGTAAAGGGGTCCCCCTTTACGGATGGAAGAACAGGGGGGAGGCCCCCAGGAGATGGCTTTTGTCCGAGCCGCGGCTGGTTAGTTTCAGGCCCAGACAGTGGGGCCGCGCATGCGCAGGAAGGCCCCCAACCACAAGCAGCCCTCCGGGCAACGGGCCCCACCCTTGGCAAAGCGCGCCCGGTTAACAGGGTCCCTGGAGTCCTGTCCGGGGAAAGGGAAGCCCTCCGTGCCACCCAGAAGACCGCGAGTTTTCCCGTGGAACACACTTCCCGGCAGCTCTCCCACCCCCGCAAGGCAGAGTGCCCAGAGAAGACCGGGGCGCCTGGGGCCGGAGCCGGGGGCCGGCAAGGTTTCGCGCCCGGTGGAGCCAGCCCCATCGAGCGGAACCCACGCCCACCGACGGGTTCTGCCGGGGGACTCAGGCCTGAGCCCTGCCTGGGCAGTTAAGAGTCTTGCCCTGGTTCAAACTGCCCCACCCTGCCCCCTGGCGGCAAACTTGGACCTGGCAACTTCCACTCTCTAAAGTCTGGCCTAAACTCCGCGAGAAGCGACTGTGACCGCCGAGACCTCGGTCCCCCAGAGCTCCAGCCCCCCTCCCCGTGAAGGCATCCGCGGCCCTCGGTCCTTGGTGTCCGCAAAAGGCAAACACCTGCGGCGAACCTGGGCCCGGGTGAGCAGGACCAGGCCGCGTGGCAGGAGGCTGGGGAGGCAGCTGGAGCCATGGGGGCCAGGGCTGGGCATTTTGCCGGGGGCTCTCTCGGGGCGCAGGCGCCCTCTCTCGCCCGGAGAGTGTCCACGTCGTCCCTTGACCCCCGCAGGACCCCTGCATCCCGGGATAGGCGGCCCTCTGCCTCCAAGCGGCTCAAACACAAGGGGCCAGGGTGGGAGCAACCTGTCTACGTGGCGGAAAACACGGAGACCCCCTCCGTCACGTCCCCACCACTGCGAAGATCCCCCTGTTCTTCCATCCGTAAAGGGGTCCCCCTTTACGGATGGAAGAACAGGGGGGAGGCCCCCAGGAGATGGCTTTTGTCCGAGCCGCGGCTGGTTAGTTTCAGGCCCAGACAGTGGGGCCGCGCATGCGCAGGAAGGCCCCCAACCACAAGCAGCCCTCCGGGCAACGGGCCCCACCCTTGGCAAAGCGCGCCCGGTTAACAGGGTCCCTGGAGTCCTGTCCGGGGAAAGGGAAGCCCTCCGTGCCACCCAGAAGACCGCGAGTTTTCCCGTGGAACACACTTCCCGGCAGCTCTCCCACCCCCGCAAGGCAGAGTGCCCAGAGAAGACCGGGGCGCCTGGGGCCGGAGCCGGGGGCCGGCAAGGTTTCGCGCCCGGTGGAGCCAGCCCCATCGAGCGGAACCCACGCCCACCGACGGGTTCTGCCGGGGGACTCAGGCCTGAGCCCTGCCTGGGCAGTTAAGAGTCTTGCCCTGGTTCAAACTGCCCCACCCTGCCCCCTGGCGGCAAACTTGGACCTGGCAACTTCCGCTCTCTAAAGTCTGGCCTAAACTCCGCGAGAAGCGACTGTGACCGCCGAGACCTCGGTCCCCCAGAGCTCCAGCCCCCCTCCCCGTGAAGGCATCCGCGGCCCTCGGTCCTTGGTGTCCGCAAAAGGCAAACACCTGCGGCGAACCTGGGCCCGGGTGAGCAGGACCAGGCCGCGTGGCAGGAGGCTGGGGAGGCAGCTGGAGCCATGGGGGCCAGGGCTGGGCATTTTGCCGGGGGCTCTCTCGGGGCGCAGGCGCCCTCTCTCGCCCGGAGAGTGTCCACGTCGTCCCTTGACCCCCGCAGGACCCCTGCATCCCGGGATAGGCGGCCCTCTGCCTCCAAGCGGCTCAAACACAAGGGGCCAGGGTGGGAGCAACCTGTCTACGTGGCGGAAAACACGGAGACCCCTCCGTCACGTCCCCACCACTGCGAAGATCCCCCTGTTCTTCCATCCGTAAAGGGGTCCCCCTTTACGGATGGAAGAACAGGGGGGAGGCCCCCAGGAGATGGCTTTTGTCCGAGCCGCGGCTGGTTAGTTTCAGGCCCAGACAGTGGGGCCGCGCATGCGCAGGAAGGCCCCCAACCACAAGCAGCCCTCCGGGCAACGGGCCCCACCCTTGGCAAAGCGCGCCCGGTTAACAGGGTCCCTGGAGTCCTGTCCGGGGAAAGGGAAGCCCTCCGTGCCACCCAGAAGACCGCGAGTTTTCCCGTGGAACACACTTCCCGGCAGCTCTCCCACCCCCGCAAGGCAGAGTGCCCAGAGAAGACCGGGGCGCCTGGGGCCGGAGCCGGGGGCCGGCAAGGTTTCGCGCCCGGTGGAGCCAGCCCCATCGAGCGGAACCCACGCCCACCGACGGGTTCTGCCGGGGGACTCAGGCCTGAGCCCTGACTGGGCAGTTAAGAGTCTTGCCCTGGTTCAAACTGCCCCACCCTGCCCCCTGGCGGCAAACTTGGACCTGGCAACTTCCACTCTCTAAAGTCTGGCCTAAACTCCGCGAGAAGCGACTGTGACCGCCGAGACCTCGGTCCCCCAGAGCTCCAGCCCCCCTCCCCGTGAAGGCATCCGCGGCCCTCGGTCCTTGGTGTCCGCAAAAGGCAAACACCTGCGGCGAACCTGGGCCCGGGTGAGCAGGACCAGGCCGCGTGGCAGGAGGCTGGGGAGGCAGCTGGAGCCATGGGGGCCAGGGCTGGGCATTTTGCCGGGGGCTCTCTCGGGGCGCAGGCGCCCTCTCTCGCCCGGAGAGTGTCCACGTCGTCCCTTGACCCCCGCAGGACCCCTGCATCCCGGGATAGGCGGCCCTCTGCCTCCAAGCGGCTCAAACACAAGGGGCCAGGGTGGGAGCAACCTGTCTACGTGGCGGAAAACACGGAGACCCCCTCCGTCACGTCCCCACCACTGCGAAGATCCCCCTGTTCTTCCATCCGTAAAGGGGTCCCCCTTTACGGATGGAAGAACAGGGGGGAGGCCCCCAGGAGATGGCTTTTGTCCGAGCCGCGGCTGGTTAGTTTCAGGCCCAGACAGTGGGGCCGCGCATGCGCAGGAAGGCCCCCAACCACAAGCAGCCCTCCGGGCAACGGGCCCCACCCTTGGCAAAGCGCGCCCGGTTAACAGGGTCCCTGGAGTCCTGTCCGGGGAAAGGGAAGCCCTCCGTGCCACCCAGAAGACCGCGAGTTTTCCCGTGGAACACACTTCCCGGCAGCTCTCCCACCCCCGCAAGGCAGAGTGCCCAGAGAAGACCGGGGCGCCTGGGGCCGGAGCCGGGGGCCGGCAAGGTTTCGCGCCCGGTGGAGCCAGCCCCATCGAGCGGAACCCACGCCCACCGACGGGTTCTGCCGGGGGACTCAGGCCTGAGCCCTGCCTGGGCAGTTAAGAGTCTTGCCCTGGTTCAAACTGCCCCACCCTGCCCCCTGGCGGCAAACTTGGACCTGGCAACTTCCGCTCTCTAAAGTCTGGCCTAAACTCCGCGAGAAGCGACTGTGACCGCCGAGACCTCGGTCCCCCAGAGCTCCAGCCCCCCTCCCCGTGAAGGCATCCGCGGCCCTCGGTCCTTGGTGTCCGCAAAAGGCAAACACCTGCGGCGAACCTGGGCCCGGGTGAGCAGGACCAGGCCGCGTGGCAGGAGGCTGGGGAGGCAGCTGGAGCCATGGGGGCCAGGGCTGGGCATTTTGCCGGGGGCTCTCTCGGGGCGCAGGCGCCCTCTCTCGCCCGGAGAGTGTCCACGTCGTCCCTTGACCCCCGCAGGACCCCTGCATCCCGGGATAGGCGGCCCTCTGCCTCCAAGCGGCTCAAACACAAGGGGCCAGGGTGGGAGCAACCTGTCTACGTGGCGGAAAACACGGAGACCCCTCCGTCACGTCCCCACCACTGCGAAGATCCCCCTGTTCTTCCATCCGTAAAGGGGTCCCCCTTTACGGATGGAAGAACAGGGGGGAGGCCCCCAGGAGATGGCTTTTGTCCGAGCCGCGGCTGGTTAGTTTCAGGCCCAGACAGTGGGGCCGCGCATGCGCAGGAAGGCCCCCAACCACAAGCAGCCCTCCGGGCAACGGGCCCCACCCTTGGCAAAGCGCGCCCGGTTAACAGGGTCCCTGGAGTCCTGTCCGGGGAAAGGGAAGCCCTCCGTGCCACCCAGAAGACCGCGAGTTTTCCCGTGGAACACACTTCCCGGCAGCTCTCCCACCCCCGCAAGGCAGAGTGCCCAGAGAAGACCGGGGCGCCTGGGGCCGGAGCCGGGGGCCGGCAAGGTTTCGCGCCCGGTGGAGCCAGCCCCATCGAGCGGAACCCACGCCCACCGACGGGTTCTGCCGGGGGACTCAGGCCTGAGCCCTGCCTGGGCAGTTAAGAGTCTTGCCCTGGTTCAAACTGCCCCACCCTGCCCCCTGGCGGCAAACTTGGACCTGGCAACTTCCACTCTCTAAAGTCTGGCCTAAACTCCGCGAGAAGCGACTGTGACCGCCGAGACCTCGGTCCCCCAGAGCTCCAGCCCCCCTCCCCGTGAAGGCATCCGCGGCCCTCGGTCCTTGGTGTCCGCAAAAGGCAAACACCTGCGGCGAACCTGGGCCCGGGTGAGCAGGACCAGGCCGCGTGGCAGGAGGCTGGGGAGGCAGCTGGAGCCATGGGGGCCAGGGCTGGGCATTTTGCCGGGGGCTCTCTCGGGGCGCAGGCGCCCTCTCTCGCCCGGAGAGTGTCCACGTCGTCCCTTGACCCCCGCAGGACCCCTGCATCCCGGGATAGGCGGCCCTCTGCCTCCAAGCGGCTCAAACACAAGGGGCCAGGGTGGGAGCAACCTGTCTACGTGGCGGAAAACACGGAGACCCCCTCCGTCACGTCCCCACCACTGCGAAGATCCCCCTGTTCTTCCATCCGTAAAGGGGTCCCCCTTTACGGATGGAAGAACAGGGGGGAGGCCCCCAGGAGATGGCTTTTGTCCGAGCCGCGGCTGGTTAGTTTCAGGCCCAGACAGTGGGGCCGCGCATGCGCAGGAAGGCCCCCAACCACAAGCAGCCCTCCGGGCAACGGGCCCCACCCTTGGCAAAGCGCGCCCGGTTAACAGGGTCCCTGGAGTCCTGTCCGGGGAAAGGGAAGCCCTCCGTGCCACCCAGAAGACCGCGAGTTTTCCCGTGGAACACACTTCCCGGCAGCTCTCCCACCCCCGCAAGGCAGAGTGCCCAGAGAAGACCGGGGCGCCTGGGGCCGGAGCCGGGGGCCGGCAAGGTTTCGCGCCCGGTGGAGCCAGCCCCATCGAGCGGAACCCACGCCCACCGACGGGTTCTGCCGGGGGACTCAGGCCTGAGCCCTGCCTGGGCAGTTAAGAGTCTTGCCCTGGTTCAAACTGCCCCACCCTGCCCCCTGGCGGCAAACTTGGACCTGGCAACTTCCACTCTCTAAAGTCTGGCCTAAACTCCGCGAGAAGCGACTGTGACCGCCGAGACCTCGGTCCCCCAGAGCTCCAGCCCCCCTCCCCGTGAAGGCATCCGCGGCCCTCGGTCCTTGGTGTCCGCAAAAGGCAAACACCTGCGGCGAACCTGGGCCCGGGTGAGCAGGACCAGGCCGCGTGGCAGGAGGCTGGGGAGGCAGCTGGAGCCATGGGGGCCAGGGCTGGGCATTTTGCCGGGGGCTCTCTCGGGGCGCAGGCGCCCTCTCTCGCCCGGAGAGTGTCCACGTCGTCCCTTGACCCCCGCAGGACCCCTGCATCCCGGGATAGGCGGCCCTCTGCCTCCAAGCGGCTCAAACACAAGGGGCCAGGGTGGGAGCAACCTGTCTACGTGGCGGAAAACACGGAGACCCCCTCCGTCACGTCCCCACCACTGCGAAGATCCCCCTGTTCTTCCATCCGTAAAGGGGTCCCCCTTTACGGATGGAAGAACAGGGGGGAGGCCCCCAGGAGATGGCTTTTGTCCGAGCCGCGGCTGGTTAGTTTCAGGCCCAGACAGTGGGGCCGCGCATGCGCAGGAAGGCCCCCAACCACAAGCAGCCCTCCGGGCAACGGGCCCCACCCTTGGCAAAGCGCGCCCGGTTAACAGGGTCCCTGGAGTCCTGTCCGGGGAAAGGGAAGCCCTCCGTGCCACCCAGAAGACCGCGAGTTTTCCCGTGGAACACACTTCCCGGCAGCTCTCCCACCCCCGCAAGGCAGAGTGCCCAGAGAAGACCGGGGCGCCTGGGGCCGGAGCCGGGGGCCGGCAAGGTTTCGCGCCCGGTGGAGCCAGCCCCATCGAGCGGAACCCACGCCCACCGACGGGTTCTGCCGGGGGACTCAGGCCTGAGCCCTGCCTGGGCAGTTAAGAGTCTTGCCCTGGTTCAAACTGCCCCACCCTGCCCCCTGGCGGCAAACTTGGACCTGGCAACTTCCGCTCTCTAAAGTCTGGCCTAAACTCCGCGAGAAGCGACTGTGACCGCCGAGACCTCGGTCCCCCAGAGCTCCAGCCCCCCTCCCCGTGAAGGCATCCGCGGCCCTCGGTCCTTGGTGTCCGCAAAAGGCAAACACCTGCGGCGAACCTGGGCCCGGGTGAGCAGGACCAGGCCGCGTGGCAGGAGGCTGGGGAGGCAGCTGGAGCCATGGGGGCCAGGGCTGGGCATTTTGCCGGGGGCTCTCTCGGGGCGCAGGCGCCCTCTCTCGCCCGGAGAGTGTCCACGTCGTCCCTTGACCCCCGCAGGACCCCTGCATCCCGGGATAGGCGGCCCTCTGCCTCCAAGCGGCTCAAACACAAGGGGCCAGGGTGGGAGCAACCTGTCTACGTGGCGGAAAACACGGAGACCCCTCCGTCACGTCCCCACCACTGCGAAGATCCCCCTGTTCTTCCATCCGTAAAGGGGTCCCCCTTTACGGATGGAAGAACAGGGGGGAGGCCCCCAGGAGATGGCTTTTGTCCGAGCCGCGGCTGGTTAGTTTCAGGCCCAGACAGTGGGGCCGCGCATGCGCAGGAAGGCCCCCAACCACAAGCAGCCCTCCGGGCAACGGGCCCCACCCTTGGCAAAGCGCGCCCGGTTAACAGGGTCCCTGGAGTCCTGTCCGGGGAAAGGGAAGCCCTCCGTGCCACCCAGAAGACCGCGAGTTTTCCCGTGGAACACACTTCCCGGCAGCTCTCCCACCCCCGCAAGGCAGAGTGCCCAGAGAAGACCGGGGCGCCTGGGGCCGGAGCCGGGGGCCGGCAAGGTTTCGCGCCCGGTGGAGCCAGCCCCATCGAGCGGAACCCACGCCCACCGACGGGTTCTGCCGGGGGACTCAGGCCTGATCCCTGACTGGGCAGTTAAGAGTCTTGCCCTGGTTCAAACTGCCCCACCCTGCCCCCTGGCGGCAAACTTGGACCTGGCAACTTCCACTCTCTAAAGTCTGGCCTAAACTCCGCGAGAAGCGACTGTGACCGCCGAGACCTCGGTCCCCCAGAGCTCCAGCCCCCCTCCCCGTGAAGGCATCCGCGGCCCTCGGTCCTTGGTGTCCGCAAAAGGCAAACACCTGCGGCGAACCTGGGCCCGGGTGAGCAGGACCAGGCCGCGTGGCAGGAGGCTGGGGAGGCAGCTGGAGCCATGGGGGCCAGGGCTGGGCATTTTGCCGGGGGCTCTCTCGGGGCGCAGGCGCCCTCTCTCGCCCGGAGAGTGTCCACGTCGTCCCTTGACCCCCGCAGGACCCCTGCATCCCGGGATAGGCGGCCCTCTGCCTCCAAGCGGCTCAAACACAAGGGGCCAGGGTGGGAGCAACCTGTCTATGTGGCGGAAAACACGGAGACCCCCTCCGTCACGTCCCCACCACTGCGAAGATCCCCCTGTTC
The DNA here is from genome assembly GCF_022682495.2 of Desmodus rotundus. Taxonomy (NCBI): domain Eukaryota; kingdom Metazoa; phylum Chordata; class Mammalia; order Chiroptera; family Phyllostomidae; genus Desmodus; species Desmodus rotundus. The sequence goes on from NC_071396.1 coordinate 44,863,525, forward strand.
TTCCATCCGTAAAGGGGTCCCCCTTTACGGATGGAAGAACAGGGGGGAGGCCCCCAGGAGATGGCTTTTGTCCGAGCCGCGGCTGGTTAGTTTCAGGCCCAGACAGTGGGGCCGCGCATGCGCAGGAAGGCCCCCAACCACAAGCAGCCCTCCGGGCAACGGGCCCCACCCTTGGCAAAGCGCGCCCGGTTAACAGGGTCCCTGGAGTCCTGTCCGGGGAAAGGGAAGCCCTCCGTGCCACCCAGAAGACCGCGAGTTTTCCCGTGGAACACACTTCCCGGCAGCTCTCCCACCCCCGCAAGGCAGAGTGCCCAGAGAAGACCGGGGCGCCTGGGGCCGGAGCCGGGGGCCGGCAAGGTTTCGCGCCCGGTGGAGCCAGCCCCATCGAGCGGAACCCACGCCCACCGACGGGTTCTGCCGGGGGACTCAGGCCTGAGCCCTGCCTGGGCAGTTAAGAGTCTTGCCCTGGTTCAAACTGCCCCACCCTGCCCCCTGGCGGCAAACTTGGACCTGGCAACTTCCGCTCTCTAAAGTCTGGCCTAAACTCCGCGAGAAGCGACTGTGACCGCCGAGACCTCGGTCCCCCAGAGCTCCAGCCCCCCTCCCCGTGAAGGCATCCGCGGCCCTCGGTCCTTGGTGTCCGCAAAAGGCAAACACCTGCGGCGAACCTGGGCCCGGGTGAGCAGGACCAGGCCGCGTGGCAGGAGGCTGGGGAGGCAGCTGGAGCCATGGGGGCCAGGGCTGGGCATTTTGCCGGGGGCTCTCTCGGGGCGCAGGCGCCCTCTCTCGCCCGGAGAGTGTCCACGTCGTCCCTTGACCCCCGCAGGACCCCTGCATCCCGGGATAGGCGGCCCTCTGCCTCCAAGCGGCTCAAACACAAGGGGCCAGGGTGGGAGCAACCTGTCTACGTGGCGGAAAACACGGAGACCCCTCCGTCACGTCCCCACCACTGCGAAGATCCCCCTGTTCTTCCATCCGTAAAGGGGTCCCCCTTTACGGATGGAAGAACAGGGGGGAGGCCCCCAGGAGATGGCTTTTGTCCGAGCCGCGGCTGGTTAGTTTCAGGCCCAGACAGTGGGGCCGCGCATGCGCAGGAAGGCCCCCAACCACAAGCAGCCCTCCGGGCAACGGGCCCCACCCTTGGCAAAGCGCGCCCGGTTAACAGGGTCCCTGGAGTCCTGTCCGGGGAAAGGGAAGCCCTCCGTGCCACCCAGAAGACCGCGAGTTTTCCCGTGGAACACACTTCCCGGCAGCTCTCCCACCCCCGCAAGGCAGAGTGCCCAGAGAAGACCGGGGCGCCTGGGGCCGGAGCCGGGGGCCGGCAAGGTTTCGCGCCCGGTGGAGCCAGCCCCATCGAGCGGAACCCACGCCCACCGACGGGTTCTGCCGGGGGACTCAGGCCTGAGCCCTGCCTGGGCAGTTAAGAGTCTTGCCCTGGTTCAAACTGCCCCACCCTGCCCCCTGGCGGCAAACTTGGACCTGGCAACTTCCACTCTCTAAAGTCTGGCCTAAACTCCGCGAGAAGCGACTGTGACCGCCGAGACCTCGGTCCCCCAGAGCTCCAGCCCCCCTCCCCGTGAAGGCATCCGCGGCCCTCGGTCCTTGGTGTCCGCAAAAGGCAAACACCTGCGGCGAACCTGGGCCCGGGTGAGCAGGACCAGGCCGCGTGGCAGGAGGCTGGGGAGGCAGCTGGAGCCATGGGGGCCAGGGCTGGGCATTTTGCCGGGGGCTCTCTCGGGGCGCAGGCGCCCTCTCTCGCCCGGAGAGTGTCCACGTCGTCCCTTGACCCCCGCAGGACCCCTGCATCCCGGGATAGGCGGCCCTCTGCCTCCAAGCGGCTCAAACACAAGGGGCCAGGGTGGGAGCAACCTGTCTACGTGGCGGAAAACACGGAGACCCCTCCGTCACGTCCCCACCACTGCGAAGATCCCCCTGTTCTTCCATCCGTAAAGGGGTCCCCCTTTACGGATGGAAGAACAGGGGGGAGGCCCCCAGGAGATGGCTTTTGTCCGAGCCGCGGCTGGTTAGTTTCAGGCCCAGACAGTGGGGCCGCGCATGCGCAGGAAGGCCCCCAACCACAAGCAGCCCTCCGGGCAACGGGCCCCACCCTTGGCAAAGCGCGCCCGGTTAACAGGGTCCCTGGAGTCCTGTCCGGGGAAAGGGAAGCCCTCCGTGCCACCCAGAAGACCGCGAGTTTTCCCGTGGAACACACTTCCCGGCAGCTCTCCCACCCCCGCAAGGCAGAGTGCCCAGAGAAGACCGGGGCGCCTGGGGCCGGAGCCGGGGGCCGGCAAGGTTTCGCGCCCGGTGGAGCCAGCCCCATCGAGCGGAACCCACGCCCACCGACGGGTTCTGCCGGGGGACTCAGGCCTGAGCCCTGCCTGGGCAGTTAAGAGTCTTGCCCTGGTTCAAACTGCCCCACCCTGCCCCCTGGCGGCAAACTTGGACCTGGCAACTTCCACTCTCTAAAGTCTGGCCTAAACTCTGCGAGAAGCGACTGTGACCGCCGAGACCTCGGTCCCCCAGAGCTCCAGCCCCCCTCCCCGTGAAGGCATCCGCGGCCCTCGGTCCTTGGTGTCCGCAAAAGGCAAACACCTGCGGCGAACCTGGGCCCGGGTGAGCAGGACCAGGCCGCGTGGCAGGAGGCTGGGGAGGCAGCTGGAGCCATGGGGGCCAGGGCTGGGCATTTTGCCGGGGGCTCTCTCGGGGCGCAGGCGCCCTCTCTCGCCCGGAGAGTGTCCACGTCGTCCCTTGACCCCCGCAGGACCCCTGCATCCCGGGATAGGCGGCCCTCTGCCTCCAAGCGGCTCAAACACAAGGGGCCAGGGTGGGAGCAACCTGTCTACGTGGCGGAAAACACGGAGACCCCTCCGTCACGTCCCCACCACTGCGAAGATCCCCCTGTTCTTCCATCCGTAAAGGGGTCCCCCTTTACGGATGGAAGAACAGGGGGGAGGCCCCCAGGAGATGGCTTTTGTCCGAGCCGCGGCTGGTTAGTTTCAGGCCCAGACAGTGGGGCCGCGCATGCGCAGGAAGGCCCCCAACCACAAGCAGCCCTCCGGGCAACGGGCCCCACCCTTGGCAAAGCGCGCCCGGTTAACAGGGTCCCTGGAGTCCTGTCCGGGGAAAGGGAAGCCCTCCGTGCCACCCAGAAGACCGCGAGTTTTCCCGTGGAACACACTTCCCGGCAGCTCTCCCACCCCCGCAAGGCAGAGTGCCCAGAGAAGACCGGGGCGCCTGGGGCCGGAGCCGGGGGCCGGCAAGGTTTCGCGCCCGGTGGAGCCAGCCCCATCGAGCGGAACCCACGCCCACCGACGGGTTCTGCCGGGGGACTCAGGCCTGAGCCCTGCCTGGGCAGTTAAGAGTCCTGCCCTGGTTCAAACTGCCCCACCCTGCCCCCTGGCGGCAAACTTGGACCTGGCAACTTCCACTCTCTAAAGTCTGGCCTAAACTCCGCGAGAAGCGACTGTGACCGCCGAGACCTCGGTCCCCCAGAGCTCCAGCCCCCCTCCCCGTGAAGGCATCCGCGGCCCTCGGTCCTTGGTGTCCGCAAAAGGCAAACACCTGCGGCGAACCTGGGCCCGGGTGAGCAGGACCAGGCCGCGTGGCAGGAGGCTGGGGAGGCAGCTGGAGCCATGGGGGCCAGGGCTGGGCATTTTGCCGGGGGCTCTCTCGGGGCGCAGGCGCCCTCTCTCGCCCGGAGAGTGTCCACGTCGTCCCTTGACCCCCGCAGGACCCCTGCATCCCGGGATAGGCGGCCCTCTGCCTCCAAGCGGCTCAAACACAAGGGGCCAGGGTGGGAGCAACCTGTCTACGTGGCGGAAAACACGGAGACCCCTCCGTCACGTCCCCACCACTGCGAAGATCCCCCTGTTCTTCCATCCGTAAAGGGGTCCCCCTTTACGGATGGAAGAACAGGGGGGAGGCCCCCAGGAGATGGCTTTTGTCCGAGCCGCGGCTGGTTATTTTCAGGCCCAGACGTGGGGCCGCGCATGCGCAGGAAGGCCCCCAACCACAAGCAGCCCTCCGGGCAACGGGGCCCACCCTTGGCATATCGTGCCCGGCAACCAGGGTCCCTGGAGTCGTGTCCGGGGAAAGGGAATCCATCCCTTCCACCCAGAGGACTTCTCGTTTTCCCGTGGGCCACCCTTCCCAGTATCTCTCCCACCCCTGCAGAGGCTGAGTGCCCATGGAAATCCTGGCGTCCTGGGGTCGCGGAAGGGGCCGGCCACCATCCCTCACCCTGTGGAGAGGGCCTGGGCCAGCGGGACCCACCCCCACATAAGTGTGCTCCCTGGGGTACTCAGGCCTCTGCCCCACGTGCTTGGGTGAAAGTGTTGCTTTGGCTCCAACTTCCCCACCCTGTGCCGAGGCAGCAAACTTGGAAGGAGTGCCTTCCTCTCTCTAAAGTGTGGCCTACACTCCGAGAGAAAGGACTGTGATTGCTGCGACCTCAGTCCCCCATAGCTCGAATCCCCCTCCCTGTGATGTTATCAGGGGCCTCAGGTCCTTGGTGTCCGCAAACGACATTCACTTGAGGCGAACCTAGGCCGTGGGCAGCAGGACCAGGCCCCTTGGCAGGATCCCGCGGATGCCATGGGAACCTCTGTGGCCTGGGTTGGGGATTTTTCCGGGGGCCGTCTGGGGCCCAGTCGCCCTCTCTGGCCAGTGGAGTGCCCCAGGCGTTCTTTGACCCCCACTGAGCACCTGCATCCTGCGATAATCGGGCCTGTGCCTGCATGGGGCTCCCACCCCTGGGGCCAGGGTGCCAGTCATCGGCCTACGTTGTGGGAAACCCGCAGACCCCTCCTTCTCGTCCTCCCCACTATGAATATCCCCCATTCTTCCCTTATGGGTGGGTTTTTTTTTGTCTCTTTCCGATTGTGATTTCTAATAAAATAAATACCAGTCTTTAATTTCCCACATTGTAAAAAAAAAAAGCTATTTGAGGACCCTTTTATTTTTTTTCTATTGTAAAACCATAAAGAGACCAAAAAGTGAGAAAACCACTATAGTTTATGCCCAGTTGCCATTGGTCCACTTTGTGCTCTGACGACATATGGCCCCCTGTGATGTTTCACTGATGGCTCCTGTATAAACAAGCTCCTGGCTGGCGGAGGTCTTTGTCTGTTGGAGCCCGGGAAGGTGACTCAGGTGACCTGTTTTACGTGACAAACTTTCTCCCTTTCTTGCTTTTTGTGTTTGGCATTTCTTACCTTTTGTTTTTTATTCCATTTTTTGCTTCCTTTTTTTCTTTTCTTTTCTCTTTTTTCTTTTTATTTTGTTTGGCTTTTTTTCTCACTTTTTTCCATTTTACTTTTCTTCTCTCATTTTATTTTTTTACATTTTTATTTCTATATTTTTATTTATTATTTTCATATTTTATATATTATTTGCATATTTTATATATTATGTCTATATTTTTATATATTGTTTATTTTTTATATAATTTTATATTATTTATATTATAATTTGTATAATGAAGGCCATGGGCTTCAGGAAGCGAGGTATACAGGACTCTTTAGCGCACAATAATTATGACCGGGTCATGGGGACCTACCTGATCCTCAGGACAGAGACCACCAAGATGCAGGGCTCCACCATAAAGGTAAGGCCCTACCCCTCCTCTGAGCCCAGCACCAGCACTTCCTGCAGCCAAGAGGTGGAGCCCTCCATTCCCTCCTCCAGCCCTGCATCCAGCCTGGACTCAAGCTCTAGCACTTCCCTAGGTGGCAAGGAAGCCAGCAAGAAAGATCCCCCACCCAGAGTGGAAGTGAGGAAGTCCGCCCCCCCACCCAGCCTGCACTCCAGCTCCTCCCTGTCCACCTGCATCCCAGGAGAGACGATGCCCGTTCCCCATCCCAGCCTGAAATCCAGCTCCTCACCTTACTCACCCGTCCTGGAAGCAAGGGCCACCACCCCCCTACCCGGCCCACAGTCTGGAACCGCCACTCCCAGCCCAGCCCTCCAGTGTGGCCCTGAGGGCTCCCCCACCACCCACAGCAGCAGCAGCAGCAGCAGCAGCAGCAGCAGCAGCAGCTCCTTTGAAGTTTCAGACCTGGGTGGTTGGACCCCAGGCTCTCCCTCTGGCCCCCACCATGGACAGCAGGGGGAAGGTCGGAGGGTCCTCAACTTCTTTTTAAAATGTATCTGCTGTAGGCCGTCCACTTAGAAAAGAAGAGTTATGCCAGTGTAACATGTTACACCAGGTAAAAATTGTGGATGGCCTACTGCAGATACATTTAAACCAGAACCTGAGGACGCTGGGCCCAACCAGGGGCCTGGCCACGCATTTGCTCTGACCAGGAATCCACCAGGGACGCTGTGGCTTGCAAGATGACACCCAACCCACTGAGCCACACCAGCGGGGCCACACTCCGTACCACACTCCCTACATTTCAAATGCTGAATGTCAAGATACTCAGCTCCAAGGAGGCCGGTCACTACTGTGGGAGACGAGCCAGAGGCAGCACAGACGGCTGCAGGTGAGAGCGCTGCCAGACACACACGCACGCTGTGTGTGCAGGTGAGAGGACTTGGTCCTGAGGACAATGGAGGTTTGCAAACCACCACAGCGTTCCCGCATGGGATTCACAGCATCTCTGTGGCCTTCAGAAGCATCTTAAGGAGGACGGCCTGGAGCCCCTGGGGGTCAGGAAGGGAGGCCGTCCTCACTGCGGGTCCACCCCTCAGCCTCAATGTAATGAAATCTCAGAGACTGGACTCCTTTTCCCGGACCTTCTCCCCTCCCCTGCTCTCCTTTGCTCCCATGTTTGTGGGGGTTCTTATTAAAGTACTTGGTTTTGCTACATTTTGTAATAAACTAGCCGCTCCAGAAAGATGTACTGGACACTCTGTTTCAATCCTTTCTGCACAGAATTGGGGCCGGGCATCCTGTAGTCTGAGAAGCAGGTAGTGGTGCAGGACTTGGGCTTTATTAGGGTTACTCCCAGCAGTAACAGATGTGGTTTTGCAGGGAAAAGGCCTGCACCCAGCATGCTGGGCCTGTTCCAGACACCAGGGCACAGCAGGGGTGAAGCAGGCAGAGTGTCTCTTGTCACACCACCCATAGTGTGGCTGCTCTGTGACATCAGCAGCAACCCCTCTCCTGACCTCTTGGCTTTGCTGCCTCCCTCTGGGCAGCTGTCAGTCTCAGGGGGGCTGTCCCTCCATACAAGTCAGACTTGTAAAGCTCTGGAGGAAGGGCGCTCCAGGCAGAGGGAACAGCCAAACCCGAGTCTGCCCGAGCTTAGTGAGCTGGAGTGACAGCAGCAGCAGATGGGGCTGCAGACCAAGGGCAGAGCTCCTGGGCCACCAAAGGGGTGTGGGTTTGACTCTGAGAACAATGGTCAACCCACAAAGGGTTTCAAGCAAGGAAGTGATATGATCCGATTTAAGTTTGAAACTACTCAATTGTGGAGAGTACTGTTCCTCTGCAACCACTTTTATCTGTCTCTACATGTTACAGGGTTCACCAGGCAGGGCAGGTTATCTTAGAACCACTGAAGAAAGTGAGTTAGAAAGTGTATGTGATGTTTCACTTTCATCCTTTTCCCCCCAGTTCCCCAAACAGGCAGACATGCAAGTCAATACAGTATTTGAAACGGGAAAGACCTACCTGCCTCTGGGGAGCTGATTCATTGTTCTTACATCACCGAGTAGCTGATCTGCTTGCCCTTTGCACTGAGGAACCTGCCCTGTTCCTTGGATTCATCTGTCCTCCTGCCCTGTGATCCCAACAGCACAGCACTTGGTGTCCTCATTAAGTGGCCCCTGCCCCTCCTTGCCCTGATCTTCCATTCCTGAGTGTGTGGGGGCTGGGAACTGTCTTACTCACCTTTGTATTCTGGTCATTACCCCAGAGCCAGGTGCAGAGCAGGGGCTCAGAAAAGGATGGACAGGTGAACCATCAACCCTCTGACTCTACAGCAGAGTGTCCCAAGTCAGGACACGGTGGAGTGGGAAAGGGAATGTGAGAATAAGGATCATGCTGGGACAAGAGTGTGATGTTGGATGGGCGGGGCTGGGGTGTACGGTCACCTCGGTGATCCCTGTGAAGCACCGTGAACAGAATGGTGAGCTCTGCGGCTCTGGAGTCTTTAGAAGCACTCACACTCACTCACGTGCCCACGCTGGCTTAGACCAAAGGTCCCCACAGCCTAGGAGACATATTAGCACAGGAAGTGTTTGTGAGCAGCAAGGGCGTCAAGACTGACATAGATTCACACTGTCATCATGTAATTCCCTTCCCAGTTCTACCTCAGCGTTTTTTATTATTACAGAGAGAAACTCTCAGTTTGGTGCTAGGTCATTTTTAACCCCCTCAGACTCCTGGTATTCTTCTTTTCAAAAGAAAATGGAAAGAAACCTCAGGATCAGAACCTTTGAATAAGCATTAGTATTCAGCTGGAATTTAATAAATTAATTCTATTTTTTATGCTTTTCTTTCCTCCTTCACAGTTATGATTCTTTCAGCTAGTACTGATGCTTTCCCTTGTGTAGCTTTCTCCACGCTTTCCTGTCTGCAGCAGTTGCAGGAACCTATGAGGAGCCTAACGATCACTTGCCTCTAGCCCCCGATGGACAGAACCACTCGGCCAGCCTTCGTCCACGGGGTCCTGACCCACTGGACACACAGGGGCACACGCAGGCACACAGGTGGTGGGGGTGGGTGCAGAGCCTCTGGGCTCCTGGCATGAGGAGGAGGAGGAGGAGGTTCTGTGCTCTATACTCAGGCTCTGCCCTTCACCGTGACCCTGAATGAGAACCTGGTGTTATTTGAACCAGATCCTGACCTTGTCCCTGACCCTGAACCAGTCTGCTGAGGGTTGCCATCAGGGAAGTGTCCAGCTCCACCACCTGCAGGAGGCAGAGCGCCGAAGGGAGCAGGGACGTCTGGGACAGTTCATGTCCCTGGCTGAAGCCTGAATGCCCCGCCTACGTGAGGGGAGGCAGCTCCACTTTCCCGCCATAGCTGGGCCCTCACACTGTCCTGAGCGTCAGCCACCTTGGGGGTGAGCAGTGTCCTCTGACCTGAACAGTCACCCAACAGCTCCAGGCCAGCCTGACCCCTGCGCTCATCAGGAGTTGGGATGTTTTTCTGCACTCCGTCCGGGGACACCCGCAGATAAGTGTGTCCCAGGGAAAGACTGCGGACACTTGGGGGCAATGCTGCTGCGGCCCTGGTCCTGCCAGGCTGCATCTGCGAAGCTGAGCACGGCCAGCAGAGGGCGCACAGAGCCCGCGGAGGGGCGCCCTTCCCAGGAGCGGCCCCAGCCTGCTGAAGAGCCCTGGGCCTGATCCTGGGCCTGGGCCCTCCTACAGGCCAAGGTTTAGCTGAGACCTTTGCCTGCAGTTCCTGGGTTGAGCCACTGAGGCTGATGGACATGTTTACCGCGCCACAGGGAGGTGGTGGAGAAGGCAGGGAGGATGCTGGGAGGGTCCCGGGCCCCTCACTCAGCCACGGGTGACCAAGGGACCTTGCCAGCCAGTTGTCCTGCAGCCTTGGGGGAGAACGACCAGCCACAGGCCAGAATGCTGTGAGGTGAGCTAAGAGGGTGGCAGAGGCACCCGCTGGCTCAGCGAGCCTGGCTCTGCTGTCTGCTGCTGAGATGTGCCCCTTAAGGCTGAGGCTGCCTAGCGGGACCAACAGCCCTCATCTGCCTTCCTCCTGTGCCTGGCAGCTAAGCAAGGAGCCCACGCCCTGTTCAGGTGTGACCTAGCCCTTGGACGGCGTCCTTGGTGTGGGATGGCTTCTGCTCACCCCTTCGGGCCCCTGGCTGCTCACCTGCACAGGCGACGTCAACTGGAACTCCTGCCCTGCGACTTCTGGTTGGGGTGGGCCAAGGGGCAGCGCCAAGGAAAGATCAGCCAGAGGGAGGGTCATGGCCAGGGAAGCTGCCTGTGCGCCCGCAGGAGAGCCCGGTTGCGTGACCTGAGTGGCCTGGGGCCTGGCTGTGGCCCTGCTGCCCTGGAAGGGCTTCCACTCTGCATCAGTCAGCTGGAGGCCTCCCGCTCAGTCTGTGACCCCTGGCTGACACGGCTTCTGCTCAGGCCTGGGTGCCCAGGAACAGCACGGGAGGATCTGACAAGGTGCGGGCCCCACTGGGCGCACAGGGTACTTGGAGGGCGGGGTAAGAAAGGAGCTGCATGTCTTTAGGGACATGCACGTATTTAGCCAGAGCAGTCACTTCCCACCACTTTTCTAGACAGTCACCCAAAATTACCCTCCCAGCGGCAGTGTATGAGAGATCCAGTTGCTCCGTATCTTTGCCAATCTTTGGTATCGTTACCCTTTTCGATTTCAGTCATTCTGGTGGCAGTGGAGTGGTCGCTCATCTTATTTAAAATAATATTTCCCTGGTGACTGGTCATTTTGAGCCTCTTTCATATGTTCATTGGCTGTTTCTTCTGACAGGTCTGTCACATGTTTGTCCATTTTTCTATGGGGTTTTCTGCATTTTTCTTACTGATTTGTAGTCTATGTAGATTCTGGATATAAATCTTTTGTTGGATAAAATTCCCTCTCGGTCTGTGACTGGACTTTTCATTTCCTCAGTAGTGTCTTCTGATGAACAAAGGTTCTAAATTTTTACAAAGCCAAGGGATCGATATGTTGGTTGTTGGTTACTGCTTTCCGTGGCCCATTGAAGAAAGCTGCCTGTCCGAAGGTCACGAAATATCCTCCCATGGTTTCTCTAGAAGTTTCACTGTTGCAGCCGGCATACTTGGCCTATCGTCCTTGTCGCCCTATTTTTGTGCCTGATGTAATGGGCCGTGGAGGTTCAAATGGATGTCCCACTGGCCCAGAGCCACTTATGGAGAGGACCATGCTCTCCCCACAAAATGCGGTGGCGCCTTTGCTCTGAACCAGCAGACTGGGTAGATGTGCGTTTGTTCTGCACGTTTCTCCTCTGTCAGCTTTCATGTGAGCATCTTTTTCTCCGCCTAGAAGTTTCCCTAGAGACCCCCATCCGTAAGCCGCACTTGCGAGGGTCTGTGGATGACATTCGAGCTCTCATCATTGCCTGAGCAATGCAAGACGCTCACACCAGATGGCCTCCGCTGAATCCTGCTCCCCTTAGTGCTGTCATCACTGTGGACTTCCCATTCTACCTATGGAACCAGCTCTACAGTGCAGTATTGGGAAGTGATACGCTGTCATTCTATGCAGTCCCTATTTCTTTATTGTACCCCCATATGGACCCTTTCTGATGTTACCCAATTCTTGTAATTCCATGTTTTTATGCAGAATTATTTTCCCTTAGTATTTTTTGTAGTGAAGTTCTACTGGTAACAAACTCAGCCTTGGTTTGTCAAAAATGTCTTTACTTTGCCTTCATTTCTGAAGGATATTTTTATCAAGTAAGGCATTCTGTGTTGATAGGTTTCTTCTTCCTATAATTTAAAGGTGGCATTCCATTGTCCACAAATGCCATCATTTCTTTCGAAAACAGTTGACGGTCTTACAACGAACGACTCCATTAAAGGTAGTGTTCCTGCTCACCTATCCTGCAACTGCTTTTAAGGTTTTGTATTTGTTTTTCAGAAGTTTGACTGTGATGGGCCTCTGTGTGGTTCTCTTTGCATGTATCTTACGTAGGGTTCCTTAGGGTTTTCTTAAAACCTTAGGGTTTTTTTTCTGTTCAGCTCTTTGAATCTGTAGGTTGATATCTTTTATTGGTTTGGGAAAATTCTTTGCTATAACCTCTTCTAATATCGCTTTTTTTTTTAAATCGTCAATCTCTGGGTGCCAATCATACACAAAGTACGTCTGACAATGCCTCACATGCCTCTTATTCTTCCTATTTTTGTTCTGTTCCTTTTATTTCCCCTGTGTGTTGTAGTTTGGATAGTTTACACTTAACTTACCCTATCTTCTGCTATAAACCTATATTATGAGTTCTTCATTTCAGACATATTTGGTTTCAATTGTAGATGTCAATTTCGCTCTCTTTTATATATTGCAATGTTATCTTTCAGTTCTCCAGCTTTTCACCTATTTAGTCCTTTCCTTCTAATTTCTTAAATATTTTAATCACTTATGAAATGATTATATATATAATCATTTGCAGTCCCTCATTTCCAAAGCATCTGTGGGTATACTTTCATTATTTGTCTTTTTTCTGGATTGTCAGCCATTTGGTCCTACATTTTAGCGTGCCTCATCATTGTATATTGAACGAAACACATTTTGGTGGCAATTGGACAGGCTCTGGGTGATGTTATCTTCGTGCAGTAAAAGTGGATTAAGTTATCCTCTGGCAGCGGGATGAGGACTGACAGGTCTCCTTCCTCCTCCCAAGGCTTGGTGTCATGCTGTGTTCTCGCCGGTGCGGTCACTTTTTCTCCTCGTGCATACCTCCTTTACAAGATGTGGCCCTGTCTCCTAGGGCGTGACTCTTCTGGGACTCAGCTGAAAGCCTGGGTGGTTCCCAAAGCCTCTCCACCTTGCGGGCCTTGAATACGATTTGTGTCCCATGCACTTGGTAGCTGCTGGCATCTCTGCTCAGACCCTTAGTCTCCAAGCTGCTGTTTATAATTAGGCCAATAAATCCAGAGGAATGTGTACACAATCACTGGGCTCCTTCTCCATGCTTTTCTCTTTCTGTAATCGCCCTCCTCCCAAAGTGCCAGCCTCCTCGGCATCCCTGAACTCCAGCCTCTCCAGCTCAATCTGGTGAGATGCACGCTTTCCTCCTGGTCCTTGCTCCCCCCGACACCAGTGTGGGAGAGGACCCCAGGGGAAAAGTCAGGGGAAACCTGGAACTCACTGCAGGTTATTCCCTTCCCTCAAGGACCACAATCCTTCAGTTCTTGGCTCTGTCAGAAGCTGTCCAATGCCCCCGAGTAGTTGTTTTGTCTTTTTGAACAATTTTTATAGTTTTTCTCAGCGAGAGGACTGGTCTGACACAACCGAACCTCATAAGTGGGACCGGAAGGCCCATTTTCAGGTTTTCAGGCCCATTCTAATGGCAGGTTAGAAAGAACTGCAGAGGCGGCCCCACGGGCCCAGCTACTTTTTGGCTGAAGCTCAGCTCCTCGGAAGTGTGTCGCGATAGATCCACAGCCTGAGTCAGGCCTCCCTGTTTTCCTTCCCTGTCCTTTTCCCTTTGGAACTTTCATTGGGTTCCAATCATGACTGAGTAATTGGTCATAAACTTACTTCCCCGCTGTAAACAACTGTAAAACTAGATAAAAGACTTATACCAACTAGTCACAGGCATTGGGCATAAAAGAGCCTTGCTCCTTGGCAGAAAGGACACACACAAGGTGAATGCCACGTTCAGTAAAGCTCTTTGCCTGGTGCACTTGCCAAACTGTGGCAGAGGGGAGAGGAGACCCAAAGTGAGCACTGGCCACACTGGGTGGAGGAAACAGAGATCAGAGACAGAGGCTGTGAGGAGGCTGAGCCTGTGGGGCAGGGTATTGCTGATGAGGGGGCTGCACGGAGGAGGAGCTCCAGGACTCTGCCTAGAGGTCCCCCTGAGGCTTTGTGTAAGTAGCTCGTGTGCAGGGCAAGAAAACGCAGAGCCTGGGGGATTAAAAACTCTGGGTCTATGAGCTGATGGGACTTCAGAGGCCACGCTGTGCTGAGAGCCCGCCTGGCCAGCCAGCATGGAAAGACCTTGCTGAAAGCCCAGAGCATCTCACTGAGATCTTGGAGAGCCCACAGCTCAGCCATAGAGCTACTGCAGCCCTACAGTATGTGGCGCTTTACACCTGCCCTAATAAAGCCTACAGTGAACCTCAGCAGAAGCAAATTAAACACCTAGTAAGAGCACTCTGTGATCAACACAGCACAGCCTAGGCTCTCAACTACGTACATTTCCCAGCGTGCAATAAAGTATCCCCAGATGTGTATTAAGAAGTGGCAAAGTATGACCCATAGTCAGAAGCAAAAAGAATGAATAGAAACAGATTCAGAGATAACACAGGCATTGGAATTACTAGGTGAGGATTTAAAACAGCTATTAGAAATATGTGCAAGAATTTTAAATGGTAACATGCACATAATAAATAAATAGATAGGCCAAACTGGCAGAGAAATAGAGACTATAAAAAAAGGAATAAGTGGAAATCATAGAACTGGAAAACATACAAGATGAAAATTTTGCTATGTGGGCTTAACAGCAGGCCGGACACTGCAGAAGAAAAGTTCAGTGAACTTGAAGTCAAGGCACTAGAAACGATCCAAATGAAAACATAGAAAGAAACAACTGGAAAACAATGAACAAAGCCCCCGTGAAATGATCTTGAACCAATATCAAGCAATCTAATGTACATAAAATTTGAGTCTGAGAGGGTTAAGGGAGAAAGAAATTGAGGTAAATTTTTTTTTAGAAGAAAGACTGATATCTAAATTTCATATTAAAAATTAACCCATCTCTCCCCAAAACTTAGAGTTATCATATGTATTCCAAACAAAATAAATACAAAGGAAACCACATCCAGATATATTCTAGTGAACTACCTTAAAACCAAATTGAACACATTAAAAACAATGAAAACACACACACACACATCACATTGAGAGGAGCGACGATAAGAAGTACCATTCGCCTCCCATCAGAAGTAATGTAAGCCGTCCTGGCCAGGTGGTCAGTTGGTTGGCGCGTTGTTCCGGACAGCAGAAGTTCACACATCCAGTCCCAGTCAAGGCACATACCTAAGTTGTGGGTTCGATCCCTAGTCAGGTGCTATGCCAGGCAACCAATCAATGATTCTCTCTCTCTGCCTTTCTCTCTAAAATCAATAAATGTATCCTCAGGTGAGGATTAAAAAAAAAAAGTAATGCAAGCCAGAAAACATAGCAACATGGAATGATATGATGAATGTGCTGTGAAAAAATATCAACCTAGTAGTATTCTCTACCCAGAGAAATGATCTTTCAAAGAGAATGAGAAATAAAGATATTTTCAGATGAAAAGTTTAAAAGCTGAGAGAATTGATTGCCGGTGGACCTACACTGCTGGAAATGTTAAAGGGAGTTCTTCAGGCTAAAGGGAAGTGGTATCTGATGGAAAATCAGCTCTGAACAAGCAGTGGCAGTAAACAAATAAATTTAAAGTCTGTATTCTTGTTCCTTAAATTATTTACAAGACCACTGACTGTTTAAAAGCAAAACTACTAAGAACGATGCATGTGGAGCGCCCCCTGTGGAGGAGTAAGTGTATGACAGCTCCGGTACAGAGGGCAAGTGGGAGGCGGCACCATAAGGCGCTCACATTCTGGGAGAAGCAGCGTTTATCCTTTTCCTCTTGTCTTTGTTTTCTGCTCTCTTACCTTCACTTTTCTAGCTTCCAGAACAACTCACATTTATTTCCCTAAAATTAAAACAATGTAGAAACTCATAACCTAGCAAAGGTGAATGTTCCAATCTGTCAGCTCCAGCAAAAACAGCTATCAACATTTTTCAGTACATTTCTCTGAGATTTCTAAAATCTATTTGTGACAGAAGAATATATTTCAAGTATCTATCTCGATAAAAAGATACTTACTAGAGAATTATTAACCTATATTTTCTACCAGGCCTTTCTGAGTTTAAATACATGAAGAGTTTATGAAAACACTGGCTAAAATGGAAACCTAGATCTCGAATCAACTTGAAATTCATTGTATAGTCTGGAGAAGTATACAGCAGATGGGATTACAACGCTGTTTTGTACAGACAACAACGGGCTCCAACATGATTGGTCGAATAGACTGCTCTCTATCCTCTGAATGAAGAGGTTTCCTTCGTCACATGCTACGAGCTCTCTTTTGTGCGACCGATGCATCTATCTCTCCAAGCTCCCACACACTCTTCCTTCCTTTAGCGTGAGTACCTTGCGGCCTAGAGGGTGAGTCTCACCTTCTTGTTCTTTCGATCCAATTTCTGCATTTTCATCCACATTTACTGTTTCATTTAATACTTAGAATCTCTTGCCAATCCCACACATACTCCCAAATGAATTTGGATGGGAATTACATGGCATTTATCGATTAATACATTCGAAACAGTGAGTTTTCTAGCAACATGCCATATGCCTCTGTTTGATTTGTCTTCCTTTACGCCTGTCCTAGAGCACAGTTCGTGCGCCTTCCACGGGACCTGAATTTCTAGATATTCCTCATGCGTCAGTCTCAGTGGGAATGGTCAGTCGTTTCCATCACGTTTTCTAGGTAGTTGTGACTTATGCTTTTAAAAGCTATTGAAATCTTTCTCTATATATGAATTTGTCTTATTCTGCTCCACCTGACTGATCCGTGTATAGTTATAGTAGATTTCCAATGGATTCTCCTGGTTTTATGGAGGCACGATGACAATACCACCTGCCAATAACGATCATTTTGACTCTTTCTATCACTTATTATACTTATTTCGTCTATTTATCCATTCCGCGGGGGTTTCACCTCCTGGTCCCCTCAGAACCGCCCAGCAGTGGGGAGCAGGAGTGGTGGGACCGGCGCTGCCTGGGCGTGACTTGAACGGGAGCGTTAGCGGGGTGAGTCCAACGCCGGCTTTGGGTTAATGGGATGCTTTTTGAACTGTTAAGGACGTTTCCTTCTCTTCCCTGGTTTCCAGCATGCCACTGCGAGTGCAGGTGAGTTTTATCCAGTGCGTTTGTGGTGATCACGGGCCCTGTTTCTTCCTTTAGTCTCTTACTCAGTGGACTTTATAATGGCAAATCAAGCTTGTAATCCCAGAAAAACCCCTCATGCAGCAACTATTTCAGCCTGCTCCAGGGACCAGTTTATTACGTTCCCGAGTCAGATGGGACCCTCCGCGTCTGTGCGACCAACTTGGCATTAGGACCTCCCACGGATCCTCCCAGGCCTGGCTGTGCGGGGTCTCTCCCTGGCTGTGGCCCTCAGGGATCTGGAGGGACAAAGCTGTGCTCCACCTCTGAGTCCCCCAGCGCTTACTGTCTGAACGCCTCACCCCAGCTCTCGGGGGCCGGCTGGTCTTTGTTTCAGACTCAGCTCCTCTGCAGGGCCTGCCTGTTGCAGAGGGCTGAGCAGGGCACCTTCCCTGGCTCCCCAGACCTGCCACTGACCAGTACTGAGCTCACAGAAGGGTCTCACGACACATTCTCCTGGGGCAGTCCTGCCTTCTGCTGTGGGAGAGGCATGTCTCCCCCTGCTCCTCAGGCAAGTCTACCTTGTCTCCAGCAGGGTGATGTCTAGGCAGCAAACGGCCTGATCAGGCATCCTCTCCACTGGGGGCTCAAGTCACACCTGTGCTCCTGCCATTGTGGGTGGGTGTGTGGAGCTCAGCCCCACCACTGGGTCTGCACAGCCATGGCCCTGGCCTAGGGAAGGGTGTACGTGGGAAAGAATTTTGGAGATCCTTGGGAGCCAAGAAAAGAGCCACCCAGGGCATGAGGCTGACTCATGGGCCCTGCTCCAGCCCGTTCTTGCCACAGGCCTGCCTCTGGCTCTCTCTGCTCTAATGCCTGTGGCCCCTGCACCTGGGTTCCCAGACCCAGGGCCAGCTGGCTGCTGCTACCCTCTGCAGCTCTACCCCACTCTCCCTGCCACACCAGATGGCAACAGCTGGGTGTCCCACAGCCAGGCCCGGAGGTGAGGTCAGCCTAACAGTCCCTGCCAACCTGTGACTCAGCATGAGAGGCCCCACTGGGCAGTGCTGGGCACCACTGGGCAGGACACTTCACCAAGACCCACCAGTGACACAGTGATCAGTGCTGCAGGGGAGAGGGTGGCCATAGAGACAGGAAGCATGGGGCAGGGAGGACAGGCCAGAGAGAGGCCAAAGCAGTACTCAGGCCTGAAGCAGTGTCTGACGCATAGAAGGCTATCAAAAACATTGTTCAATAATGGAATCAAGCATAGTTAGCGTATACCATAATTCTTTTATTTATTTTCAGTTAATTTTATTATTGTTTATCAGCGCCGCCACACTCCCCGCCTGCTCCCCACCCGCAGAGCTGAAAGAGCGCCATGAGCCCTCCAGTGCCTGAGCTGAGCACATCATCTGGGTCCGTATTTCTGTCCTGACTGTACGTGTACCCACTGAATTCGGGGAGCTCTACTCAAGTCTTTCTTTCTCACCAACGTTCTTGTTATTTATCCTTTCGTGCATCAAACATACACAGAATATTTTTTGGTGCGAGAGGACCCAGTGCTCCCTCTAGGATGCCGAGACGAGTAAGACAGGCCGTGGTGGCCAATGGGCCCGGAGCAACTGCTGTGTGAAGACAGAGTCCCGCGTACACTGGGCCTTCGGTGTGGCCCCGTACATGGTGGTGCCTGCCCTCAACAACTTGCAGATGAGCAGATGGCTGTCACGGTGTGTTCACAGGCATTCAGCATGTTTTCAAGTTAGTCATTGGGAAAATATATATTGAACACTTTAAATACACCCTAAAAACACACGGAGAGAAGATTCGAACAAGTCTCGTGCTCAAGGACCTTTCTTTGAGCCCGGGAGACACTACCTACTTTGCTTAAATGTAGGACCAACGTGCAGCGTGACGAAACCGTTTCACAACACAAGAGATATGCACGATTGTGCACAGGGGCCATGGACCTGAAATGGGCTTTACGTGCAACATGCACGATTCACAGGAGAAAGAGGTCGCACTTGCTAACAGTCCTTGCATCCTTCCTTCACTGAAAATACACTTTAATTCAAAGGGAGAGCAATAGGGAAATTACTCATGTTTCTTGAATACTTATTACTTTCAGGTTTCCACAGGCTTCTTTTCACCCTTGATCTCATTTCCCCTGCACAACTATATGAATTCAGTACCACTGTGTTCATTTGAGAGATGAAGAACTGGAAGCAAGGTTCAGCCATTTACCTGCAGAGAGAGGACTATGAGTCAGTGGTGAGGCTGGCCTCAGATCCAAGGCTGGCTGTCTCATGCCCCGCTCCTGCACCAGACCACGCTGCTCCCTGGAAACTTTTGGTGAGCCGTAGAAGGGACTGAGCATACTGGGAATAGTCGGCGGGTTAGCAGGTCAGACATGAACGCAGGTGCAGCCTGGTCAGTGTCAAATTGCGATGCTCTTCTACACAAATGGTGCCTCCTCATTCCTTTGTATGGCCTGGGCAGGACTTCGATGCCATTTTTAAATGGAGGGGACTCTGAGACAATTTACAGAACCAATGCCTGAATGCCAAGACGTGCCCGTTTGTCGACCTGGTAACGGGCCACCTCTATGTTCCCCAAACCTGTCTGTTTGCCTTGTGCTCAAACAAGTGACTGACAACGAGTCTTTCCTTTTGTGTGGACTCATCCCTTACAGCGCGCCTTCCCTTGAAGGGAAAGGTGGTTTTCTCAGCCTGTACAGTGTAATGTGTTTTGCACTCAGTGGTGACTCAATAAATAATTGATGGAGCCCTGAGCTGCTTTCTTTCAACTCAAGACAGTGGGGCGCTTTGCCAGTGACACAGAACACAGAGTGTCCTGTCAAAAGCTAGAGAAAACCCTGCAGACGTCAAAAAGCCACTTATTTTGAAATGGCAAGCAACTTCTTTGTAGTACCATAGCCTCTGGTTGGGCTGCCCAGAGTGACTCAGTGGTTCTGAGACAGGACAGGGAGCAGCAGAGGAAATTCCTCTGTGAGTGGAGTAGGGAAACTGAGACAGACAGCTGACCACAGTGGGCGAGCAATTTACAGCCAGGTGCAGGTGGTCACCTGGGCAGAAGGCCCCCAGTGCCTGGCAGGGGGCAAAGTTGGAAAACAAGGACCCCACTCCCCGGGTAAGCTCCCCTCCCCTGGCCTTTCCTCCCTGGAGACAACATCTAGGCCTCAGCTGTGTTTCAGCTCCAAGCTCCCAAAAGCAGCCAAGCCAGGTGGGTGACACCAGGGCCAGCTGCAATGACTACAGACCCCCTGCCCTGCCACTGACCAATCAGAGGAGACCCTGACCCTGACGGGGCGCACCTGGAGAACTGATGAGTGTTCTATGCACCCTCCCCTGAGACGTCCCCTAAGACTCCCGCCTGCAAGAGACAGGTCAAAGCCTCAAGACCAATGACCCAGTGTGTGCTCTCCCTCTGGGGAGCAGCCTGTACCCTTCCCTTCCCCCCCACTTCTTCTCCCCCCACAGGCACGCATCTCCTCGACTCTAAGGCATGGGCAGCTGGCAGCTTGTCCCAGGATGATTCCCGGAACCTGTCCCCTAAGGCCACTTTTTCTCTGACTTTCCAGTGAGCTGAGGCAGCCCAGCTGTTACAAGGGTAGGTTTGTGACACAGTCTTTTCCTGTGTCAGCCAGGCAACTGCTCAGCTAGCTGCCTGCTGAGCGGCCCGGCCCCAAGAAATACATGAGAGCCACACACAGTGACTCGCTATTCACTCAGCTTTCATCCAATGCTGCTTCACTCAGAGTAGAATACCAACATACATTCACGTCCTGCTCACACTCTGACATTCTGAGGTTGATATCATGGCGACACAGCAGTCAGTGGGGAGAAATGGACCCGAGTCCCAGAGTCTCATCTGCAGTCCTGGGAGTTAGCACGGTGGGCGAGGGAGTTGTCCGCGTCTTGCAAGGAAGGATCTCGGGAGCCAGGTGGGCAGCAGAGCAGACGACGTCCTCGGTCCAGCAGGGCAGGGCAGGGCAGAGCCTCCAGCGGCCCGTGCCAGGGGACAGCAGTGTGGCGTGGAGCAGCACTCTGGCCTGTGGAGCTCAGCTGTGTCAGCAGTGGTCTGAGGCCTGCCTCCCTTACCCCTTGACAGTGGTGGACGCCACCCTTCTCGGTCTCTTGATCAGTGTCCTGGCGCCCCTGCTGGCAAGTGACGAATTTGGGCAGCAGCCTATGTGTGGCTGCTCCCACTCTCCAGACGGGGCTGTTCTGATCACACGTTCAGATATCTCAGGTGCGGCTCCTTGCCACATGTGTCTGCTCTGACTTAGGTGGCTTCCCTCTCGAACCAAAGTGCCATGGCTGACTGGTAGCCATCTCGGTTGACATGAGTGACTCCACTTTGTTCTCTGTACTTTAAGCTGTCTTGACCAGACCAATGCCATTTCATTGGTCCTGCTCTCCACACCAGCCTGGGCTCTCTGTTGTTCTTCTATGCTAAGCCCTTCCTTGTTTCACTGTCCACAACTTTAAGAAATGTATCCTCAGACTCACCTGGACTTATGTGGTGAAATCTTTCCTACACAAAGTCAAGAGCTCACGCACACCGCTGGCCCTCGGCAGACCCACTCAGGGCCAGGCCCCCGTCCAGTAACAGTTCAACTGTCTTCTATTATGTTACAATGTTCAATACTGTGTTGTCAAGGTGATACATGGAAGGGACAGGGGTTTACAAATCGGTTGCTAGGGATTTTATCTTTCCAGCCAGTGTGAAGTGACAGGCACCTCTTTAAGATACCTTTGGCACAGGAAGGGGAACTGTGAGCGAGGGCACTCAGTGGGCAGTGAGTGGGCCTGGCCCGCTGGGCTCACACAGCTCGTGTGTGAAGAGACCAGAAGTCCTGAGCCCCAGGCCGGCGTGGGCGCCCTCTCCTGGGGCTCTGTGTGCAGCGTCCATCCAACCAGAACCTTGGGGATGGTCTGGGACGCCCCCGGAACGAGCAGGTGTCTGCTGTGGACAGCGTGCAGGCCTGGACCTGGGAATGGCCACTGAGTCTCGAGCAGGCCCTGCTATCCCCTGAGGAAGAAGAGGCTTCAGAGGTGAAGCAGTTGAAGAAAATCCCAAAGAGACGTGAGGAACAGAGAAAGGGCGTCAGATCTGAAGGAGCCGTTCCCAGGACAGGTCTGCATCCACGGAAGGGGTCTGGGCGCTCCGTCCCCCCTCAGGAAGGGCCAGGCTCAGCAAAGCAAACAAGCCTTTCCTCCTCCCGAGAACAAGTAATAAAATTCTTCACTGCCCACCTCCCTCCCAAAGTGAGAAAATTACAAGGTCGAGAAAAACATAAACACGCTACATGCCCGTGGGCATATCAGTGGGTGTATAAAAGTACGTAATTGACCCAGCACATTGAAAAGACCATTGCCCGTTTCTTTCTTTTCTTAAGCTTGGCTTTTGCCTTGACAGTTTTATGTGAAAAACCTAATCACTGAGTCTCTACTGACATTGCTGACGAAGATCATTATCCTGAGAAAATGTGCTGTTCTCTTGATATTATTTCTGAAGTAACTATCAATACCATTTTTACCAATGGATATAAAAAACTCAAACACTGGGAGCTTTAGTTCGGTTCTCCCTTCTTCCTGAGCTTATTGGAATCTCCGGCTGTAACTTGTGCCATCTGTCTAGAACTGATGAAACACCCCATTTGGGTCCCAAACATTTTGAGAGGAACTAACACCTCTCCTCAAATTTTGTCATACAATTCAGGCCGAGGGAAGGCTCCCACACTCATTTTACAAGGCCAGCATTATCCTAATTCCAAAACCAGATGGGGACTACAAAGAAAGAAAAGTTTAGGCCCATGTCCCTGATGAACATAGATGCTAAAAGCTCCTTCCTGAGCTTATTCTAATGTCTGACTGTAACTTGTAACCATGTGTCTAGAATGGATGAAATGACCCCATGTGGTCCCAACCAGCTCAGCCACAGAGACCGTCATGCTCAGGGACTGAGTGTCACAGATGTAAGGTAAAAGGGAAATAACTGAAGTGTTGTACAGGGAAAACCTCACAGGCAAGTTCCTCTAACGACACCCTGTATGCAAAGTTGAGACTTTAGGAGAGCAATATGGAAGGGAAACAATGACTAGAATAATAACTTACGCATGTGCTTAAAACACTCAGTGTTCTGAAGTCGGGAGCTTTCTTTGAGGACAAGTCTGAATATATCATTCCAGAGGCTCCCCCTGCCTGCTCCCTCTGTGCTGCCGTAGAAGGCCAGACTTGGACCCAACGTGTCACCTCACCCTCTGTACCTCTGCAGAAGTCCTTTCATCCAGAGGCTTCCCAGTGTTTTCACACATGTAAATGAACCAGCCTCATCATCACTTCTCTCCCCAGAGATGGTTCCTTCCAGATGCACAGACATTGACCTACACGGCTACTCCAGGTCCCTGAGAGGTCCGTGTGCAATGTGCAAACGGGTGTTCCAAGTGTAAAAGTACCTTGCAGCCTCACTGCAGATCCAACTCACTGTCTCCTTTGGCAAGTCCCTCTGGAGGGATGAATCATCTTCTTTAATCTTTGCAGCAAGGCCCCCACCACATGGCTTTCCTAAGGCTCACCAAGCACCCACACACCTGGAAACCCAGTCTCAGCCTTGCTCCTTCCTGTCTTATCTGCCCCAGAAGCTGAGGGAGGACAGGCATGAATTCTTAAAGATAGTCTATGAGTCACTTTGATTAAATAAAGAGTTGACCATATTTTCGTTTGTTCCCCCAAACTCTCCTATTAATCCAGTGACCAAATACTTATTAAACATTTACTTCAATGCCACTCACTGTGCTGGACACAGGGACCACTGGGGTCATGCCTCTCCCTTCACAGGAAGGATGCACAGTGACAGGAATCAGGTGCCCTGCGGTCAGGGATGTGAGGATGACAAAGGTGATGGGCTGGGTGAGGCGGTAGGAGCTGTGGGTCAGGGAAGCCCTGTCCAAGCAGGTGGGATTTGAACTGAGACCCGGAACCTGAGAATAAGTCAGATTTTTTTTCCTTTGTGTTTTCATCTTACAGATTGTCATTTCTAATAAAGGAAATATCAATCTTTGATATCTCACATTGTTAAAAACAGCTCTTTGGGGACCCTTTTATTTTTTTTCCAGAGTAGAACAGTCATGAGACCAAAAGTGAGAAGACCACTGTAGTTTATCCCCAGTGGCCCTTGGTCCACTTCCTGCTCTGACCTCATAAGGCCCCCTGTGATGGGTCCCCCACCCACTGCTCCTATATAAACAAGCCCCTGGCTGGCGCAGCTCTTTGTCCGTTGGAGCCCAGGAAGCTGACTCAGGTGACCTGTTGGACGTGGACGAACTTCCTCCCTTTCTTGCTTTTTGTTTCTTTCATTTCTTTTATTTTCTTCTTTGTTTCCATTTTTGGTTTTCATTCTTTTTTCTCTTTGTTCTTCTTCATTTTTTGCCTCTTTTTCTCATTTTTTGAGTTCTCTTTTCTCATTTTATTTCATTTATTTTTTTACATTTTTAGTTCTATATTTTGTGATATATAATTTGTATATTTTTATATACATTTATATATTATATATCATTTGTATATTTTTATACACATTTGTATATTATACCTCATTGGTATATTTTTATATATTTATATATTATATATTATTTATACCTTTTATATACAGGTAAAATAGTCATATATTTTATACTACTTATATATTTTATATATCATATATATTGATATATATATTTGTATAATTTTATAATTTATTTTATAATTTCTTCATACACTTTTTTATTTTTTAAGTTTTTAATTTGTCCTTTCTGTTTTTATTTTTATTTTTTTAATTCTTTTGATCCTTTTGTTATTTTTATTTTCTTGATATTTTATTTTTCTCAAATTTTTGTTTATTTTTTTATTTCATTTTATTTTCTGTATTATTTGGTCTTTATTTTGAGGTCACCATGTCTAAGGAGTTTTTGGCCGCCTTTGGCAAGAAGAAGGACCATACCGGTGATTACATATTCCTGAAATCGATTGGCAGGGGGTCCTTTGCCGAGGTCAAACTGGCCCGGCACTGGCTCACTGGGACCAAGGTGGCCTTCAAAACCATTAGCCGGCGGGGCTTGACTGCAGAGTTTGAGGAGATGAAATCGCTCAAGACCTTACACCACCCGAATATTATAGCATTGTTTGAAGTGATCTCCACCCCAGACAAACATATTCTTTTCATGGAACACGCGGGCAGAGGCGACCTGTGCGATCACCTGCAGGAGTGCGGCCGGATAACTGAACACCAAGCCCGACCCATGTTCAGACAAATGATCTCCGCCCTCCACTATTGCCATCACAAAGGCATCGTACACCGTGACCTCAAGCCTGAGAACATCCTTCTAGATGAGCACCTGAATATCAAAGTGGCGGACTTCGGGTTCAGCAGGGACTTTTCCAATTACAAGCTGACAACATTTTGTGGCACCCTCCCCTACATGGCCCCGGAGATTCTAGAGCGCCGAGTGTACGATGGCCCTAAGGCGGACGTCTGGAGTCTGGGGGTCATCCTCTACTGCATGGTGACGGGGGAGCACCTGTTTGTGGGGGACACTGCTGGGGAAGTGATAAAACAAATCCACAATAAAGAGCTGCATCTACCAGACTTCACCTCAGTGGAAATTCAGGAACTCTTGCACAGAATGCTTACTGTTGACCCCAGCCAGAGACCCACCCTAGATGCCCTCATGAAAGACTCGTGGGTGAATATGGGTGAGGACGAGGAGATGAGGCCCTACAGTGAGACTCCCTGGGGGGACATTGACCCCCAGGTAGCCCAAATTATGAGGGACATGGGTTTCAAAAAGCAGGAAATACAGGACTCTTTAACGCACAATAAATATGATAGGATCATGGGAACCTACCTGATCCTCAAGACAAAGACCACCAAGATGCAGGGCTCCACCATAAAGGTAAGGCCCTGCCCCTCCTCTGAGCCCAGCACCAGCACTTCCTGCAGCCAAGAGGTGGAGCCCTCCATTCCCTCCTCCAGCCCTGCATCCAGCCTGGATTCAAGCTCTAGCACTTCCCTAGGTGGCAAGGAAGCCAGCAAGAAAGATCCCCCACCCAGAGTGGAAGTGAGGAAGTCTGCCCCCCCACCCAACCTGTACTCCATCTCCTCCACGTCCACCTCCATCCCAGAAGAGACCTTGCCGGCCCCCCCACCCAGCCTGCAATCAAGCTCCTCCTTGTCCACCTCCATCCCAGGAGAGATGGTGCCTGCTCCCCCACCAAGCCTGCAATCCAGTACCTCATCTTACTCTCCAGCCCTGGAAGCAAGGACCTCTACCCCACTACCCGGCCCACAGTCTGGAACTGCCACTCCCAGCCCAGCCCTCCAGTGTGGCCCTGAGGGCTCCCCCACCACCCACAGCAGCAGCAGCAGCAGGTCCTTCCAAGTTTCAGAGCTGGGTGGTGGGACCCCAGGCTCTCCCTCTGGCCACCGCTATCGCCGGCAGGGCATTGCTCGCAGGGTCCTCAAGTTCTTTTTAAAATGTATTTGCTGTAGGCCGTCCACTAAGAAAAGAGTTACTCCGGTGTAACGTTTAAAAATTGTGGACCGCCTACAGCAGATACATTTTAAAAAGGACCTGAGGACTCTGGGCCCAACCAGGGACCAGGAATCCACCAGGGACGCGGTGGCTTGCAAGACGACATCCAATAGACTTAGCCACACCAGCGGGGCCACACTCCCTACCACACTCCCTACATTTCAAAAGCTGAACCTGAAGTTACTCAGCTCCAAGGAGGCCAGTCACTGGTGTGGGAGACAAGCCAGAGGTGGCAAGACAGCTGAGGGTAGAGCGCTACCAGACACACACACACACGCTGTGTGTGCAGGTGAGAGGACTTGGTCCTGAGGACGATGGACTTGAGCAAACCACCGTAGCGTTCCCACACGGGATTCATAGCATTCCTGTGGCCTTCAGAACCATCCTTCATTCAATCCACTGAGCCACACCAGCCTGGACGAGGAACTAGGATTAACCGCTAGACATTTCTGAAGTCAACACCTCAGTATTCTACAGAATGGAAACCAGTTTTGTGACTTGAAAAGGACTTCACATATGAAAAAGGAAAGCTCCAGCAGAGCAGGTTCGGATTCTTTCATTTAAAACAGGTATCTTTATTTTTCCTGCGAGCTACAGTCAGCATTATCCTGTATCAGTTTCTGGTGCGCGGCGCGGTGGTCAGGCAGCCGTGCACTTCACTACGTGCTGCCCCGATGTTTGCGGTGCCGACCTGACACCATCCACAGTCAGCACAATACTATTGACGGCACTCTTTACGCTTCACTGCACCTCCCCGTGCATGTTTTGTAACTACCGATCTGTGTTCTCAGTCCCCTCACCTTTTTTACCCAGTCCCTCAACCCCCTCCCTTCTGGCAACATTTAGCCTGTTCAGTGTCTGAGTCTGTTCCAGTTTTGTTTGTTCATTTACTCTGTTCTTCAGATTCCTCATCCAAGGGGAGTCCTATCGCACTTGTCTTTCTCTGCCTGGCTTGTTTCCCTCAGCCTGACACCCTCTGGGCCCATCCATGTTGTCACAAATGGCAAGATTCCATTCTTTTTTATGGTCGAGTAATATTTCATTGTACAAATGTACCACTGCTTTTTTTATCCACTAGGCTAGTGATGGGCACTTGGGCTGCTTCCGTAGCTTGGCTATTGTTAATGATGCCGCAGTGAACAGAGGGCTGCACACGTTCTTTCGAATTAGTGTTTTGGGTTTCTTTGGATACACACCCGGAAGTGGAATCTCTGAGTCATAAGGCAGTTCCATTTGTAACATTTTAAGGAATCTCCATGCTGCCGTCCGCAGTGGCCGCACCAATCCGCATTCCCACCAGCACTGCACCAGGGTTCCCTTTTCTCCACACCCTCGCTGACGCGTTTGCTGAGTTATTGATGACGGCCACTCTGACAGGTGTGAGGTGACATCTCATTGTGGTTTTGATTTGCATCGTTTCTCCGATGACTAGTGATGTTGAGCATCTTTCCATACGTCTGTTGGCCGTGTGTGTGTCCTCTTGGGAGAAGTGCTCATTCAGGACCTCTGTCCATTTTTAAAATGGAATTGGGGTGGGGGTTGGTACATATGCCAGAATTCTTAAAACACTATTTTCACATTCCTTCCATTTGCATTTTACTGAGAGCCTAGAAATATGGAAATGGCCTAGACGTCCCCAGCCCTCTGAGTGGCCCTGGATGGCAGCTCTAGTGTCAGGGAGAGGAAAGGCTCCTCAGCCAGGAGACCAGGGTGCCTTGCCAAGCCACTGCTGAATGTAGGGGTCTGTGTGCACCGGGACTGGGCGGGCTGAGTTGTGCAGGGGTCCAGGCCCAGGCAGCGAGTCCCACGCTGGTAGGTGAGCGGCAGCGTGAGACTGAGGAGCCCCGGGAACTGGATTCCTGGGCTGCCTCCCGTGCTTTTTCCTCTCTGCCGCCCCCGTGCTTTTGGTAGAGCAGCACCTGCACCCATGGACACGCGTCTCTCCCTGGGCGGAGAAGAGAAGGTCCTGCATCCTGCTTGACCCGGAGCGTGGTGAGGGGGGGCGAGGACCTGAGAGTCCAGGGTGCAGAATGAGCACACAGCGCCGTTGCTCCCCATCCCTTTGCTTCTCTGCTTGGAGTAGCTGATTTGTGGCAGGAGGCACCTTCCCTGCAAGAAAAGCCTTCAAGGATCAGAGGAAGCTGGGAGCCTGAGGACCTCTGGGTTGGGCTTCCATCTGGGGCTACGGGAGGCTGAGGGATCTGAAGCAGGCTGCCTACACCCTCTGGCCTGGAAGAGAGGTGGGAGGCGGGTCAAGATGGGGGTGTCCGTGAGGCAGGGGGGGACCATGGTGCCTGGCGAGCTGCCTTCCTGAGCCCCAGGCGCACAGCCCTCCATCACATGGGTCTCATTGCCACCGCCTGTTCTGTCCCTTCCCTATGTGCACCGGGATGAGTCACCCAGCCTGTCCCATTCAGGCTGTCCCACCCGTCTGCCGCCTTCCTCTGCAGGAGGTACCACACCTCCCCACGCCCTCTGCTCCCAGGGTCAGGGCCAGGGCCTCCCTGGGCTCAGCTGAGTAAACCAGCCTCCGCCCTGCTGCTGGGAAGCCCCTTTGCTGAGCCCCCGAGCAGACAGGTTTTCTCTGTGAAAACAAAGGCAAAGCAGGTCTGAGAGAGGGGCTGTTGGGGGTTGCAGGTATGACTGCGACACGTCTAGTCCCTGGTGCGAGGGGCACGGCACAGGCCACCAATGTTGAGAAGCTTAGACTCACCGCTCAGAAGCTACGGGAGTTTGGAGTGGTCACTTCGATGCCCCAAGGTCCACTTTCCTGAGAATGGGTTGTGCTCGTGTCTGCTCTCGAATTTGGCTCAGGGCCAGTGACTAGGTTCCACTTGTCAGAATCAGCTTTGTCCCTGTTGGGGCCCTCAGAGGCTGGCTCCCCCTAGAGCCTCTAGCCTCTCAGCCCCAGAGGAGGCAAGGCTGAGGCAGTGTGGGGAGTCCCCACCACAACTCCAAGACTAGTTAATCAGGTCTAGACACACAGCAGGCACTCCATAAATGTTTGCTGAGGGATCGAATGGAACAAAGCCAGAGCTGGGAAACTCCCTTGTCACGGGCACGCCCTCCCCTGTGTGCTCGGCTGTACCCAGCACAGCTCAGAGGCCCGCTAGCTCCGCTGCCTCCTTGACTGAGTCCATGGTCCCAGGGTGTGTGGGGCCTCAGCCTTAGTCCTGCCTCCCGGGCTGCACCACCCCAGACCTTCCATTTGGGTGTGGCCTGGTGTTCATGCCCCCGGCTGCCTTCCCCCCTTTCAGAGCCCCTCTAACCCTGCAGCGCACTTGCCCTGCCTCCCTGCAGAAGGCCCCGCAGCCCCACCCCATCCTGCCCTGCCCCCGATCTCTGTTCTCTCCATCCCACAGACTCACAGGCTCCTACCTTCGACCAGCAGGCCTCTTGGGGAGCAGCGTCCTGGGTGGCCAGATCCCTGGAGCTGGTCCCAGAGGCCTGAACTCAACGGGGACTGCTCAGGCTCCCCTCTAGCTGCCCCAGGAGCCCTGGACTGGACTGGGTGTCCCATGAAGAGGGGATGCCCATCAAGGATCCCAATGTCTTTGTGATGCAGGCTGTTGTCTGGGAGGAGGGTGCTGGGCCTTCAAGGAGGCCCCTGGTGGCAGAGCCCGAATGGGGCAGACTCCATCCAGAGGCTTCTGGTCCCTGGGCCAGGGCGAGGCAGGTCAGGGTATGAGCTCTCAGGCCAGCCCCAAGCATCTCACAGGAAGGTCTCCTCAAGAGCTCTCCACCAACTTCACCCTACTCCCCACCCAAGGCTGCTTCCACTTCCGGGTAGTCCACTGAGTTGGCCTGAGCCTCCACCTGAGGTTGTTCCTGTCCCAGCCCTTCCCTCCCCTTCCCCGAGGCTCCACCTCAAATCTACCCCTCAAGGGCGCCCACTCCTGCTAGAACCTGCCAACCCATTGAGGAAAGAGCACTGTGGTTTCTTCTGACCTTGGACAGACTTGGCCGGGCACACAGTCCCTGGGCATGGTGCCCGGATGCACTTGGGGCTCCCCTGAAAGACAGGACCTCTGGGAGTGGTGTCCACAGCAGCAGGAGCTAAAGCCCCCTTGTGCCCTCCCTGACTCTCTCTGGGCTGTGGCCAAGGGCTGAGCTGAGATAATAATTCTCATAGCAGTGATAACAATGTTAATGTCAAACATTATTTTTAATGCCTTCTGTGTGCCAGGCCCTGTTGGGTGCTGGGGAAACACGAAGAAATAGGACAGACGCACCCCTGCCCCCATGGATCTGTTGATCCCAGCCCAGGACGGGCACCGCCGGGGCGTGTGGAGAAGACTCAGTACACACCTGGTGCACGGATAAAGAATTCGAGGAACGAGCAGCCGGTTATACAGCACAGATGCACAGAGCTGTGGAGTGAGCAGTGCGGCCATTACGGCAGAGTGAGGCACAACCTAGCTACCGCACCGCACCTTGGAGAGGGCGCCCAGGCCCTGTACCTGCCTGTGACTTGATGTCCCAGCATGCGAGGGATTCAGCAACTCAGCAATCCCCTCGAGATAAGGCCATTAAGAGTGAAAAGAAGATTCTGAGGACTTCCTGGAGGAAGTACTGAAATGGGTTGGGCATAGAGTCCCTCAGCACTGAGCTTACAACATGGACCCTAGGAAGGGCTCCATGGAATCCAGGAATCCCGCCCAGCCCATGCCTACCCAAAGTGGACCTCTGATGTCCTCAAGTACAGGTGTCATCAAGAACCTACTGTGGGGCCCTGACCCATGTGGCTCAGTTGGTTGGACATCATCCCACAAAGCGAAAGTTTGCTGGTTCAGTTCCCAGTCAGGGCACATGCCTGGGTTGCTCATTTGATCCTCTGGCATGTATGAGAGGCAACTGATCAAGATGTTTCTCATCCTCTTTCTCCCTCCCTTCCTCTCTTGCTAAAAATAAATAAATAAAATTTTTTTCTTAAAAAGAGTCTACTGCGGGGGATGACTAGCATGGACCCTGGAACTGTCCCAGAAACTGCATGACAAAACGGGCAAGTTCATGTACCAGGTTCTGGAAGAGCAACTCCCTCCCTGGCCCACCCTATACAGTCAGTAATAGGGGATGGTTGCCCCACTCCCCAAGTTGCTCAGTGACGTCCAAGTCCCAGGGAGCCTCTGGCCAAAGGGCTTCTGAGAGACCATCTGGAGACCGCCATCCTACTGGCCCTTCCACGGTGTCCATGTGGGCCCAAGAAACCTGTGCTGCCTCACAGAGCTGGGTGCCCAATGGCCGATGCGCTGGGGGTATGGACCCCCTCACACACACCACTGCTGCACATACCCCTCACGTTTCTCTGCAAGCTCAACAGACAGCAGCACCCCCTTCCTTGGACTGCCCTAGGTTTGTGCCCCACAAGCAGCCATTCTCCTTGGAGGTGCTAGAGACGTCCAGACACACCTCACCCCACAGCCTGTTAGCCCTCTGAGGACAGAGCCCTTACCGGAACTTGGCCAAGAGGGGACACAGAGTTGTCGAGAATGGCTAAATCAGGGACCTCCCCAGCGTCTGGAGACGCCAGCACTGCTGCCCTGATCTAGCCCAGACACCAACACTGCTGCCCTGATCTAGTCAGGCCCACAGTGTCCAGAAGAGCTGGGGGTGGGGGGGCAGGCCGGGGGGGCGGCGCCCTGGCCAAGCCACAGCACCTGCCAAGGCTGTTCAAGGACGTCCCTGGAGTCCGGTGGTAGGGAGTGGAGACAAGACCAGGAAGGGCCCCAAGTGAAGGGCTGCCCACAAGTCCACTCCCCTCCTAGCAGCACAGCCGCTACCCGTCAGCCTAGCTGCTGCTTTCCCAGGAAGCCTGGGGAATCACGGCTCCTTGCAAAGGAGGAGGAGAGAGGACTGTGCTGGAGAAGGTCTAAGTGTCGTGGGGAAGCAGGGACAAGCCAGGGGCCACCTCTTCCAGAGACGCCCTGCTCTGACCCCACGCCCCCAGACTGGGCAGTGCGGGCTGTCACGCTGGGTCTGCATGTCCCCAGCCCAGGCCTGTTGGGGCACAGGGCTCCCCAACAGTGTTCGCTGTTGGGAGGACTCGCCGCACCGCGGGGTGGGGGCGCAGGCCTGTCTGCTAGGACTTCGAGGAGGTTTCTGAGCAAGGCAAGGCCCCATCCCCCATCTGGGCCGCCACTGCCCCCCCACCCCATCCCTCCCTGGGCCAGGCGCCGCCCTGAAGGAGCTACTTCAAAGGGCCTGTGCCCGAGCTTCCGCAGCGGGGCTCGGGTCCACCGCCGACACCGCGCAAGCCGGGGCAGGATCCCGTACGTCGGGGCTGTCCCAGCCCCGGGGTCTCCGAGAGCCCTGAGGGGGTGCGAGGCGGGAGGCGCCAGGGCTGAGGGGCGGGTCTTCAAAGCCCCCTGAAGTGGGAGGGTCGGGACCGCCGCGGGGCCAATCCGGGAGCGCGGGGAGCGGGGGCGGGGGCCGGGCGGAGGGGGGTCCGGGCCGGGCGGGCCGGGGGCGGGGCGCGGCGTCCAGGCGGCGGCGGCGGCGGCGGCTCCTTAGTGTCCGGCTCTGGCTCCCGCTGCGGCTCGGCCAGCGATGCCCCACTCCGTGACCCTGCGCGGCCCTTCGCCCTGGGGCTTCCGCCTGGTGGGAGGCCGGGACTTCAGCGCGCCCCTCACGATCTCTCGGGTGAGTCCAGTAGCCGCGGGGCGGCGGGGAGGTGGGGAGGTCCTGGATCGGAGACCCGGTCCTCGCGATCCACCCGGAACCCGTATCCCAGACGTTCCTGAGGCTCGAAGGCTAAGGGTTTACCTGGGTGATTCACAGAATGTGAAGGCTTCCAGGGCGGGCAGTGTCGCCTCAACCCCCTTACCTCCCTCCCCCTGGGCCTGCCTGCCCTATCCCTTGGAGGAACACCCCAAGGGCTCACACGCCAGCCTCCCTGCTGGCCTTATTTTGGGGGAGTAACTGCAGGCCAGGGGAGGACAGCAGTCATGGGCCAGGGGTCTGGACAGACCTACAGAAGCTCAGAAACACGGCTTCGACTGAACCCAACCTGAAGATCTGGGGCAAAATGATGGAGAGTCCCGTCCCCTTATCGAGGGTCACTTCCAGGAGAGCTGGGTCCTCCCTGAATCGGAAAAGAGAAAGATCCATTCACTTGCCCACTCTGGTTTTGTCAGTCTTCGTCAATGACCTCAGTTGACCTAAGGGGAAGTAACCAGGGGAAAGAGACACTGACTATAAGCTTGTGAGACCTCTCTCCACCAGGCTAGGGGCCAGGACAGCCTCAGCCCAGTTCCTCAAGACCCCAGGACCATACACTGCCCCGGGCTTAGGACAGAGGAGGAAGGGAAGGGGGGTTCAGCCCTGGGCCGTGGCTAATCTGAGGACAGAGAAGCAGAAGAAAGGACTCAGGCCCTGTGAGAGGGGGTGCCCATTCTGGGGGTCCTGGCCCAGCTTTAGGGTCCCATAGTTTGAAAGGCCAGAACAGGGGGCTCAGACTCAGCCCATGGGGACTCCCAGCCTAGAGGAGAGAAGAGGAGAAAACCCAGGCCCAGTCTGGAAGGAAGAGAGGAGGGGACCTGGGACCACCTGAGAGCCATTCCTTGTTCCCGCACACCTGCTTTGGCCTTTCGGGGACCAGTGTCAGGAGACCTGAAGACCACCCTCCCTCACCCTACTGCCATCTCTTGCCATGGGGGCTGGACCAAGCCAGCTGGACTTTCAGACAACTGTCCAGTTCTTGGGAGGGGGGTGGTCACCCGGGGGAGTGTGGGATCATGGAAGCCCATTTCTGGGGGCCAGGGTGACAGGCAGGCCCAGCTGTCCTGGGAGGCTTCCCACATCTGCCCTCACCCCACACTGCCAGGTCCCTGCGGCTGAGTGAGCTAGGCCCTCAACACATCCCGGAGCCTTTCATCTCCCATTTTCTTAGGGAGCCCCGCTGGAGGTGTGCGTGTGAGCGTCTGTGTCTGCCTGGGTGTGTCACACTGTAAGTCTGCAGAGGCAGGCTGGTGAGGGCGCTAGGCCAGCCGGTGGGCCAGGCACCCTGGGCGTGAGGCCGCTGACAGGCTCGGCAGCGGTGGCTGACGGCCACAGGCGGCAGGGAGCAGAGACATCTGTTGCCCACGCGGCTGCCTGCCCGCAGAGGAAAGGCCTCCACACGTCACAGCGGCGGCCTTGTTTGGAGCTGATAGTGATGCAGGCCCCTAGCCAGCAGGCAGACTGGGAGATGGTTTGCCTGCAAGTACCACCCCACCTTGTCCCTCAAAGTCACACAGCAGCACCTCAGGCCTGAGGAGCCAGGACGGCTGAGCCTGGGTTTGGGTGGGATCTGAGGAGATTTACGGGGCTAGGGAGCCACAGACCCCAGCTTGCCAAGCAGATAACTCAAGGGCAGATCTGCAGACACTGAGGATGAGTGGGAGTCCCCACTCACAGTCCCCACAGGGGTCTGAGACCCCACCCTCCCCTGCTTCCAGGGCCTCCCCCACTCGGCAGGGATAGCCACACTCAGACAGGCAGGAGGCTAGCTGCCTAGCGGAGCCGGAATCTTGCAACCTTAGCCTACACAGCCTCCCAGAAAATTGTCCAGGGCTCCTGCCCCACACACTATAGTGATTGCTGGCTTCGGCGCATCCACAGCGTTCCAGGCCACACCCTGCAGGGTGTTGGTCCCAGCTCCCCAGCAACCAGTGCCTGGAATGAACACCACCGTGTGCCCAACACCCCATGGAAGCCTTTTGCCCCAACGATCCCAGATTGTCGTCACAGCAGCACTCAGAAGTGAGAACTCCCTCTGGCCTTACGTTACAGATGGGGACACTGAGGCTCAGAAAGGCTAAGGTGGTGTGCCCAGGGAAGCAGAGCAGGGACAGGAATCTAGGCCTGTCTGGAGCTTGCTGTGACTGTATGGCACGACACGGCACTGACTCTGGCTCCCGGCCGTCACAGCCTCTAGGCTGGGCGGAGTGGAGCAGGGGCTGCGAATGTCATAGCAGCTGCAGGTGAGGGGCTGGTTCATGCCCCAGCCTCCCAGCTGACTCACTGCTCCCTGCCTCCCTTCCTTCTGTCTGTTTATCCTGCACTCAGCAGCCGGAGGGATGGGCTTGAATTCAACTCTGTCTTGTGACTTCCCGGCTTAGAACCCTCCATGGTTCCTACCTACCTAGGAGAAATGCCACCTTCTTACCTGGGCCCACAGGGCCTATGGGTCCGGCCCCTGCTCCTTCGCTGACTTCATCTCTTCCACTCTCTCCTCACTAACAATGCTTCAGTGGCAAGCCTGCTTTTACTCTCTCTCCCAGATAAGCCATTATACATGATGACCCTTCTACCTGGGACAACTCTCTCCTTCCCTCCCTTTTTGCAGAAAAGCACACGGTAGTTATGAGCATAGGTCTTGGAGACGGTTGGCCTGGATTGAAATTCTGACTCCCATTTACCGATTGAGGGTCCTTCTGCCCTTCTCCGGACCTCAGTTATCTCACCTAGCAAATGGGCTGGCCTGCGGGGTTAATGAGACAATGCAAGGGAAGTCAGTGGGGAGAGTCACCATTTCCTGGCCTTGCGCCACGTCTGACCAGAACTCTCCGGGCTAGTGGAGCTGGCAGGAGTTTAGCCACCTCTGCTCTCGAGAACTTCCCCACCCACAGGAGCCTGAATGAACCCTTGTGCTGGCTGAGTCATCCTACAGCTATTGGCCCCCCTGAGGAAGAGGACTCCTCTCCAGGGTGGGGACTGGGGTGAGGTGCCCCTCCCCCTAAGCCTCTCTTTCTTTGTCTGTAATTAGGGAAGACAATGCCTCTGTCTCACCAGGGACTTGAGAGGTTGCCACGAGCTAGTTATGGGCAAAGCACTGAACCCAGGCCATGTCACAGAGCACGTCTCCATGAAGGAGAGGGGCCTGGAGCAGAGCCTGAGGGGAGGGTGGGCGGAGCCCTATGGGCGCCTCCCAAGGGAGGACAGGCCTGTGCAGTTACCCAGGCCCTGTGAGTGAGCATTAATGGTGGCAGGCAAGTGGCTGTAGGTGTCTTGCTCCAGAACATTCCTGGGACAGCCTATGTCAGGGCAGGTCAGCTCAGCCAGTGCCCACACCAGAGCTACAGCCAAGGAGCTGCCAGCACCTCAGCTTTGTGGTCTTGCTGCAGGGCACTAGCTAAGCTGAACCTGGCTGGGTTTCCAGAAACTCTGATCCCCCACCCCCACCCCCAGCAAGAACAGGTGACTGGCAGCTCTTGAGCCACAGCTGGGCACTGCGGGAGAGACTGGGGAAGAATGACGGTGCCTAGTGTCCGTGTCCATTTCCAAAGGCTATGCCAGGACTGTGGACAGGGGGAAGGGTTTGCTGGGCTGCCTCCTCAGGCCTCCCCCTGAGCCTAGTCCCTGCCACAAAGGGGCCCTCATTTGGGGACCAGCATCATAAGAGGCTCCAGCTGTGGACACCACT
Organism: Desmodus rotundus; assembly: GCF_022682495.2. NCBI lineage: Eukaryota > Metazoa > Chordata > Mammalia > Chiroptera > Phyllostomidae > Desmodus > Desmodus rotundus. The sequence continues at coordinate 44,900,081 of NC_071396.1, forward strand.
CGACCCTCTGGGGTCAGTGGTGACCCTGGGGTGGCCTGTGTGCCTGTCCTGCAGAGGAAGTGGAGGGGAAGTTGTGACCCAGGAATGCAGGCTGGCAACCTGAAGTAGCTGGCCCTGGCCATGCTGGGGAGGTGATGCCCCAGACCTAGGGTGGGGCGATAACAACGTGCACGGAACAGAGTGGTGCAGGGGCTGCGCCGGGTACGGTGAGAGGCCAGAGCGGGGCGGGGGGCGGAGATTGGGGGCTCCCCAGGGAAACGGCCTCTCTGCTGAGACCGGAAGGATGAGGAGGAGAAAGCTGGTATTGAGGATCTGGGGTCAAAGGAAAGAATGAATGTTCCAGGTAGAGGGAACAGCATCTGCAGACGCGTGGAGGTGAGAGAGACCCGGTGCCCGTAGTATGCCCTGGACATTCACATGGGGTAGCTAGAGTGCGTGGGTGGAGGTGACTGTGGGGTGGGGACGAGAGGAAACAGGTAGGAAGCCAGGGTCACGAAGGGTTTGAATGTCGGTTGAGGGGCTACTCTTTGATCTGTCTATGTAGGTATGTGTGGCATGTCCATGCCTTGTATGTATCGAGGAGCACGTGGATCCCCACGTGGCCCTTGCATGTCCTCGGGCAGATACGAAGGCTGCGGCAGTAATATCCCCCTTGCCTGCAGCAAGGCCACATGGGAGCTCAGCCAGTCCCTTGGCCTGGACTCCCACAGGTCATGTTGGCAGCAGGGCCACACTGACTAGTTTCTGGTGGCTGGAGGGGGTCAAGAGCAAAGCCTGCAGCAAGGCCACACAGGGACCAGTGTCCAGCCATCTGGCTTGTCCGCCCACAGGTCCATGCTGGCAGCAAGGCGGCACTGGCGGCCCTGTGCCCCGGAGACCTGATCCAGGCCATCAACGGTGAGAGCACGGAGCTCATGACACACCTCGAGGCCCAGAACCGCATCAAGGGCTGCCACGACCGCCTCACGCTCTCCGTGAGCAGGTGTGAGCAGGGACGGCTGGGCCGGGACCGCTGGCACGGGGGGCGGTTTGAGGGGAGGATAAGTTATGGGTGGGAAGCACCCTGAGTGAACTGGGTCCCGCAGCCTCGCTGCCTCAGCTGCTGGGTACCTCTGTCCTAAGGAGGAGTGCTTTCATGAGGGGCCTGGAAGGCGCTGGGTGTGGGCAGTGGCTTAAGAAGACAAGGAGCTCCCTTTCAACTCAGGGCTGGAGGTGTGTTGGGGACCTTGTGGCAGTGGGCCGGCAGTCCAAAATGAGGGCTGAAATGAGACTTTGGGCAGCCTGTGGAGGGGTGATTTCAGTCCCTTCCCCACCCCTATGTGACCAGCTTGATGACCATTTCAAAGAAGCTTCTTATTCATTGAACCCTCAAACCAACTGGATAATGTAAGACCTAATATAGTCCTCAATCTACAGATGGGCCAGCTGAGGCTCCAAACAACCAGAGGGGGCTTCAAGTCCTGCAGTGAGGCAGTTGGGAAGCAAATTTGACCTCCCACCTTTCTCACTCCCGAAGGCTCCTCTGCGTCTGCTTAGGTGCACAGCACTCCTGCCAGCCCTGTGGCGGCCGTGCCTCAGCTGTCCCCGCTGTGTCCCACACCTCTGCCCTGGTTACATCTGGATGCCACGGACTGTATACTGTTACACAGCCCATCGTGGGGGTGAGAGTGGGGAGTCACCACGCACCGTGTGTACCATATAGATGGTCTAGGATGGGAGGTCCCCCTGGCTGCCCCCAGCCTCGCTCTGGGTCTTTGTTCAGCTCTGATGGCAGTCGGCTGGGTCGTGGCTGAGTGGGATCTTTCTGCCCCCGTCTTGCTTGGATCCAGGGAGGTCAGACATAACTGCTGAGCTCTGTCACATTCGCTGTTAACAGGGACTTTCCACAGCCCGCTCTGGACATGCGTGGGAGAAGCCTCCCCAAACCACAGTACAGCTAATCATGCCTTAGAGACAGGAGGGAAGGGGGTCACCCATCGGCCTGGAGCCACTACACACAGTGGGAAGGCTTCTGAAGTAGCCCCCTTTTGTGTCTGGCCCAGGTCGGTGTCCAGACTGGGGTCAGGGCCCCTGGCTATGCTGTCTGTGCTAAGTGGCTCCAGCTGTAAGTCCAGGCCATGTGCATACCACCTGACCCACAGTGAGGAGGCCCCAGCTTGGGACTGCAGCAGAGCTGGTTGTCCTCCAGACTCTGGGATCTTAGGCTCCCCAGATGACCTCTGTGGGCCTGGGTTCCCTTCTCCATGAAGCAGGATTACATCCGTCACCCGCTCCCAGACTGAGGCACAGGCTGGCGGCGGAGACCTCAGCTCTGCTCTGGCCACAAGTGGCCTCCAGAGCCGCCCCACTTGGCTGGGTTTCTGGGCCCTGACTCACCTCTAGCCTTGACTCTCCTGGCTGAATAAGGGAAGCCCTAGTGGTGTTGGGGCTGGGGATGATGGGGATGGGGGGGTGGGAGGGGGGAGGCTCACAGAGGGCGTGAGTCAGGAGGTTCCCAGAGGCAATGATGTCAGGGAAGGGAGGTGGGGTGGGGGCAGGGTGGAGGGCCCCCTTCCTTCCTTCCTTCCCTGGTCATTTGTTCCAAGCCCAGCATGGAGGTAGCCAGGGGTCCTCTGACCTGTTCCACTCAGGACGTTTCAGCCTGCCGTGCTGCCCAGCCACAGAGCGGGAGCGAGCACACTCTCTGCTACCACAGTCCCTGGCCCAGCTCCGCACGTGGGAACCACTGTCCTCCAGCAAGTGGTTTCGTTTCAGAGCCCTTCGCTCCCTCAACCCCAAAACGGGGCCGTCTTGTGATCTGGAGACTGAGCGATGATGACCTACCAAGTCTGCTCAGTCCGGGTGAAAACCTGGGGTCCAGACCCCCAGCCCCGTCCCCAATTATCACACCTGCAGATGCTGGGGGTCAAGACACAGGGGCCAGGTGAATCCTCTGGGTCAGCATCTCTTCTCCTGGGCACCTTCTAACCTGCAAGGCCCCTGACCCTGCTTTCTGTCCTGCCAGGACCTATGCTGTGCTTTGGCCCTGGGGAGCCCCCAACGTGGGCTCCACCCAAGACAGCTACCCTCCCTGGCCTCCTGTGTACAGAGGGCTTTTATCCTGCACAGGCTTTTCCAGAGGATGAAAAATGAAGTAGAGGCCCAGATGCCCTGCTATGCCTATTTTGTCTGGAACTCAAAGCCAGGTGTCTGGCAGCTCAAGCTAATCCATACTCTCTGGGCATGTTCTGTAGGGCCAGGACTGGCCTGGCGTCAGCTCCAGCCCTGGGGCCTCTGTTGCCCATTACGTGTGGTTCAGATGCTTTTGCACAGCCCACCTTTGGCTGTCATTTTGCTTAACATTGGCAGGTGGAGCCACCTGCGCAGCCTGAAGTGAAGGCCTGGCCTTGCGGGCAGACACGTGAATTAGACTCCTTCATTCTAATCTGATGCCCAGAGCCACCCTCGTGGCTCTGGGGACTTTGTGCCTTCTGACCTTCAGACCTCAGACTTGCACTTCTTTTCTGGACAGAACATCGGGGAAGCATTAGCCAGGTGGCAATCACACTGTCCCAGGTGTACCCCAGCGTTCTCTGTGGGTGGAGGCCTGGTGAGAGCTGAGTTGGGGCGGTCACCTGGTAGCCTGGCTGAGAGGCCTGGAGCCAGATGCCAGGCGTGAGGCATTGCCCCGGGGGCAGCAAAAGTCCCTGCCGCAGACCTCAGAAGGCTGCGGGGAGAGAGGAGTGGGCAAAGGTGAGGAAGTGCAGAGTGGGTGTGGCCTACCTGTGCAGAAAGTGTTAAAAACCTTCTGCTTCATGGGGCAGAGGTATGGTCGAGCTGCTGGCCCCCTGGCGAGCGGTCAAGAAACCCCAGGAGGCCTTTTGGGGTGAAGTGGGGACATTATTCCCCTTTGGTCTAGCCAGCCTCCCTTCATACCCACCGGCCAGCCCAAAGTCCATGCACACCCCGGCCTGCCTCCCCGCAGGGCTACTGAGTGGCAGGCCTAGGCCCCAGGCCTGTAGCCTCTCCGCCTGTGTCTGCCCTGCTTATGGCAGGTTTACGATGTTTTTCTCCCTCCTGAGTGGTGTTTGGCTTCTGGTTTCTATGGTGAAGCAGGAATTTCCTAATGGCCTGTTTCCCATCTGGGCCGGGCAGACATTGGTGATGACTCTGCCCGCATCAGAAGGAGGGAGGCGCGCCCCTCTGAGCCTCCTCCGTTCCGCCTACCCCAGAGCCCACAGATGCCTGGCCCCCAGGCCTGGTGGGCTGGTGGGCTGCAGGGCTGCAGACAGGAGAGGGGTGAGAGGATGTGTGAGGGGATGAGGGGACGAGAGGATGGTAGATGGACAGGAGGGGACTGGCTCACCCTGCTGGGAGGGGGACCCTCTGCGGGCTGAGCTTTTTTAGGTAGGCCACAGAGAGGGTAGAAAAGTGCAGCTTCCTCTCTGGGAGTCAGACCAGAGAGGGATGGAGCAGCTGGGACACACAGCCCCAGCCCAAGTGGTTGGCCAATCTAGAGTCATGTCTCCTTGCCACAGTTGCCACCAGTCGGGCACAGGGAAAGCACTGGGGTGATGTCCTTCTCCATATAGGGGTGCCGGGCCTGGTCCTGGGTGACTCTGAGCCCAGAACCCAGCCCCTCTGGGTCTTAGTTCCCAGGCATGGTAAGCAGATATATCTGACCATCCTAATTCTTGCCACAGGCCAGAAGGCAGGAGCTGGCCCGGTGCCCCAGAGGACAGCAAGGCTCAGGCACACAGGATCCACATCGACCCCGAGGCCCAGGTACGTAAAGGCTCAGAGCGCACCCATGGAAGAGGGGCCAGGCCTGGACCACAGGTTTAACTGCACGGAATGTCCTCACCAAGGCTCTCGGATGCTCAGGCTAGAGTGAAGCAGAAGGCTTCTCTGGGCCATGCCCAGCCCCCTCCCATGTTCCCCAGGTGATGAGCACCAGCTGGGGGCTCTGTCTGTACTCCAGGCAGCCCTGGTCTGGCACTAAGGTGTCTATGGTGGGGAGGGACTAGGCCAGGCCTTGGCTCAGGGCTGCCACCCACCCAGCTGAGTTTCACTCTGCTGCCCAGCGATGCCAAACCAGGAGGATGTCACTAGGCTGTGGAGTGACCTCAGGCAATGTGGCACTCTTCTGCTTCATCCTAGCCTTAGGTACCCACTGGCCAGAGCCAACCTCCGGCCACAGGGCTGACCTTAGAATGTCAGGCAGTTCCTTGCCCTGTCCAAGGCTGAAGTTTTCTCCTGGCCATCCTGTGACTGCGCCCAGCAGACCTCAGGCTGGAGGCCTTCCTGCTGAGGCCTACCTGCCTACCTCTTCGTGTATGACAAGAAGAATCACAGCCATGGTGCTGGCCTCAAGGAGAGGGAGGGGATCCAGGCTGCTCTATGGCCTCTTTCTGCCATGGGCTTGCGGGGCAGACAGTTGGCAAGACTGAGGTATCCAGGCCCAGCTCAACGTCCCCATGTCACCTAGTCTGGGCAAGGTGGAGTTTGGGCTGGTGCGTGACGGAGCCGGAACCGTGAACCCCAGCATGTGGGGCCATAGCCTGCTGGGCCTGCTGCGTCCACTCTTGCCATGGAGGCTTCGCTGTATCAGAGGAGAGGACCTGCGGTGGTCTGCCCCTCACCATCTATCCCAGTCCCCAACTTGCTCTGACATTTGTTCCCTACCTTTCCCTTGCTGGTGAGGTCAGATGCTTATCACATGCCAGGGAGTACCTGTTCTGGAAAGGGAGAGGCACTTGGCAGCTCTGGGATGGCAGAAGCCAGGGGTCTAAGGAGTCCACATGACTCTATCGAGGGATCAAAGAGGGCTTCCTGGAGGAGAGGGTATCCAAACCAAGACCTAAAGGAGGAAGAATAAGGCAGGGAAAAGAATGGAAAGAACACATGTGCCAGGAAGCATATACCAAGGCCCAAAGGTGAATCTGTACACCATAGGTCAGAGGAAAGAAAGGTCCTAGGGGGTGGGAGGGGAGAGGGGAGGGGTGAGGTGAGGGGGCAGAGTCAGAAAGGGGCTCTTGGTTTGCTCTATCCGGGACCTCAGCTGTTCTTGGGGAGATTCATGGCCACACCTGTGTCTCAAAAGCTTGCTCTGGTAGTCCCATGAAGCCAGGGCCTGTAGGAGCAGGGGGAGAGGGTGACAGGGGGGACAACATGTGACAAGTCAGCCACACCTGACTTGGCCGGGCAGAGGGGAGCAGTGTAGCACAGGCCCCCTGTGTGAGGCTCCTGCCAGGATGGGCAGGACAAAAGGGCCTCAGCTTGCTCTGTTTGGTCTCCAGAAGAGGCTCAGGGCCAGCGAGCCTGGGGGGCTGAGGGCTGCAGAGCAACTCCCCCTGCCCCCACGACCTCTTCTAGGACCAGGCTGCTGAGGCTGGAAGCAAAGGGATTTTCCACAAGCAACAGGGCTGCTGCCTGCCTTTGTACTTAAAAGGTCATGAGCTCCATGGGTGGCGAAAGAAACTCCCCCACCCAGCCCCTGCAAAGCTGTATCCAAAGTAACACAGACACAGGGCCCATTGTCCCACACTGTTCCCACCCTCTGCCTGCAGGGGGTGGTGGGGAGGGGGGGCAGCCGGAGCCAATAGAGCAGCAGAAAACCACAGTTGGCCCTAAGACCAGCACCAGATGCCCTGACACCAACCCCACGTGGGGTGAGACAGGGCCAACAGGAGCTTCAGATCGACCTTCCGCGTAGGGTTATAGGAGATGCTCCTCTCAGGCCTCACGTGGGAACACAGGAGGCACTTGGCACAGTCCAGAGTGCCGAAAGGACGGTGATAAGGAACGTTTTCCTGGAGGGAGTGGCATTTAAGCTGAGAACCAGGTGACGGGTTAAAGCAAGTCAGGTGGAGCAGGCAGCCCTTGCGCACTCAGCCCATTCTCCCCAGACTAGCAGAGGGCTGGAGCTTGGCTTCTGGAAGGTGCCATCGACTCAGCACCCACCTCTGTCCATGCTGAGTGTCCCACATTCTGACCACAGTCACGTGGGAGCTGATGAGCAAGGAGGCAGTTACCTTCATCCTGCTCACTACCCCAGCTGAGGCTTCAACAACCAAATCAGCAGCTGGCAGGTACTCAGAGCGCGCCAGCACACGGGACCAGGTGCACCAGCACAGACAGGGGGGACCCAGGAATGGGGCTCAGGAATGCCCATGACAGCTGTTTATCCAACCAGCATTTGCTGTGTGGCAGGCGCTATGCTGAGTGCCTTGCATGCAACTGTCTCATTCTATCCCCACAAGGAACTTAGGACATAGAGCTCATCACATGCTCCATTTCACAGATGAAGAAACAGAGGTTCAAAGGTGAAGTGACTTGCTCAGTTAATGAGTGATAGAGCTGGGACTCGAATCAAGACCGAGGTCACCGTGCCCTATCCCCTGAGTCCAGGCCTAGAGAGGCTGCTGCATGGGTGGCTGGGCCATAGCCTCATACCCTGCCGGGTGGGGGTGAGTGAGGGCCTCCTTCCCCCAGGCCCCTCTGACTTCCCCTTCCTGTTGAAGCCTCCTCTGTACCAGGCCCAGCCCTGCCCCCATGGCCCATGGCCCATCTGGTCCCCATTAGAGGCCAGGCCAGCCTTGTCTGCCTGCTTGCCCCCAGACACAAGTCCTCGAGTGCTCGGGTTTCCCAGGGCTCATGTTGGGCTCAGGGGGAACAAGAGTTTCCCTGCTGCTGTCACCTCCTTGATGGGGGCCCACCTGAGCAGTGCGAGACCCTCTCCCTTGTCCGTTCAGGTGGGGGATGTGGTGGTATCACCCCCATTCAGCTGCTGGCCCACCCTCTCATTCCCCAAGCTCCTGCCCAGCTCCCAGCCTGCAGAAAGCAGGGGCAGTTGGGCAAAGCCCTACAGCCTCAACGGTGCCCCAGGGCTGCAGGCAGCTTCACCTCGGTCAGGCTCATTCCCCGCAGATTAGGCATCCTTTCCTCTGCACCTAGTGTCCCTGACCCCACCACAGAGCAAAGGGGAAATTTATATGTCACCTTGCAGGGTGAGGCTGTGACCACCTTCATGGCCTGGAGGATTGGGCCCCACCCTTCAGCCAGGCTGCTGTGGCTACCAACCTTGTTCCAGACACGGAGGCCACAGTGGTCATCCCCAGGGTGACCAGCACTGGCTCTGAGTGTGTGTGACTCGGTTATGTAGTGGGGCTGGTGTGTGTTGTCCTCACGCATGTGTATGTCTGTAAACACACTCGTGAGAGTGTGTGCTTGTGTTCGCATGGCCGTGTGCCCGTGGACATGCACCTGCACAGCCTCAGACTCTGCGGGGACAGGGACCCCCAGTCCCCTTTGAGACCCACACCCACAGAGATCCTCCTCTCCTTGTGGGCTGAGGAGGCATGTTCAGGGCACTCCTCCCCAAAACGTTTCAGCCGTGGCATCGGACCGGCCATGCGGTAGTGTGCTGGGGAACCCTGAACGCTGGCCCTGCCTCTGCCCCTCATCCGCTATGCCTGCAGAAGGCCACCAATTTGGCCTGGGAAGCAGGAAATGGGGGTAGAGATAGAAGCCTAGAGGGGGCTGACCACACAGTGGCACACTGGAACCTCAGCCTTCCCCCACCGAAGGCTGGTGGGCACACAATGTCTGATGGCCCTTCCTGGCTTCAGGACAGGAGTTACTTTTGTGTTTCTATCCGTGGGCCCGTCCAGGATCCAGGCCAGTTCTGGCAGGTGGGAAGGTTCGGCACCAGGACCACCTGTACAAGGAAGCTGTACACTCTGCTCCAGCCGTGCTGGCCTTAAAGAGCCACTGGGGATGCCCCTGCTGGTCGAACCGCACAGGGCTCGGGAGCCAAGGCTGAGCCTCAGGCACTTGGGTTTTTGTGTTTGACTTTCCATGGGTGTTTCTCATTTCGGAGGTAGGGGGAGGGGTGAACCAGGCCCCAGGCTCAGCCCTTCCCCACAGACCCCCTCCCTGGCTGGGCACCATCGCCCAGAGATGCCAGAGCAGGGGTAGTCGGCCAGCATCCAAGAAGGCCCAGCATAGCAGGGAAGGAGGTAGGTCTACTAGGAATGGCCAGAGGCTCTACCCCAGAGGGTCTCCCAGTGCCTCAGGCCTCTCTCTCCCTCCCTCCCTCTCTCTCTCTCTCTCTCTCTCTCTCTCAGGATGGCAGTCCAACCACCAGCAGGCGGCCCTCAACCACCGGGACTGGCCCAGAAAATGGCCGGCCAGGCCTGGGATCTCCTTACGGGCAGTCACCTCGCCTCTCGGCCCCTCACAATGGCAGCAGCAGTGAGGCCGCCTTACTGACCCAGATGAGCAGCCTGCATGTGTCTCCGCCCCACAGGTAGTACCAGAAATGTGGCTTTTGAAGCTACACCTAGATCCCCTCTTAAGTCCTGATCCCTCACATCTCACCAGGTCCCATGCTGACCCTGACGCTTTGTCCGTGGGTCGCAGCTGCTTCCATTCTGACCCATGAAACTTTCACCAGACCCCTGGGCAGGCAGAGTGAAGGCTGGCACTGCAGCCCTGTCCCTTCGTGCATCTCTTTCGCGCAGCACTGACCCAGCCAGAGGCCTCCCGCGGAGCCGAGACTGCGGGATCGACTTGGGCTCCGAGGTGTACCGGATGCTGCGGGAACCCGCCGAGCCCCCGGCCGCCGCCGAACCCAAGCAGTCAGGCTCCTTCCGCTACTTGCAGGGCATGCTGGAGGCCGGCGAGGGCGGTAAGACGCCCTCCCCTTTCCCCACCCGTCGCCCCACAGCGGCGCCTTCCAGACCCCACGTCCTGCCTCCCAGCCATCCGTCCCTCCCTCCTCTCCCACTTGGTCCCACACCCGTCGCAGCCCCTTTCCCCACGCCCTCCAACCCCGCTCCCCAGTCTGTGCGCCGACTCAGCCCCACACCCCGCAGAAGTGCGGTTTTTACCTTTTTCGACCTCCACCCGCGCTCCGGCTTTCAGGGGAGCGGCCCGGGCCCGGCGGCCCCCGGAACCTCAAGCCCACGGCCGGCAAGCTGGGAGCCCCGCTGAGCGGCCTGCAGGGCCTGCCCGAGTGCGCACGCTGCGGCCACGGCATCGTGTGAGTACCCACCTCTGCCTTCCGCGCCCCGCCGCGCTTCTCCCCGACGCCCCGGCCCGCGCGTGCCCGCGAATCTGCCGCCCCGACGCTGTCCTCTGCTGGTCTCCCCACAGGGGCACCATCGTCAAGGCGCGGGACAAGCTGTACCACCCCGAGTGCTTCATGTGCAGCGACTGCGGCCTGAACCTCAAGCAGCGCGGTTACTTTTTTCTGCACGAGCGGCTGTACTGCGAGAGCCACGCCAAGGCGCGCGTCAAGCCGCCGGAGGGCTATGACGTGGTGGCGGTGTACCCCAATGCCAAGGTGGAACTGGTCTGAGCTGCTCCCGGAACACCCCCTCCCCGCCTCTGCTTCTTTTAATGGCTCGTGTAAATATCTGTCTGTCTCTAATAAACTCCCTCTACCGGGGCTCGACCGCCGCAGTGCCTCGGCCTGTCTCCCTCCAGCGCAGGCCACGGCTTCCAAGGGCTCCCCCTGCTCGGGGTCCAAGCATGTCCTGGGCACTGGGTGCAACCACGAGCGGGACGGGCACTGTGCAGTCCAAGGAGGCCACAGCCTGGGGGGTGGGGGGGCAGAGTGAGTCACAAGGGGCAGTTCTATTCAAAGAGGCAACGTCTGGGGTGCTGCAGGGCGACGCCACGCCAAGGGCTCTGACCCCGCTGGAGGCGGGGAAGGTGTCAGCTGAGAACTAAGAAATAAGGAGGAAGAGCAGTACAGGGTGAGGAACTGTGTGTGCAAAGGCGTGGCAGGGGTGAGCACAGACAGGAAAGGCCCCGTCTGGCCGCCAGCACGAGCTCCGGCAGCCTCTAGCAGCCACGGGAGGGATTGCCCCAGGGGTGTATGCCTGGCAGAGAGGTCGGGACTCTGTGGGCGGTGTCCGTCTCCCTGCACTCTCCAAAACTCTCTCCTGGTGTTTCTCCCTTCCCCCTCTTTTTTCTTTCCCCTGCCCGTCTCTCAGCACCAGGGAGCGCGCCTACTGTAGGGGGCGGGGCGGAGCAGAGCGGAGGGGCGAGGGGAGAGGCGGGTGAAGTGGAGGATTTCGGAAAGAACACTCGCCTAGAGCCGCACCCTTCAAGATGCTACGTCTCCAAAGCCGAGTAAACTCCCAACCTAGAGGCTGGTCGTGACACCGTACGCGGCAACCTCGAGCTTCACACGGCTCGGTAGCAGGCACGCCGGTAGAGACTCGCTCTTTTTAAAAGTGTTAACGCTGCCAGAGCTGGTGCGCGGCGCTGCTCACACGCGGGGACGCGCCTGGACTCCGGGTCACGTGCAACGCCCCTCCGGACTGCGAGTAGCCGCGTTTATTCGGTGCTGGTTTGTTTAGTGAGCCCGAATGGTACCCACGCGTGTGCTGTTGTCAGCTGTGTACTATCGCAAGCCGCAAAAGGCTGTCCTCAGTTCACACCCTCACCAGCAGCACGGAGGCACTCATCCCCTCGTGCTCTGAGACATTTCAACACAGGACTTTTTTTTTTTTTTCACTTTTGCCAACCCAAGTACAATGCGGTATGTCGTTGCTTTGAGGTGCATTTGTCTAATTACCCGTGATGAACATTCGCTCAAATACACTGGGTGTGCTGTTGGGCGCTGAGCGAGTAGGGAGGAACAGTGGTCTTCTCCGAGAGTTCTGGTGTGAAATGCTCTAAACCCTCCCCTCTTCATTCTGAGGATCATTAAACCTTAGAAAAGAATAGGTAGGAACTTTTCGTAAGAAAAGTAAGAATCAGTTACCCCACTGATCTATTTTTCTATTCCAGTGACGATATCACACTGATTTAATTACCGCCGTTTAACAAACACCTTGTTCCCCGTTTACAAACGTGTCGAGGCTCTCCTTGTACTTGTGCCGTGGTCAGGTTTAGACTCAGTATGTCAGGCTGTGGGAAAACGAGCAAACCAACCTCTGAGCCATGCATGGCTGGGGTCGCCCTGGATCTAGAGACTCGCCGAGAAATGGCGTAGAGTCCTTTCCTCCCGGGAACACTGTGATCGGGGCTTACGGTCCCATTTACTCAGGTGCCGAGTACGCAGTCTCAGCAGTGTTCTTCCGTTTTCTTCTTGGAGATCTCGTGTTCCTGCCCTAATTTGCTCCTAGGATTACTTCCAGAAGCTGAGGCTGAGGGAGCACAGCCCAGAGCACGGCGCAGAGGCCCCTCACCCCGAGATGTGAGGCGAGAAGCGGGGCCTGGAGTCCTGGGCCTGGCCCTGCGGGTGACCGCAGCCTCCCCAGCCTTGCACCCTTCTGCTCCTCCCCGGGTCACACACCGCGCAGCTAAGCCCCACCCCGCCGCGCGACGCGCACGCGCACGCATGCGTACTCACGATCTCCGCACCGCCCTCTGGCCGCGTCCGAGTAGGGTGGGACGTCGGGAGCGTTGGCCGTTCCCTCGCCTCCCCACTTTGCCTGCTGATGGTGTCCGGGCCTTTCCCGGTCACAGGCGGGATGGGCGGGAGGACGAGCAGCCTGGGAATCAGGAGGCGCAGGAACCGAGTGGGCATATAACGGAGCCACGGGCGCCGGCCCCCGGCGGGCTCTCAGACACAAACCCGCAGACTCCGCCCCGTTTGCACCCGCCGCTGTAGAGCCAGCAGCCGCCGGGGCTCCCCTTAATCCCGGGACACGCAGTCACCCCCTCCTCCCACGGGGACTGCCACCCAAGTTGAGGGGTCCTTGAGCTCCCGTGGCACCATCGGCACCCCCAAGACCAAAGGCTTGACCCTCACAGGGCTGCAGCCACCAGAGCAGCCCTTGTCCACGCAGGCATCCCGGCGGGGGAGATAAGAGCTGACCAGAGTGGCGCCCAGAGCTGTCAGGCTGGTTCGTCCTCCCCCTGGTTCACTACTCAGTCTCTTCCCAGCGCCCCAAACATCTGCCCAGGGCCCTGACCGAGCACAAATGTGATGGGTGTGAAAACCTTGGGGCAGGGTCCCTGTGGGACATTATGTCTGTGACCCAGGGTCCTGGACCTGCGATGGGGCAGGAGGACAGACAGATCAGATTCCCCAACTCAGAGTGCCCCAGCCCACCGGGCCCAGGCTGAGCTCTCATTGTCCCCACACCTGCCCTTCTCTCAGGCCCTCACCCCCAGAGCCTTCACCAGAGACTTGGACATCATCCTCTAAACCCTCACCTGAACCGTCCCATCCCACCCATCACTCTGGAGTTGTGCCTCCTAAGCACTTCTGGGGCCCATGTCAGGGCAGCTGGAGGATTCTCACTCCCTTGCCTCCTGGCCCGCTCCATGGCCCCCAGGGCCCTGAGGATGGAGGTCCCGATTGATCAGTTACAGGCCTAGCATTTGAAACCTCTCTGACCTCAGGCTTCTGACCTGTTGGTCTCACTTCCCCTGCCGCACCAGGCAGTTCACCATTCTCTGAGCCGTCCTGTCTTTTCCCGTGCCTCAGGCCTTCTCTCAAGCTCAAAATGCCTTTATACTTCTCCATCCAGCAAACCCCTCCTCGCTCTTCAAGGCCCAGCTCCACTGTCTCCTTCCCTAGAGCCAAGCCTTGGTCTGCCCATCCCCAGGCAGAGGCAGTAGTTCCCATCCACATGCCCTCCACTCCATCCCCTCCACAACCTGTCAGCAGCGGGGGCAGAGCCCGGTCCAGACCTACTTCTGTCCCGCCCAGACGCTAGTCCAGGCACCGAGAGGTGCAGGAGCCCTGGGGCCAGCACACACACAGACACAGCCTGGGCTTTCTTGCCTCCCACCGGCAGCCTCAACCCACTCATTCAACTACCTATTTGCTAAGATTTTATTGTGTTCCAGGCATGGTGCTACCTACCAGGAAAACATCTTGAACAGACAAGGACAGATTACAGGCAGTGCCATAAAGGAAATACTTAGGTCGTCACTGGAGAAAATAAGTGATCCCTTCATGTGAGGAAGTTAGAAAGATCTCACAAATACAGTGACATTTGAGCAGAGACCTGAGGTGGTGAGGAAGCCTCTGTGCAGGGGTCTGAGGAGACTGCAGCCCAGGCAGAGCGAGCAGGCAATACAAAGGCCCTGAGTAGGACAGGGAGAGGAGGCGTGCGCTTGCGCATCCTAAGAACAGTGAAGAAATGGCCGGAGAGGTGTAAGTGAGGTGGCTAGGGGTAGTAGATGATGTCAGAGAGATGTGGGGACAGGAAGGCTGGCCATGTTGGCCTTGTAAGTCACAGGAAGGCTTTGAGATAAGAAGCCAGAGGAGTGGCATGGCCTGGACTTTATGTTTTAACCAGAATCACCCAGGCTGCTGTATGAATAGACTGTGAAGGGCAAAGGTGGAAGCAGGGAGACGAGTTAGTTGGCATGACTGCCTTCATCCTCACTGATCCCTAACTAGCCCACTCCTCTCGGCCCCCAGAGCTGCAGCCCCTGGCCGGCCCCCCACATTCTCCTGCCTGGGTGCTGCAGTAGCCTCCTGCCTGGCCTCCCTGTCTCCTGTCCAGCCGCTCAGTCCCCTCTCCACCCAACAGCAGAGGGAGCTTTTTAAAATGCAGTTCTGATTCTGTCACTCCTCTCTATTAAGGCTCCTGGCTGCCCATTGCTCTCAGGACAAAGGCTAAACTCCCAGTCCCCGCCCACAGGCCCCAAGATGCGCAGCCCCTGCTGACCTCTGCTGACAGCCCTGTCCCCACAACTCACACTGAAGGTTCAGCTTCATCAAGAGCTCTTCCAGATTCTTGCAGCCTCCCTTGACCTTCCAAGGAGCTTGGAACAAAAACTGAATCCTTTCTTTGAGCTCTCAGTGTGACACTGCCCCGCCTTCCTCCTTGAGAATCAAGGGAAGGGGAGAGGGCAGGAGAAAGCTGGAGGCTGCATCATGCCAGCCCTCCTTCCTTCCTGACCTAAAACTCAGCCTCTCTAGTGGGCACAGTAGCCTGGCCCTGGGCTCACAGCCCATGAACAGCTGAGTTGGGGGAAGGGGAGAGGTGTTGTGAGCTGACTGTGATGCCCAGAGGACCAGGCTATGGGCCCAGAGAGCCCCCCAACCCACCTGGGGAGCGCCCCACCGGCTCCTCTGCCTCTGGGTCTCCCTGCCCAGCTCACCTGCACTCCAGCTCCATTCCGACAGCTCATTCTTACCCAAGGTTACAGCTTCGTATCCTTGGGCCCCAGACTCTTCGCAACTCTGGGTGATTTCATGATTTACCATTTTCCCACACGATATTCCTCAGCACCCCTAAAGGGAGGCGGAAGTTTAAAAGGGATTGAGGGTGGTGAAGTGGTCTCTCTGACCAGCAAGGGCTGTCCTCCCATTCCCACCACCAGTGGGGAACTCTGTTTGGGTCCCTATGGAAACCAACTTTGATCTTTGCTCCTATGTGACACAGACCATTTGTGGCTGAAGGCAAAGGCTAGAAATCCCAGGAGAGGCTGCCAGAGGCCTGTTCTTGGGGTCGACCTCTGCTGTGAGGGCTCAGAAACCCAACTGACCAGGTGTGTCTCCGCAGTCAGGCCCGGTGAGCAAGCTCAGAACTGAGCACCACCCAGCAGCCCTTCGCTGACAACAGCAGCCGTGGAAGGACTCTCAGCGGTTCTCCAGGGCCCAAGGCGCGTTGAAGCAGGAAGCCAGGCACAGCGACAGACACAGAGGAAGGGACACGAGTTGGAATAACAACTGTGACAGGAACCCGTGTGTCCCAGGCATTCGCCTGCAAGTCCCTTGGTGAACTGATATCACTCTTCTTTAATCTTCATGTCAACCTGAAAGAAATAAAATTATTATCCCCATTTCATGGATGAGCTCGGAAAGGTCGAATGCCTTGCGCAGGTCACACACTGGTTAGCTAATCTCAGAGGGCACCCAGGGCAACCTCACGTACTCACCTTCCCTGGAGAACACTGCCTGCCCCGCCAGTGCTCTGGTGACTCTGACCAGGCCACTTCTGAAGGTCGCTCACCTGTCTCTGTCTCACATGGTGCTGGGCTCCCGGTCCTCTGTGGGGGATGGGATGGTGGGAGCCAGGCTGAGTCAAGGTGACCCTTGAAGCTTTGGGTCTGAGCGTAGACAAGGCTGGTTCCCACAATACCTGATCATAAACTCTGACACGCGTGGACCCACTCCCATGCCTGCTTGACTTGTTCCTGAGGTCACATCATAATCTCGGCCAAATGGCTATCCCGGCTGCTCTCCAGCTTGTCCGCAGTTCCTGGAGCTGAGATGATGGAGGTGGAGATGGAGAAGAGAGGTGGAGCCAGAGAGAGAGATAGAGGTTGACAGAGAGAGAGGGATGGAGATAGAGGAGATAGATAAAGAGATGGCTAAAGATACAACAGGAAGGAACCTGCTTGGAGAGGCCCCCAGAGCTCTCTGTCTCTCTGATCGCTGGAGCCTGCCCTGGCTGGTACAGTCTCCTACCCCTCCGCCCCGTCCTCCTAAATCACGCTGTGCCTTCTCAGCCTGTGTTCCTGTCCACTCTCCTGACTGTCGCTGAGGCACCAGCCTCCTCGAGGCCCTGGCCCAGCTCCTGCTTTCCTCTTCAAATGTTCCTTTTCTAGAGAGCCTTGTGTTGCTGGGCTGCTTTCCAAATGCCCTGCCCTCCTTTTGTAGTCTCATCCAGCCCCACTGGATTTGCTCTGGAAGGACAGAGATCAGAGGCCACCCCGGCCCAGCCAAGGGGTGGATATTGCCCTACAGGCTCAATCTGAAGCAGACTGGTAGCCCCGCTAGGACTCCACTTTAGTTTGTCAACCACCCGGTCCCCAGAGCCACCTCCACAACAGATTCCACTCATCCCCGCAGACTGTGCAGCTTTCCCATCAATTTTTGTAAGCTGCTCACAACCAGAAAGCCTGACTGGCTCTGCTCTCTAGCGACCTTGGCCTCAAAGAACTCTGCCCAAGTCCTCAGGAACTCTGCAGTCCTGACCACTCCCAAAGACATCTCTCCAACCCAGATCTCTGACTGACTGGGCCTCCCTACGTGGGTGTCCCAAATACACCCCAAACTCAAGACATCCCAAACCCACCTCCTCATCTTCTCCCCAACCTGCTCTTACTCCTACGCTTCCATCTCAGATAAAAACACCACCAATCACTCATCCACCCAGCCCCCCATTTTTGGCAGCTTCCCTGCCTTACCCCCATCCTTCAGCTCACGTCTAGTTGGTCATCAAGCCTACCCTTGTCACCTCCTTACCGGACCCCAAATCCATCTCTTTCTTGGCCACTACTGTCACCACCCTCTGGGATTGTCTCCTCACTGGCGTCTCTGCTCCCGCCCTCTTCCCTCCTTTGCATTCTCACGTCGGCCACCAGAGGGATCTTCCTAAAAACAGAAATCGCATCAGGTCTCCCTCCGACTCCCATCTCCTCAGAATGAAATCTAAAGCCACGTAACAATTAAGACTTTGAAAGATCAGGGATGGTGTTGCCTCTGCCAACCTTTCCAACCTCATCCCTCTGCCTTTCCCCACCCGTGGTTTAGGGCTCACGTGAGCGGGTGTCAGGGCTGGATGGGATGGCTGCACTGCCAGGAGGTGGCCGGTGGACCGGCTTGCTCCTCAGTGTTGACTCCAGGCTCTCTCGGCTAGGACAAGCGTGCAGCCGGGCTGGATCGGATTGTCCCACCCCACTATTCTGCTGGCACTGCTTCTGTCGGTGCCGACTCTGACTGATGTGTAGCTGGCACATGAACAGCACGTTTGTATAACAACCTTCGGAACTAGCTCCAAGAGATACAGACCCTGACCTTCAGGCATCCCAGCTCCAAGAGATACAGACCCCGACCTTCAGGCATCCCAGCTCCAGGAGATACAGACCCCGACCTTCAGGCATCCCAGCTCCAAGAGATACAGACCCCGACCTTCAGACATCCCAGCCTCAGGAGATTTGCTGAACTGCTTTCCATCATCCAGGGAACCAGGATGATGTGAAGCCGGGACACCAGAACCAGGAAGACACACACCGGACTGCCACTTGTCTTATCGAGATGGACCTTGCTCGTCTGCACACAGGGAACTTTGCAACCCTGCCCTTGATCTCTGGGCCCCTCTCCCTCCTTACAGAAACCTTGGCCTCCACTGAGAGGGGCAGATGGGCTTTGTGATTCGAGTCCCCATCTTCCAGGTGGCCAGCATGAAAATAAACCATTTTCCTTTACATCAGCACCTGCCTTTCGAGTACTGGCTTTCATAGAAGCAGGCAGCTGGACCTGCGGTTCCGTGACGAGCAGAGGCAGGGGTTGCACATATGAATGAACGTGCCAGGGTCCTGCCTTCCCCGAGCTCCTGGGCAGCACCCAGCACAGAGGGCAGCACAGGCTGTGTCCTCCCTGGTCCCAGCTGACCTGGTCCTATCTCAGGAGCATGACAGGCATATGACTCATGGCTTCAGAGGCTCCAGCCACTGTTGTGGCAACCAGCCCCTTCAGTGTCCCCGTCTCACCTGCACTGTTGATCTCTCACTTTCTGCTCCCAGAATCCTCAGACCCTGAGGCGCGGGACACCCACAGACACTTGCTCAACACTGACACCTGTGTGGGGGAGCGCACACCCAGAGGGGTGCCCCTGGAGGGATAGACACCTATGGGACCAATGGATACACGCTGCCTACTTCTGAACCTTAGACAAGTGTTTCCGAGACACATGCCCCCAGCTCCCCGCAACTGTGAACCCTAATCTATGCCTTTGTGGTGGTTTTCTCCGCAGTCCTTCACTTCTGTTCCCTTAAATCTGTGCCCAAGTAGAAGCAGTCTCGAAGGCAGACTTATTTACAAGAAAGGAATTCTTTTTTAAAAAATTGTATCTATTTTAAGAGAGAGGGGAAAGGAAGGAGAAAGAGAGGGAGAGAGACATCCATCAGTTGCCTTTCATACATGCCCCAACAGGGGACTGGACCTGCAACCCAGGCATGTGCCCTGGCTGGGAATGGAACCAGTGACCTTTCACTTTGCTGGCTGATGCCGCTCAACCACTCGAGCCACTTCGGTCAGGGCACAAGGAAGGGATTCTAGAATGGGAACACGACTTTCCTAATAGAGAAAAGGTCCCCACTGCTGTTGGTAAATAGGATAGTAATAATCTCTGGCACTCAGTTATCAAAACTCTTCCCCACGGTAGGTTGGAATGTGACTCAAGCAGAAACGAAACATTGCTTCTGTGTCAGTGTGTTTTAGCCAGGGGAGAGTGTACCTCCCCGGGCACACGTAGCAGTGACTGGGGGCATTTTTATCACGACTAGGGGAGAGGGCTACTGGCGTCCGGCAGACAGAGGCCAGAGGTGCTGCTCAAATGCGCAGGCCAACTCCCACAGCAAAGAACCACCTGGCATAACACTTCAGTAACGCCAAGGGTGAGAAAGCCCCGTTGTGGCTCCTCGGACAGGGTGACTGTTGGATCGTGGAGCCAAAGAGCTTCTGTTAAGTGCTTTAGAAGCCTTACAAAGGAAACGATGCGCCCACGTCAGCCACCTATAAACTCCAGGCACACTGTGTGTGTAAGACAGGAGGCTGCCATGCCCCCATCTCCTGCGGCCACAGGGCAGATTGTGCTAGAAATCAAGCCCAGGATTTAACTGATTTCACTGGGACAGTAGGAGAGCCACAGGAAAAGGCTGCGTGCATTAGCTCTGATGGGTCTCTCAGGACAACAAAGGCGTGGCCCTGATTGGAAATGCATAGAAACCTGGAACACGGAACAGACACGTTTGGGTAGGTTGTGAGAATTCCCCTAAACCTTCCAGGTGAGCAGCCTCAGATCTCTCCCCCTTGCTATAGGAGAGCAGCTTCTCCTGGCATGGAATCCCTGCCCAGACTCCTGGGGCAAGTGGCTCCAGAGACGCTGCTCATCTATCCTGCTTAAGATCCCCTGCCATCTCCCCTCATTGACTCCAGACTCACACCTACACTTAGTTCTCAGCACAGCCTAAGCTGCTTGAAACACAGTTCCTGAACCACAAGGAAATAGCATACACATTGAAAAATTGACAGGACTTACGTTCTAGTTGGAACAGGGGTAGTGTGTGGGAATTTGTTAACCTGGAGTCCTCATTATTCTAGGTTTCACATTCAAGCAAGGACACATAAAACTGTTTTCATATGCTTCTGAGATGACACTTTGAGAAACTTGGATACAGTTATGGCCTAGAGAAATGAGGTGGCCAGAACTTTCTCGACAGAGTATAAAAGGAGTCAGAACGCACAGGGGAGCGAGAATGTTAGATTGTATTTATCATCCTGGACCAGAGAACCTATCACCAGTTTATATGCCCAAGGCAAATCCAGAGGACACTCCCTCCTCCGAGCCAACACAAAAAACGCACAGGTAAAGGATGCTTAGTGTCAGTGCGAATGGTAGGACTCCAGGATAGCAGGGGCTGGGTGGAGACGCTGAATCAACAGAGGTAGGGTGGATATAATTATAAACCAAAGTGGCAACCAGACTGCATCGGTAGTGATGGCTAATAGACCGTGGTATTCCTAGGGTTAAACAACTGGGCAGATGACCGGGAGTTACGTGTTTAGCAACCTCACCCTCAAAATCAAGAGCTAGGGAGCAGAAGCCTGATGTCAGCTGCCTCAGTGGAAAGTAACATTTCTTCATAAGCTTCCCAGATCCAGGCCACTTCACGGGCTCTGAGCCTACTGATTGAAAAGCAGGCCAGGTCTCCATAGGGAAGAACCCCCCTGGGCTGTCCAAAGTATATATGATAATTATTTCCCCACAAGGTATTGGTGGCTCTCTTAGTCTGCCCAGGCTTCCATAACAAAATACCTTAGACGGGCTGGCTTCAATGATAGAAATTTACTTCTCACAATTTTAGAGGCCGGTTAGTCCAAGGTCAAGTTGCTGGCTGATTCGGTTCCAGGAGAGCGTCTTCTTGGCTTGTAGATGGCCACCTTCTTGCAAGCTCTCTGGTGTCTCTTCTTTAAAAAAAAAAAGATTTTATTGATTTTATTTTTAGAAAGAGGGGAAGGGAGGGAGAAAGAGAGGGCGTGAAACATCAAGGTGTGGTTGCCTCTCACACGCCCCCTACTGGGGACCTGGCCCACAACCCAGACATGTGCCCTGATTGGAATAGAACCCACCACCCTTTGGTGCACAGCCTGGTGCTCAATCTACTGTGCCACACCAGCCAGGGCTGGTATCTCTTCTTAAGGGCACTGATCCCATCATGAGGGCCCCACTCCCATGACCTCATCTAACCCTAATTATCTCCCAAAAGCCCCATCTGCAAATACCATTGTATTGAGGGTTAGGCTTCCACACAGGAATTTGAGGGGACACAATTCAGTCCACAGGAGTGGCCTTTTAGCAGAGCATGTCCTGAAGAAAAAGGGAAAGACCCAGACCTCTCAGAGGCTGTGGGAGGCAGGGTATGCGTTGATGTTGACTCCAGAGGACAGGAGACGCCCGGTTAGAGTGGAGGCTCATGAAAGCCAGGCGGGGAGTGAGTCCTCGAGCAAGCAGGTCTAATGGATCTAAAGCCGCACATTGTAGCCTCTGGTCCCTAAGTGCTTAACTGGGATGCAAGCACTTCGAGCTGGCCAGACACTAACACTTACCCCCGTCCCATTAAATAAGAGCCTTTATGGTAGGAAAGGCCAAATGGAAGCTCTAACTAAGCCCCTCACATTTTTGACCAGTTTCTTCACCCAGAAGTGAAACCACATCCTGGGAGATTAGCACCAGCATGGGCAGCTGTTTGCTTTGATGTGGGAGGAATAGCAGCAGTACACACTTTCTTGTCCCCGGGCCACGTGAATTCTCCTGCTCTCTTCCACAACATAGTATTTAGTGACTTTGATTTTCCTGCTGTTCCATAGAACAGGGGCATCAAACTCATTTTCACCAGGAGCCACATCAGCCTCGCGGTTGCCTTCAAAGGGCCGAATGTAATTTGAGGACTGTATAAATGCAACTACTCCTTAACTAGAGACAAGGAGCTTGGCACTGTCGCCGGGTAGAAACAAGTTGCAGGGCCAGATAAAACAAGGTGGAGGGCCGGGTTTGGCCCTCAAGCCCTGCGTTTGCCACCTGTGCTCTAGAACATCACGATGGTTCACTGTATCGAGGGCATAATGCTAATTTGACTGAGTCCTCCAGATGCCCTAGTAAGGTGCCCACATGCCAGAACGTGGGGCATAGAAAGTATGAAGACTCTGTCAGGCCCAGTTCTTGCAGTTCTGGTGAACTTGTCTTTCCTTTTTTTTTCTGCAATGACTTAAATGTACATAAAAGTAGACAAACTAATAAAATGAACCCCTAGAACATAGGTGGCAAACACAACGCCCGCAGGCCGAATCCGGCCCTCCACCTTGTTTTATCCAGCTCAGCACCTTGTTTCTACCCGGCGAAGTTACGTTCATGCAGTCCTAAAATTACATTCGGCCCTTGGAAGGCAACCACGAGGCTGACGTGGCCCCCAGTGAAAGTGAGTTTGACACCCCTGCCCTGGACCCACCATCATGGCCAATCTTATTTGATTTATATCCTCACTCCCTTCTTCCTTCTCATATTATCTTGAAGCAAATTGGTTAAGTTTCTAGGAATCCAGCAGTCTGGAGCCGGCCAGGTCATCCCCTGTAACCTAAAGACTAGTTGTTGTATCCTGTTCCCTCCACCACTAATAAAGAGACGTGACGCTTGGTGAGAATATTACTCTGACCCACCTATTGGGTGCCAGGGAAGCCCAGAGAAGAGAGCTCTACAGTGAGTCCAAGCATAGTACAAGATTCCCTGCCATTTGGTCCGTGTGACCCAGCAGAAGGATGGTGCTAGAGGTGGTGGTGGTGATAAAGATGATGGGTAGGGCCTCTAAAAAAAACCTTCAAAAAAGAGTTGCAAAACAGATCTCTAGGACTCCAGAGCAAGGTCATGCCTTCTGCAGCAGAGAGCTTTTTGCCTTTCCCAAAAAGCATCTATGGCAATGGAACATCAGGGGTCTGTGAAACCAGAGCTGCCTGGTGTGGGTTGGGCATTGTCAGATTCCATCCAGTCATAAGGTTAAGCAGGCGCATAAGCAATCCATCTTATAATAGAAATGACAGAGGCAGGATCGGGACTGAGCAGGCCCAGCAGGCTCATGTAAGCCAATGAACAGGACGCTCTGACTCCTCTGTCACACACCTTAGCTATGCCAACGCTTTTCCCTTAACTCAAAGCTATGGTCTCGTGGGACGGCTGTCACCTGCTGGCGGAGGGAAAACACTCTCAGGCCTGACTCACAGACAGGTTGCTCTGATAATAGCCAAAAAAGGACTGTTACTGCAGCACAGCCCCGCTTAGGGGCAGCCCCGAAGGACAATGGTCAGGGGGAATTCTCCCTGTGGGCCCAGCTGTAGGTGGTGCAGCTGGGCATTCATTTTGAACGGAGGGCAAAAACAGTTTGAGGCATGGATTTACATGTACACATGGGCAATGGCAAATAGTTCATTTGAATGATCTGTTTGGCTCTCACACACGTGCAACCTGGACACGCAGGGGAGTTGACCGATGGAGCCAGAACTAGGAAGCAAACACCTCCTCACTCTCTATAGCTCGTGTAAGGTCCCACTGGGATCGAATCCCAGTCACCCGCAGCAGCGAGGCTTGGGACACGGCTAAGGCAATTGAAATGAGTGGGGCACTCATCTCAGGTGCAAAATTGAAGGGGGCACTGAGAAAGTCAATAATCAAGGTTAATACTATTTTAATATCTTTTTAAAAATCAAAATCAGTATAAACATCCATATGAACAATGTATAAACATTTTAAGGAAAGATAGGGTCGGTATTGCTGATGTTTTCCTTTGGCTTCCAGCTCCACTACATCTCAGCATAGCACCATCTCTGATCTTGCCCATGGCCCATGGCCAGCTCATGGCACGGTGATGTTTTGGCCTTTCCTCCTTCCCTCTTCACTCTCCCAGGCCCTCGCTCCTTTCCCTAGGGTTGCTACTCAGGATCGACTGCCTCCACATAAGTAAGTTCTTGTCTCAGGCTTTGCTTTTTCAGTGGAGGAGAGAGGAGGGATGAAATCCGAGCTAAGTAAGGTAGTCTCCACGTTACAGTAAGCACTCACTTAACGTCATTGAGAGGTTCTTGGAAACTTTGACTTTAAGCAAAACCACATATAAAGAAACCAGCTTTACCATAGGCTAATTGATATATACAAGAGTTAACTTCCCACAACATATTTCTGGCCACAAAAACCAACACCAAATTTCTAAATAAAGACCCAAACACTTCTAATAGTAAACATGGAAGTAAATGTGAGCCTAAGAAAAGTTAATGAAAACAAGTAAGCATTATTTTCCAACCCGCTTCTTCCAGGTCAGGGTCGTGGGTGGCCAGAGACTATCCCAGAAGCTCAGGATGCAAGGCCAGAACTCACCCTGGACAGGACGCCCTTCCATCACAGGGCCACGCACACAAGTACCCACACACACTCAGACTGGGATGATTGAGACACGTGTATCCACCTTACACGCCCATCTTTGGGATGTGGAAGGAAGCCGGAGGACCTGCAGAAAACTCACTCAGACCCGGGGACACGTGAAAACACGACACAGACAGAGACCTGGGCTGGGAATGGACTTTTTTCCCTCATCAGCATTATAACAAAGTGGCATTGAATGACATGTTATTTGAGAATCTAATATATATACATATACATACACATACATACTATATATTACATAGACACATTATATATATACACACATTATATATATATATACACAAAGGATATTTTTACAAGTAAAGGGAAGTGCTATTAATAATTTCACTGAATTTCTGGGCATCAGTCAGAGCTGCCCCGGCACATCAGGACGTATGGTCTCATTACAGACAGTTATACTGAGGTGTCAAGGGAGTGGGAAGCCAGGCTAAGAGGAGGCTACACAAAATGAGGCAGAAATGTCCCTCAGCCTCTTAACCAGGGCCTGGAGAAGCAAGCACACTTGCACAAAATCTCCCAAAAGGTGCGCCCTTCAGCCTGTCCAGTTCGCGGGCCTCAGGACCCGGTGGGCAGCCCCAGGCTCGCTCGCCCACACAACAGCAGAGCGGCTTAGGCCTGGGCGCTGGGCAGCTGTGGCCCCTGCTCTGGTTACCCAGCTCGGCGTGGGCGCCGGACTGGATCTGCCCCTGGCTCCCTCCTTCCCAGTTCCCGGACTGGGGGCGGTCCATTCTGCCTACGGGAGGCCTTCCGGTCCCAGAAGGCTCTGGCAGCTGCCCCGTAAAGAGCCCCGGGGACGTGGAGAAAGCGCAGGGATCAAAAGCAGAATCCAGGAATGGTGACAGCAGCGTCTCCATTCGGTGCTCTCACAGTGGGCCAGGCTCCGCGCTGAATTCTCTAGAGGCCCTGGGCTGACCCTTGCCCCGACTCCCTCCATCCCAGCCAGTCTCTGACGCAGTGTGACCTTGCCCATCTCTTCCGGGCTCTGGGCCTGTTTCCCCCTTTTCAAGGTGAGGCTCCGGGCTGTCCCGTAGGCGCTGCCCCGGGTGCCGCCGGCCGGCGACCAAACCCAGGCCCCGAGCACTGCTGCGGAGCGGGCGCCTGTCCGCCGGCGCCCGACACTAGCGCGGCGCGCGTGCCAGAGGAGAGGGCGCGCTGTCACCGCGGCGCTGTCGCCGCACAGGTTTCCCCGGAGCGCCGGTTCCATTGACTCCTGTCCGCGCCCCGCCCGCCGGAGGCCAGCTGAGCTCCGACTCCGAATTGGAAGGGATCGCGGAGTGACCGGTGCCCGGGGCAAGGGGCAGAGGCCTACGGAGAAGGCCGGGAGCCGACCTCTCAAAGACTTTGCTCTCCAGCCCCCGCCCCTCCCTTTCGCCCGCTCTCCCCAGTGGGGCCCAGCTCCGAGGCCTGGGTCGGGGTGCTCAGCTCTTCGGGGTCGCGGGGGTCGCGGAGGGCTCTGGAGCCGAGCTTCCTCCCCCGAACGCAGGTGGCCTCGCTGTGCTCCAGGCCCCTGAAGAGTCTCCAGCGGGGTCTTGGGCGGCGGGGAGCCGGGACCCGAGGCGGAGCCAGGCGGGAGCCCCACCCCAGCGATCCGGGCCGCCCTCCCCTCCCCAGCCCCAGCCGGGATGGGGGTGTGGTCCCGAGTTTCTGCGGTGGCTTGCAGCTTTGCGTCCAGATCCCGCGAACGGTCCCGAGCCCGCAGCAGGTTTCCCGGGCACCGACCCCGGCGGCGCGTCCGAGTTTCCGCAGCCGGCCTCCCCGGGAGCTCTCTGACGCGCTCGGGTAACGCCCTCGGCTGCGCAACGTGCGCCAGGGAACGCTCGTATCGTCACCCCCGGTTGCAAGCTGCCGGGCGGCAGCGGGAAGCATGCGGGACTACGACGAGGTGACCGCCTTCCTGGGCGAGTGGGGGCCCTTCCAGCGCCTCGTCTTCTTCCTGCTCAGCGTGAGCATCATCCCCAACGGCTTCAATGGTATGTCGGTCGTGTTCCTGGCGGGGACCCCGGAGCACCGCTGCCGGGTGCCGGACAGCGCGAACCTGAGCAGCGCCTGGCGCAACCACAGTGTCCCGCTGCAGCTGCAGGACGGCCGTCAGGTGCCTCACAGCTGCCGGCGCTACCGGCTCGCGGCGATCGCCAACTTCTCGGCGCTGGGGCTGGAGCCGGGGCGCGACGTGGACCTGGAGCAGCTGGAGCAGGAGAGCTGCCTGGATGGCTGGGAGTTCAGCCAGGACGTCTACCTGTCCACCATCGTGACCGAGGTGGGTGTGTTGAGCAGACCTCCGTCTGTGTCAGTCCCCCTCGAGCCCCCCACGCTGGCTGGCCCGCCACTGGGTTATGCTTCTAACACAGGTGTGCAGCCCAAGAGAGCAGGATTCACATTAAGCTCATTCTTGATCTCTCTGTCCAGCATGGAGAGGATGGAGAAGGGAGTATTATCGCCAACTGTCTTTTTCTTTAAGAGTTTCACAACAGATGAAGTTGTTTCTCAAGATGCTGTCCTAGGGAGGCCCAGCCCCAGGCTTCCCAGATGTGCAGGCTGAGTCAAGCTCTGCCACGGGCAGGAGGAGGGGTGTAGGGGACGCTGCTGAGAGCAAGTGCAGACACAAAGGGGCAGGTCTGCCCGTTCCTGGCCACAGGCCTCTGATGCATCAGGGGCCTACTGCTCTGCCATATGCCTGTGGTGAGGCTTGGGGCCCTGGGGCCCTGTCCAGAGTCTCCAATGTCTCTGGAAAGGCGCAAACGTCCCGCTGATGCCGGCTGAGCGTAGCGAGCCAGAAGGGAGTAACCGTGGTCCCGAGGCACATGTGAAGAGACGGACACACGGACACCCTAGAGCACAGGGCCCAGTGGTGGACAGGAGATCCAGCTTATGCCAGTAGCTCCTTAGCATCCTAAGTGATTTGTGGAAGACTTTCCAAGTTTCAGAAGTCCAGATACACGCATACTTCACCCCCTGCCTTTCCTGCCTCGCATCTGGTAACGGCCAGGAGATGCAGGGGCAGGGGCACACTTCCTTTGGAGGAGGGCATCCTGAGACTAGTTTCCTGCTACCAGCCCTGCAGGTGGGATTCTCCAGCTTCTGACCCCTCCTCTGCTCTTTGTTCCTCCCAAGAAAATCCTGAGGGTGGCCTCTGCTTATCCCCTTCCCTCAGCGCAATGTGGCAATCATCAGACGTGTGGCTGTCTTTGTTCTGAGCACCAGGCTTAAGCATCTCAAAGCTCCGATGCCTATGGGGGACACCAGCCACGTTCCAGAGAGGACTAACACCAACCCTGGTTAGTAACAGGGTTCTGGAGCCTGAATTCAAATCCCGACTGACTTGCTGTGTGACCTGGGGCAACTATATTACCCTCTCTGTGGGGATAACAGGGTGAAGAAATACTCAAAGAAGGGGGAGGGGGAGGATAAAATTTGAGCTGGGTCTGGAAATATGAGCAGGGCTTATCCAGGCGATCTAGGCATGTTCATGACAGATTCCAGGAATGGAATTCCTTAGACCAGGGTGGCTGGAGCTCAGAGGATGACAGGTGAAGCCAGAAATGCCTAGAGGCCAGTTCGCAGTGGGTCTTGTAGGAATGGAGAGGAGTTGACTTTATTCTGAGAGTGGGAAGGGTTCTAAACAAGGGGTAAAGTGTCCAGATTTGTGTTTTTAGAAAGAGCTCACTGTAGCTACTATGAAAAGCAAGATTAGTGAGGAAGCTGTGGGAGTTGCTTTGGAAGAGACTGCTGGCCAACCAGGAGCGGTGGCTGTGGAATCTACAGGACCTGTGCAAAGTGGGCTCAGCCTATGGACAGCCTCAGGCTCCCACTGGCATTGGGGCCATGCCTAACTTGGGCCCTGAGCTGGCCTTGCTTCTCTGGCTTCGATCCCTGAGGAGGGCCTCTTAGCTAGCACTTGCCCACCCCCTGCCCACAGCCTGGCCCAGGGCCACCTATGACTGGGGGCCAGCTCATCCCACCTCAGATTCTGAAGTGTCGTCAGTGGCTAAGCTGGAGCTGGCCCCACTGGCCACAGCCCTCCCTGACAGCTGTGTTGATCAGTCTCTTTGCCTTTCCTTGCTGGTTTTGTCCACCTCAGGTGTCGGGGGTGGGTAGCTGCTGGTCCAAGTCCACAGCCACCCTGTTGGGCCTTGCTGTGGGGATGCACTTCACCACACACGCACACACACACACAGCAGGATTTGTTTTTTTTCTCATCAGCCTTTCCCTTCCTTGCTTCCTTTTTGAGTGGTGGGAGTAAAATAAAAGGCAGCTGGTGGTTGGGAGGAAGGTGGGAGAGGCTCCAGGGTGACTAGCGTGGGTGACTCTCCCCAGAGAGTCGGTGGCCCAGGAGGAATTCTGGAGCATCTGTTCTGACTCCAGCGCTAAGCACCCAGCTGGCTTCAGCATGCCACGTCACTGCTCGAAGCCTCATTTCCTCACCTGTACAAGCAGGTACAGGTGTGTGAAAAGGTGCTCAGCACCACTGATTATTAGGGAAATGCAAAGGCAAATCAAAACCACAATGAGATATCACCTTGTGCCCATTAGGATGGTTGACTGTTATTAAAAAAAAAAAAAAAAAACCCAGAAAGTAAGTGTTGGCAGGGATGTGGAGGAACTGGAACCCTTGTGCACTGTTGGTGGAATGCACACTGGTACAGGCGCTGTGGAACACAGGTGGCAGTTCCCCAAAAACTGAAAATAGGATTACCATATGATCCAGCAACACCACTTCTTGGTGTACATGCAGAAGAATTGACAGCAGGGACTTGAGATATTTGTACACCCGTGTCCGCCATGACATTATTCAGAATAGCCAATAAGTCGGCGTAACCCAAGTGGCCATGGATGGATGAGTGGGTAGGTGGAAGGTGGCGTAGCGGCGCAGCGGATGCATCTGCCTCTGTGTGTCCGAGGTGGTTTCCTTCCTCGGGGCTCTTGGAGAAGCTCGATTTACTCGTCCTGTGCAGTAAGTAAGAATCACGTTCTATTAAACTTCATTTGGAAGTGATTTTTGGTTTAGTGAAAATAGCAGAGAATTCGCATGGACCCTCTCCCCAGGTTCCTGCAATGTTCACAATTTACATAACCATAACTTGTTTATTCAAACCAGGAAAGTAACGTTGGCTACAACGTTGACTAAGTTTTAGACCTTACTCGAATTTCAGCAGTTTTCCCACTCACGTCCTTTTTCTGTGTCGGGATCCAATCCGGGGTTTTACACTGTGTTGGGTTGTAATGTCTCTTTAGTCGCCAATCTGGGGCAGTTCCTCTCTCTTTCCTCATGTTTCGTGACCTTGACACTTCCTGTGAACCTATCAGTTATCCTGAGGAGCATCCCTCCGTCTGGACTTGCGTGATTTGTCTCATGATGAGATTGCGTTTCTGGGTGTTTTGGTAGGAATGCCATAGCAGGGACGTGTCCTCAGGACGCCACTGCAGTGGGCACATGACGGAGAGCGACAGGGCTTATTCCTGGTGACGCTACCCCTGGTCACTTGTTTACGCCGGTGTCTGCTGGGGGTCTCCACTGGGCAGCCACTGTTTCCCCCTCTATCATTAATGAACATCTCGGGGGAGATACTTGGAGGCTGTACAAATACCCTGTCTCTCCTCAGACTTTCATGCACTGATCGTAGCATCCGCCACAGGACTTTAACTAAAACAGCTACTTCTGCGGCTACTTGCCTAGTGGTGATGTTTGCATCTTCCGCATTCCTTCCGATTTATCCGTCGGGGTCTGCAAAGAAGAGCCCCCCCTTCACCCCCCTGTAGTATTTATCTGTACAGTGATGCCTTTCCATCAGCACAGACTTGCACATATTTATGTTGTTCCATGCGTTCTAATCTAATACTCGCCTTAGTCATCCTGTTGCCTCAGTGGTGCCAGCTTGAACCAAATTGTTCTTCACCTTCAAGATAAAGAGTGTAAAAGTCAGGCGAGGGTCCTTCGCCCGTCTCTGGAGCCAGGGCTGGAGGACTGTGCTTGGCGGGGAGGGCAGTGGGGGGGGGGAGGGGGGGGCGTGCCAGTCACCACAAGAGCGTAGAGAACAGGAGTGGGGGGAATCTAGCCCAACAGACTGAGACTGAAGCTTCTGTTGGGGGAAGCATCTCAGGCTGTCGGATGGTAGAGTCCTTCTCACTGAGACCTACGGCAGTGGCGACAGCTGTCTCCACGGGCAGCTCCCTCTACATAGCCCTTCAGTGTATGGGCCCAGAGATCCAAGCCCTGTGTGTGAGGAAGCTCAGAGGCCTCCAGCCCCGAGGCTGAAGGAGCAGGGAGGGCCCTGCTCTCCAGGACTAGACGCCTGAGAAGGGCCGCAGGCTGAGCAGTGGGGGTGAGCCTAGCTTCTGGCCAGGGTCTAATTATGGGCCGGCCTCTGCCTCACACACGCCCTCTTTCTCCGTGGACCCTCTTTAGTCCGTGGGCTGGGAAAACGAGGCAGTCACCTCTGAGCCAGGCCCAGTGCTCCAGAGGCCCTGGGAGAGCCTGGTTTCGGTAAGAACCGCCCTTCCGTGGCAAGCCACCGGTGGCCTGAGGCAGGGCTGCTTCCTCACCAGACACACTCGTAACCTCTCCAGCAGCTGGGTGCTTCCTCTAGAAACCCATGGGTGGAGCGGCTGGTGGTTGTACCTTCCAGCATGACAGAGTCTCCAGCAAAGGGCGTAGACCTTTGGAGGCACTAGCCTGTGTGTCTTTCCTGGGACCTGGGGTCAGGGCATTGACAGAGCCGGACACACTGATTTCCACCCGCAGCCCAGAGTTAGGAGGTGGAAAGGTTGGGGCATCATCTCTGCTGACGGGACACTTGCAGGAGGCATTGGGAGCAACAAAGGAGGGGAGGATGAGACAGACCGCGTCTGGCATCTGGCAGGGGAGTGCATTCGGCAGCACACAGGGACATCCCTCCCCTGGGGCCTGGCTGGGCCTGGCTGGGCTCTGGCAAAGATGAAGACTTTGAGGGGTAAGCAGGTTTAGGCAGTTTTCCTTCCATCGTGCATGCAGGCTGCCTTGAGATACTGCTAGCCGTTGTGGAGACCTACAGCTCTGTTATCAGATAGCCTGAATATTCACTAAGTTCACACTCAGACCTGCCCTCTGGCAGATTCCAAAGGGAATGAGGCTGCGGGCCTGTGTCTCCAGACACCCTCAGCAAGACTTTTATTTCCAGTCAGTGCTTCAGAAAGAGCTAGCCAGAGAACAAATAAAGGAGGCTCAGGGGCACTCCCTAGCTCTGGCCTGAATGTGCTTCCCTGTTTGTCTTACAGCTGTCACACCCCAAACAACTTGCTTGTGGCCTCTCAGCTATGTTCCTCTGACAATAACCACCAGGATCTCAGAATGTGCTTTTGTCCAGAGGCTGTCTCATCCTCCTGCCAAGTTTCTGGATAAACAGACTTTGTCTGCCCCTCGTGGTGGGCAGCTGAAGCCTCACACAGCCTAGGAGGTAGGGCGGCCTATTGTCAAAAATAAGGCTTTGGCGGAGCTAATCAGAGAAGTAGCAGATGCCTCAGGCCTCTGGAAGGACTAAAGTCCCTCCCCTGTGATAGGCCAAATTGGATTTACATTCAGGGCTCCAGCAGGCCCACCTTGCTGCCTGAAACCTTGGAGGAGTGGTAAGCACCTTTCCAGAGCCCTGAGAGAGGCAAGGAGGCCCACGTGGAACAGAGATGGTGCACGGCGCAGGGAGGCTCTGGGGAGAGGCTGGGTTGACTCATGCGCCCTGACACTTGGCGTAGACAGCCCAAGGCTAGCTGGTGGTTCCTGCTCTGTGTCTGCCAGACTGGAGGGAAGGCTCACAGTGGCACAGGCCCCATTCCATTGGCTCACATTCCCAGAGTGGAGCCTGGTAGAGCCATGACGTGTTTGTTCCATGTTGGGCTGCAAGAGGAGAGCCAGGTCCCCAAGTGTCCCCTCTCCTTCCCTCAGGAGCTCCACCTCGACCCCTGCCATCCATCCACTTGGACCTCCTGGGTCTTTGCTTTGGGTCAGCCTCCCAATGACCACAGAACCCTTCACTGAGGCCTCTCCACCTCTGGTTGCTTTTTATTTACCTCTAATGTGAAGAAAGATCCTGAGAACATTTTAAGGGTTAGCTCACCTCCATCTCCCGAGCTCCACATAGCAGAGGTTTAGCTCTTGGTGAATGCAGCCAGGAGATTAGGGGATTAGATTAGACTGGCTGTCTCCATTTTGTTTAGTTCTTCCTCTGGAATTTTGTTCTGTTCTTTCATTTAGGCCATATATTTTTTTTTGTCTTCTCAATTTGGCAGCTTCCCTGTGTTTGCCACGGTGTTTTAAGTAGAGCTGCTTTGACTCCCTGTCTTAGTAGCATGGCCTACTATAGAAAAAGAAGCCTGTAAATTGTGTGGAGCGGAGCCTCAGATAACTGCCAGGGCCCAGCAACCGGCTTCACCGCTCTGTGGCTGTTTGTCTATATGGGGCGGGGTGGGGCGGGGGGTGGCTCGGAGAGGGGACAGTGCTGCTGCCTGGCTTCTGGAGGTTTGCCCAGCACTCGCCCCATTTCCAGTCACTTCACCTGCCTCCCGTTTGTGATTGGTGCCCTTCCAGCTGCTGTCCTGGGGTCTGCATAGTTCTAAATCTGTGCAGGCCCTTGAAGCTTCAAAATCCAGCAGTTTCTTCTACTGCTTCAACCCCCACTGGTTTTATAGCCAGAGGTTATGGGGATTTATTTTCCCAGCTCTGGAACCCTGGGCTGTGCAGTCTGGTGGGGGCTGGGATTGTTCGCTCCCAAGGTATTCTTCCTGATTTTTATCTACCGCACGTGAATGTGGGACCCTCCCAATCCGCAGCCATTGCCTCTGCCTCTCTGCCCCGTCTCCACAGCTCCGATCTTCCTACCCATCTGGTGGATGTGGCTTCTTTAAATCCTTGGTTTTGGACTTCTGTACAGCTCGATTCTCTGACGGTTCTGTGTGTTTTTGAGATCTGGTTGTAATTCTTTCTATGTTTGCATAAGGAGGTAAAGGGTGTCTACCTATGCCTCCATCTTGACCGGAAGTCTGGAAACTTCTTTTTTTTTTTTTGACACCCACCCCCAGAATCTTCTTTAAGCAGCAAGAAAAATACAATTTGTCATATACAAGGAAACCCTGATAATATTTACATTTGACTTCTCATCAGAAACCATGGACACCAGAAGGCAGAGGGGTAGGATAACATATTCACAGTGCTGAAAGAAAAATGATGTTAACCAAGAATCTCATCTCTAGCAACACAATCTTTTGAAGATGAAATATATTCCCAGATAAACAAAAACAGAGAGAAATTTTTGCGTGCAGTACTTCCTTACTGAAGTAAGGAAGTCCTTCACGAATACATTTTTAAAAAAAACGTAAAATATGCTCTGAAAAAACACGCTCTGGAAGCATGTTTGCAAAAAATTCAAGATCTGAATAAATGGAAAGAGATCGCATGTTCTGTTCAGGAAGCAGAAGATTTAATATTGTAAAGATGGCAACGATCTCCAAATTGATCTACAGAGTCAACACAAAAGATGCTCGGTGTTATTAATCATTAGGGAAATGCAAATCAAAACCACAATGAGGCACTTCTCAGTACCCACTGGGACGGCTACAATTAAAGACATACAGTAGGATAACAAATATTGGTAGGAATGGGGAGAAATTGAAACCCTCCTTCATTGCCATTGGAACTGTAAAATGGTGCAGCCACTTTAGAAAAAAGTCTGGGAGTCTCTCAAAAGGTTAAACGTAGACTCATCACGTGACTTGGCAATTCTACTACATATATTCCAAAAACACAATAAACATAAAAACATATGTCCATGCAAAATCTTATGCACAAAAGTTCATGACAGCCAGAAAGTAGAAACGACCCAAACTCTCCCAGCCTATGGAGGGCTAATGAAATGCATTTCCATGCAATGGTATATTATTCCACCATCAACAGGGGAGAAGCGCTGGCACGTGCTACACGACGTGGATGGATCTCGAAAACATGAAACTCAGTGAAAAAAAGCCAGTCACGAAAGACCACCGACTGTATGATTCCATTTACATGAAATGTCCAGAGCAGGAAAATCCATGGAGACAGATAGTGTGTGAGTGGTTGCCAGGCGCTGGGTGCTGGAGCTTTCTAAAATTAGCCAGTGCCGATGGTCGCACAAGTCTGTGGATATACTAAAAGCCACAGAAATGCGCACGTTCAAAGAGTGAATTTTATGGCATGTCAATGAGATCTCAATATAGCTGTTACAATCAAAAAGAATGAAATAGTCGGCTTCTTCTTCCCCAATGGTCAAGAAATTTCCAGCTTTAAATCACAACAAAGTCATAAAGGAGAAATTGGGATGGTGTAGATTCTGTTATTAACTACTACTTCTTATCCCCCTCCCCTTGGAATGAAAAATACAAGAGGATGTGATTGAAATCCATTTTTCATTCTTACATGGGTTGATGTTAATTTTTCATTTACACTCACCTCTGAGACTGCGGCCACTGATAAAGGGATTTTCTACCTTATTGTAAAAGCTTTTTGGCCACTGAATACAAAGTTCTTGTTTCAAATAATCTCTTTTGCTTAATCGGGTTTAACTGTAACCTGTTCTGCTTATTCATTCATTCTGTTCGTTCTAAGTTCATTGTTTTGCTTAGGACAAGGGTGTGACGTTAGTAGAAAGAGGACTACCGTTTAATGAGGCCTGTAACATGTCAGACCTGTGTCGGATGCTCTACTTACATTTCCTGTTCAGTGCTCACAACCTCCCCACAAGGGAGTGTTACTGTCGCCCCTTTGAAGATGAAAAAGTAGGCTGACAGGGGTGAGTGAGCGGTCCAAAGTCTCATGGCTGTTAACAGAACCCAAGACAGCCTGTGCTCCTTGCTCAACATCAAGCTGCCTTCCAGAGTTCTCAGTTCTGTGCAGTTCTTCATGGTCCTTTGGTAAAGGCTAAAACTTTGGCTACCTGAAGAGTTCAAGGTTGAGGGTGATTTTCAAAGGACACTGTAGGATACCACACATTTTCCAAACTTATTTTCCATGATTCGTAATTGCTCAACATTTGTTTATCAACAATGTGTTAAGCATGTACCATGTGCAAACATTAGTTACGTCAAATAGTTATGTGAGTAGGTTGAGGTTTTAGCACTCCGTCCATCTGGAGGAGAGTGAGGAAGGGGTGCCTATTCTCCACTCCAGCCAGAGAGCACCGGCACAGAGGCCCAGCACAGAGCCCGCCCCGCCCCGGCCTGCTGGGCTCCTGCATGCCCGTGTGCATGCCTGTTCCGTCCTATAAGGTATGCTTGACCTTGAGTTTTGTGGAGGCAGCAACCATGTCTGTTTTGTGCCCCACACAGAGTCAGGCCCAGAGCAGGTGTTCAATGACGGCCGGATAAATGATTAAGCAATTCCCTTTACCAGTCCGCAAGAACATGGGCTGGTTATCCCGTGCTCTGCGCCTTCATTTCCTCAGCTATACATGGGGATAAAGAGAGTGCCCACATCACATGGCAACTCCGAGGCCCCATGAGACCACACAATGCCCACAGTGAGTACTCCACACACGCTAGTTGTCATTCCCATTATTACTGCTTCAAGGGATGAGAGGCACATCCTTTTATTGCAAGAGTGACCTCCCACCCCTGTTTATCTGGTGACCTGGGTTTTTATTTCTTAAAGCAGAGCCGAAGGCTAGATGGTCCAGCTCCACGGAGCTCACTCTGCTCTGTTGGGAAATCTTGGTCTGAGCCCCTGAGGATGAGAAGGACACAGTCACCCTGGGAGGGCACACTGAATGCCCCCACCCTGCTCAGTGTGAGCCAGTTGGTTCCCACAATCCATTCTCTCCAGGGTGCAGGGAGGTGGGGAGGGTTACGTTTCAGAAATGTTAGGGTGTGACCTGAAATCACAGGCCCAGAGGAATGCCAGTTAGCTACTCACCGGGCCGCCCGTCAGCCTTCGAGCTGGCCATATGGATGGGTGTCCGTGTGTGCGGGCGCACACGTGCACAGAGACCCAGGGCGCAGAGCTGTCCCGTCAAGGAGAAGACTGTCTCCCACTGAGCCTGTCATGTCACTGTCAAACACAGACACTTCCTTGGGGCCCTGGCCTTGGGCCCCCAAGACACACCCCTCAGATCCCAGGGGGCTGGGGGCAGGAAGGATCTGGACTTCCCAAGAATAGCCCCGTGGAGAAAGGGGCCCTGCTTCAGACTGACAGCTGATTTACTAGACTGCAGCTCCGCCAGCCCCAGCTGGAACTTTGTCTGCCAATCCTGTGTCCTATTACCAGGCCCTTCGCAGCTTTCCAAAAAGACTCCTTGGGCACAGCAACTCCCCAGGAGAGGGCCCGGCCCTGGAGCCAACCACGGGGAGCCATGAGGTCCCGCTACCTTTCCCTGCAGGCAAGAAAGGGACCTCTGAAGGGACAGGGCAGGGGCCCAGGCAGGTGGCTGCCATGCACACACCAAGTGCAGCCACCTCCTGTGCAGCATGCTGTTGACTGGGCTTCTCCCCATTCTTCCCGAAGGGAAGGGGGACCTTGAGCCAGGGCTGCACGACCTCCAGGGAGAGAACGATGGTGAGCTGGCCCTCACCTCGCCCTTCCCTCCATCCCAACTCTGAGCGCCAACCCCTGCTCCAGTCCCCAAAGAGACCAAGCCCAAGCCACTACTTGAGCCAACTTCATGGACAAGCAACCTGTGTTGTCACACAGGGTCCACGCCTGCTTTTAATGTTCTGATATCAACGTCTTGAAATTCTTAATTTTTGAACAAGAGGGTTCCTGTCTTGTCACCTTTGCATGGCACCTGCAAATTACGTGGCCACTCCTGCCCATGATCTTTGCTTGTGCGTTGTCCAGCTCCACACCTGACAGCCCTCCTCTTTTCTTTCTGTCTTTACGTCTTATCTGTCCTCTGTGAAAATTGGAGACGTCTACAAGTTTGAGTTCAGAGACCTGAGCTGGTAACTCACATGCCCTTTTACTTGCCAGGACTCCCGACAAATCCCAGCCTCAGAGCCTCAGTTTACTCCTCTGCAAAATGGGTCACAGTCCACATGTGGAGGCTTTGGAGTCTCCATTGCTCATCTCTCTGTGTGTTGGAACAGATCCCAAGCCTTTTCTGACACTGTCCAGTGAATCTAGGAAGTGGGTGGCCATTAATTCAGGCGTATGTCCTATTTACCTTTTCCAATCCCTGGGCTGGCCAGGCCCATGAATCTTGCCACACAGTTCTGGAGGATTTGTGACCTTTCCCTGAGCCCCATTCAGGGGTTCCCAGGTGACACAACCCTACTCTGGGCATGGTCTGAGATTTCTCCTTGGATCATGCCCGAAGGGCGAAGAGCCCAGTTCCTGGGCCACATTGGCTTTCTTCTGCACAGCTGTGCTTGGATGTCCTGCCCGTGGCCAGCACCAGCGGCACCAGGAGAGGCCACCTCACGAATCCAACTGCTGTCTTTAATTAGGACAGGGGTATCCTCAAGTGTGGGGGGCTCCGCCTACAGGGCCCCTCCGGCTGCCACAGATGAGAATAAGTCTACCAAGACATGATCTGCTTGGGAAGGAAAGATGGCTGATCTCTCAAAGGAAAAGGGCCCAGAGCCTTTTCCTCATTGGGCTTTTATTGGGTTCAGTTGCACAGGCAGTAAGGATCAAAGCATAGATAACATACAAAGAACTAGGAGGGCTTATTCTGAGTCAGGGTCAGATAGCTAAAGGGCCATAAAACTTTGGGAAACAAACTCATTTCATGCTTGGACCCTTATCAGAAAACTGAGGGCATTCTTAGCAAAGCAGGTTTCACAAGATTTTATGCATTCTTTCTTAGGCCTGATGGTCCCTGGGGAACCTGCCCTTTCCAGCACAGGGCTGCACCGCCCTCTGGCATTGTTTCAGGCTTAAGTCAGGCGGGAGGAAGTAAGGCAGCCAAGGGGGAAGTAAGGCAGCTAAGAGATTAGGAGACTTCTGGCAGACAGAATGAGGACTCAGGCCATGTCAAAGCTGAGGGGCAAAGGTCCATCACCTGCTTTTTCTATAGCCCCCCAAGTCCTTCCCTGAGGGCTCCTTTGTGACCTTGCCTGTCTTAGGTCGTCCCTCCCTTGAGGAATCTTACCCGTCATTGGCTAACCAGTCATCCACTAGGGACCAAGCAGGGTGAAGTAAAAGAGGGCAGAGGCAACACCCCTGCCAGGGAAATAAACTTTGTCTCCTTAGTGGCTTATGGTCCCAAGGTCTCTCACTCAGCCTCAGCCATGGGGGGTTACAGCTTCTGAAACCAGGCAGGGTGGTCCCCAACACTCAAGCACTTTGGCGTCAACATCACAGAGTGACCCCTTTGTGGAAGAAAGCATCTAGGAGGGGCTTCTCTTGGGTCTCAGTACTCAAGAACACTGAGCTTCTGCAGAATGAGTTTGTCACAGTGTACCACGGTCCTGGGCAGGACAACCGGTGACCAGCCACCCCTCCGCTTGGTTGTCGTGCAGGCCCTCCTCCCCTGTGCTTTTGGTTTGCCCCGGTTCCCTTGGCTTTTTGTCTCACACCTTTCTCTTTCATGCGTCCCCACACACACCTCTCTCTGCTTCAGAATGAGGTGTGATGGAAATACGTGAATTCATGTTGAAGTCTATTTCAGCCCCTGCCGGGTGGCTCAGCTGGTTAGAGCATCGTCCTGTGTACCGAAATGTTGTGGGTTTGATCCCAGTCAGGGTGGGTTACAGGAGGTTACAGGAGGCAACCCATCCATGTTTTCTCTGTCATATTGATGTCTCTCTCTCTCTCAAGTCAATAAAGATGTCCTCAGGTAGCAATTTCAAAACTCTATTTCAGGAAGTTGTGAGGATTAAGAACTGAATTGCTTTGCAAACACCATGGAAGTGGCACCATCCCTGAGTGGTGCTGGGATGGGGAGGTAGGGGTGGGAGGCAGGGGGTCTTTCATCTGAACCAGTAATCTGGCCACACACAACAACCTCCTGACCCATACTCACTGGCACCTGTTTATTAAAAAAAAAAAAAGCCCTGGCTGGTGTGACTAAGTAGACCGAGCGCCAGCCTGCAAAGCAAAGGGTCACAGGTTCGATTTCCAGTCTAGGGCACATGCCTGGGTTGTGGGCCAGGTCCCCTGTACGGGGCATGTGAGAGGCTACCACATACTGATGTTTCTCTCCCTCTCTTTCTCTCTCCCTTCCCTTCACTCTAAAAATAAATAAAATCTATTTAAAAATAAATAAGTAAAAGTTCATTGAGCACGTTGAAATTTTTGCAACCTCCTTTGAGATTTCGCTGAATTGATTTAAGAGCTGGGAGGAGCTGGAAGTCTGGTAGAAAGCCTAATTTTATGGAGCAACCAGCAGGTTCTTGTTAGGGCTACAGCAGCCTGTGGGCCTCGGGCAATGGGAGGGCCCACCCTTCTGGGAAGGAGGGTCAGGGAGTGTAGATGGGAGATTAGGAACCTCTGTTCAGTGGGGTCCTGGATGGTGCCCCGATGGGGCCCCAAGCTTGACTTCTGGTGTGAATGGACCAGAGGAGTCCACTCAGAACACATAATCACAGACCCCACTGGGACCACTTGCCCTTTTCAATAAAGCAGAGGGAACTTTTATACCTAGACCAAGTCACCTTGCCCCCGCCCTGCCCCTCAGGAGTTTGTGACACCTCTGATGCCTTCTGAAGCAGACATGCCACCTCTGCTTCATGCTGCTTTGCCGCTGAGGGCCACCCGTCACAGCCCCAGCCGCAGCTCATTTCTCGCTGTGCTATGTGAGCGAAGCCAGAGGCGTCACCCTCCCTCTCAGAAGGGGAAGGGGTGTCTCAGGGAGGAGAGCGACTGCCCCAGGAAGAGTTAGTCAGCAGTCCACCCCAGGGCTGAGAGGCAGGTGTGTGCCCTTGGAGCAAAGGCCAGCCTGCCCTTGCTGCTGCTCACACTCCCTGGGGCCGGGGCTGGGCTCACGGTTTGTGCTGTCCCCTTGCAGTGGAACCTGGTGTGTGAGGAAGACTGGAAGACGCCTCTCACCTCCTCCCTGTTCTTCCTGGGCGTGCTCCTAGGCTCCTTCGTGTCCGGTCAGCTGTCAGACAGGTAAGGAGGCTGGGAGGGAGGAAGGGTGGGCTAGGGCCCCTTGTCTCCTCCCTGCCTGTGTTGGAGTTGGACTGACTACAGGTGTCTCCACCCAGAGAAAGGGAGGCCCCTCGGGCCAACAAGTCAGTGACAGAGGGAGCCGTGATGTCTCCCATTCCTCCTGCCCTCAGCCCCTATCCGGGACCCACTGGAAAGAGGGGTCCTCCTATCACCAAACCCCTCAGAAAAGGCACGCGGCCATCGCCACTGCCTCCACCCCACCCTGACTCAGGTGACATGTGATCTGTCCACAAGCAGCCATCAGCCAGTCGGAGCCAGACAGCGAGCACCGCTCGCTAACTGTGCACCCACCTCAGCTGTGGGTCAGGCCTGGACTGGCCCCGGGAGCCACAGAGCTGACCTGAAGCCCCCAGTCTGGAGGAGGGGGCAGCACAGCTCCGGGAGAAGTGCCCCACTGGCCCCTGGGTGTTCTGTGGGGACCGGCATGGGAAGGTGGGAGTGCCAAGTGCCAGTGCTGGGGACACTTCCCAGAGGGGTGGAGCTCCTTCCCCCAGTTACCAAGCCCAGCGAGACCCCAAGCTCCACAGCCTGAGACCTGAGTTTGGAAAATGGGGCGGGAGGCTGCTCACATCCGTGCTCCGTTCCTCCCATGGGTCGCTGTCAGAAGGTGAAATTGAGACTTAAGCCAACCACAGGGTCACTGATGGATATTGCTGGAAGCTGCACATTCCATAGGGCAGTGGTTTGCGACATTGGTTGCACATTAGACTCACCTGGAAAAATTGTTTAAACCCCAACGTCCAAACTGCATCCCAGACAATCAGGATCTCGGGAGGTGGGTGCGGAGCAGCAGTGATTTTGGAGGTGACTCCACGTGCAGCCGGGGTTGAAGACCACTGCCCTGGAGGGAGTCTTGTGCTGGATTGGCAGAGTTCCCACGCTGCTGATATCCAACGGGCCTGCACTCTGCGCTGCTTGCACCTTCCGGAAGTGTGGTGACAGCTTCTCCCTGTGGCCCCTGCTCTGTGCTTGTGAGACATGGTGCTCCCACAGGAGGCTTAGAATCTCAAAGGGTAACTCCGGGGCACATGGATGCCTGAGGCCTCACCAGGGAAGAACCTGGGCAGATGGGAATGGCAGGGAGAAAGTCGGCAGCGCTGCCTGACTGCGCTGCGGCCATGTCCACGGTGCCGCCGTGACCGGCTTCTGCCACGCATTGGACTGTGACTGCCGCATGCCATGCTCTGTGCTGTGTGTGCCCCGCAGGTTTGGCAGGAAGAACATCCTCTTTGCCACCATGGCTGTGCAGACTGGCTTCAGCTTCCTGCAGGTTTTTTCCGTCAACTGGGAGATGTTCACTGTGTTATTTGTCATCGTCGGCATGGGCCAGATCTCCAACTACGTGGTGGCCTTCATACTAGGTAGGAATGGCTTCTGATCCTTGGGACTTCTCCTTCCAACCCTCTGAGAGGCCCAGGAAGAGGGGGGGGCCACTGAAGGGGGCACAGGGAGTGCTTTTACTCAGCACAGAAGGAAGCACCTCAACCCATGAATGATGCTTCCAGCATGTGACCAGCCTCTGGCACGTAGGGGGTGAGGAGGACTGTAGCCACAGGTTCACTGACCTGGCCATGAGCAGGGCAGATGCTCACAGGCTGCTGGCTCTGCGCTGCGTCCTGAAGTATGGTGGTAGGAACCAGCCACATAACAACCGAGACATATCTCAGGAGCACAGGGCTTGACAGAGGCAGAGTGGCGGTCTTCGGGGAGGGGCGGCCCAGGGAGGTGTGTGAGCTGAGCTATGAAAGCTCAAGACGTCTTCCTGGGACAGGGCCGCAGAGTGTTCCTGGCAGCTGTGCCTGTGGAAGGACTTGGGCTAGCTGGTGTGGCCGGTCCACACAGGTGGAAAGGCACGTGTCAGGCAGGAGTTCAGTGCCAGCCCGCCACCGCTGGGCAGATCTGCCCTCAGCCTGAGTCAGAGCCTACCCCGAGAGCCTATCAGCTGCGCGCAGGGCCAGCCGCGTTGCTGATAGGAGCCCTGTCTCCCGGCAGCAGCCTTGCTTTGGAAGGCTTGCAGCCTGCACGAGGGGGACCCACCAGCTAAAGGCCATGAGGAGGCCCCAGGGCCCTCACCAGCTTTTCCTTGGGGGAAGGGAGGTGAACTCCTGGCAGGTGGCTCAGGGAGTCCACAGAAGTGAGAGTCCCCCGCATGCTCTGTGAGCCCACCTGCTCTCTCTGAACAGGTGAAAGAAGGGGAATTGAAGGGCACCTCTGGGACAATAGACACCAAATCCTGTAATGTCTGGGGTGATAACACACCCTCGTGGACTCGGTGCTGTCCCAGTTTATCCACACTGTCACGGGCTCCTTGGATGAAAGTCTAAGGATGCTTCTGGCCTCAGAGGTCTGGATCTGGTGAGAAGACTCAGTCGCCTTTAGAAGTCTGGATGACTCACTGGCTCTGGAAATGCGGTGTTTTCTTAGCTGAGGATGTGTACACCCTCTGTTGGGTTGCCAAGAGGGAATTATTCAAATTCCACTCCTTTAATCATTTGTGAAGCACCCCTTGCTACGGGCCCAGCCTCGGTGTCTGAAGAGAGGAGCGGGGGAGCATGCTGAAGCCACATGGGCCTGGCAGATAGCACGGCTGTAGCAGAGGGGCCTCTGTAGGGGAAGAAGGGGGCAAGTTCTCGGTGAAGAAGGTCATTTGTGTAGAGGACACACAGAGCTTCAGGGCAGGGGTGCTGGAAACTGGAGAGATTGGGGCGATTTGGGACAGAAACCGCAACCTCCTGATGCCTGTTGGCCCCCAGGACACGGGATTTGGGGCCTCAGCAAAGCCTATCATTCTC
Source organism: Desmodus rotundus (assembly GCF_022682495.2). NCBI lineage: Eukaryota > Metazoa > Chordata > Mammalia > Chiroptera > Phyllostomidae > Desmodus > Desmodus rotundus. Next base: position 44,943,370 of record NC_071396.1, read on the forward strand.
ATGGGCTAGCCTGTCTCCATCCACCAGAATCCACCTTCCTTTTGCTGACCCTCCCGATTCCTGAAACTCAGTGTGTGGCTCTGCTTGGGCCAGAGCCACACCAGAGACTAAACAGGCCCCCTCAAAACAGGGGGCTCTGCCAGAGGCCAGCACACCCCTTTAGGGGGATGGAAAGGACCATCCGAAGTAGCAGACAGAGAACCGTAGTGAGGCCAGGAAGCCCTGTTGGTGGGACTGGCAGCCAGCCGGGGTAGGTGCTGGGTGTGGAGTCCCTCAGGTTCTGCCGGGCGGCAGCGTTGAGACTGGCCTTTCCCGTGGCATAGGGTGCTTCTGGGGACAAGGGAGCCTCCCTGGTAAGGGTGGGTGAGGCCTGGACAGCCCACCCTAAGCCCTGTGCAGGCAAGTCCTGCCCAGCTGGCCCCGACACTGCAACCTAGTCCCTGCCCTGCTGCACGTGCTGAGAAGGGAGGAGGGCCTGGGGAAGTAAGATCCTAGAAGACCAGTCAGAGCCCAGATGTTCCAGCCAGGCGGGGCGCTGGGGTGCGGCAGGCCCCCCATCAGCCTGGGGCAGAGCTGTTGTAGTTTTACGCCACCACCGTACTCTGGGGGAAGCTGCTGGCCCAGTGTCCTGGCAGGGGACCCTCTGTGTTGGGCTCTCAGGTCTGAACCTTCTTTAGAGTCACTAAAACCGCCCAGCAGCAGGGACAGCCGTGGCTGGATGATTCCCTGCAGCGGCACAGCAGCTCCCTCTGGCGTCTGGGGGCTGACGCAGTGAGTTGCTGGTTCTGACTAAAGGATCCCACACCCAGGGTCTGGGCTGACAGGTTCTGTCCAGGCCTTCACTTTGCCCTCTGGCCCTCGGGGAGAGCTGACAAGCCTGTACAATGAGGACACCCAGGTTTAAGGGTCTCCACAATCATTCAGGAAGCTGGCTTACTCCTTGTGCTAAGCAGTGCTGAAGTGGGTCCGCTCCTTGCTCTGCTTTTCAACAAGCCTGCCAGAGTCGTGGGAGACCAGGAGAGGCACGGAGGGAGGAGTGCTGCCCATGGGAGTGGACAGTGGCCGCATCTGGAAGCGGGGGGGGGGGCTGCCTGAGTGCCACTGGGTTAGGAGGGAATGACACTCAGGACCAAGGACACTGACCCTCCCCACACTCCAGCTGCCAGCACAATCTCCTGCTGTTTCCCAGAAATAAGGCCTTCAACCTGTCCACAGGCTTTTAGGTAAAATGCCAGCAGCATCCCTCATAACCAGCTGTTTACATTTACTGCACACACTTAACTGCCTCCGGTCTTGACTGACTCATTAACTTAGTAGTTCCCTGGGGCTCCTAACGTCAACCTCCTAAGCAGCACTGGCACCCGTGTGCTGGGCTGTTTAAAGCTCTGCGTCCCCTGCTGTCCAGACGTGGCCTTCCTTTGGAAGAGTATGTGGCGGACTGCATCCTCCTTTATTACTTTGGCTACCAGGACACTCGGGCAAAGTTAAAATCGAACTATCTTCATTATGTAGCTTTTATCAGCCACATATTTTTTAAATGTTTTCCCATTGAGATATAATTTCCACATCATAATACTCACTCTTTTAAAGGTTCAGATTCAGTGGTTATTGGTATACTCACAAAGTTGGACAACTATCTACTCTTGTTTAACTCCAGAATGTTTTCCTCACTCCCAAAACACGCCCCTTTCCCCTCTTTCTCCGGCCCTTGCAACCAACCACTAACGTACTTTCGGATGTAGCACGAACCCACAACCCGCTGTATGGGCATACCACGCCTTGTCCACCCACTCAGCAGTGGGTAGGCAGACATCCGGGTTGTTTCCTCGCCCTGTGGAATGGATTCAGTGGCCCGGACTGCACCCGTGACTGACGACCACAGAGGGGCGCTGCTCGGTGTGGGCGTGAGCCTGGCCCTCTCTGAGTCACTCCCTTGTGGGGGGAGCGCTCAGATGCAGTTGGCGGTGACAGGCAGTGGGCGAACACTCTGGCCAGGACCTGCTCCTTTGGCTTAGATGCCAGAGTTTTACTCCCCAGAGACTCTTGGAGGCCCAGCTGGACTAAGACCAACTGGGCTTTGCCCTGGGAGCAAAAGCCTTGGGAGTAGAAGAGGCCAGGACAGGAGGCCCAGCCAGCAGAGCCTGAGCCCCACCCCCTGCACCCCTCCCACAGCCAGCCAACCTCATGGGAAGCTTGCAGCAGCTTCAGGCCAGTGAAGGTCCACAGGGATCGGGCTCCTCTCTCAGCATTCCTCAGGCTGGTGGGTCTCCAGCTGGTTCAAAGAGCAGCCCAGGCAAAGAAAATGCAAATCCTCATGCCTGGAAAGGGGATACATACAGCCTCGCCCATCTCCACTAGAACCTCAGTCTTTCAAAGACTGCTTGATGGGGCCCAGGCTTCGCCCCCAGATGATTTCTTTCTAGACGTTACCCATAGGTCAAACATGTCAGACCTCACTCCTGGCCGCCCCATTTACTATGTGTGAATTTAGGCAATTTGTTCCAGCTCTTTAAGTCTCAGCTGGTTACACATAAAATAGAAGTAACATTCTTCTATAATTGTTGTGAAGATTTAAGCACATAATACAGGCAAACACTTAGTCTGGGACCTGGCACAAAGCGCCTACTCAAAAAAATGCTAGCTATGAAGATGATGATGACGACGATGATGATGATGATGGCTGAGGAAGGTGGTCATCCAAAGTCAGAGAGCAGGAAGGCGTGCTAACAAGAACTACTCAGGTTCACGCCATGTGTACTGCTCCACACACTGAGAGGCAGAGAGCTAGACTGATGAAGCTTCTGCCCCCGGCGATTACTCAGCAAAGTGAGAACAACTCTGTTCCAGCCCGCGGCCTGCCCTTAGAGAGGGAAATTATCCAGGAACCCAGCCGCGTAACTGCTCCCTCTTATCAGGGTTGTGGGGCCAGCAGGGAGCTCCTGGGCCTCACGATTCTACGAGATTCTCATACAGTCCTGTGTACTTTCTGTTTTCCACAACCCAGGCCTCTTCCGCTTCACCTCTGAGTCTCTGTTTAGGAATACAGCACCCTGTCTCCAACCCCAAATCACAACTGCTACAGGAAAAATATTTAGAAGCCACGGCAGGGTCAGTCTTCCTGTGGAGAGGTAGGAGGGTCATTAACGGGTTAAGAATAATCTGGAAATAACAAACATTCACGGTCCTCAAAGAGGCCAGGCCTGATCCTTGGAAATGAAATTAGAGGCTGAGAGATGCCCTGGGGTGTTGGGTCTGGTGTCCGCAGTCTAGGATGGGAGAGGCATGCAGCACTGGCCGCTTCGATTGGTCTGGTTTCAGAAATGGCTGTCGCAGAGGGAGCCACTGAGGCACGTGGCCCAGTCATGCTGAGTGAGGAAGGGGGGGGCAGCAATAAGAACAGGTCAAAGAGGTCATTTTCCTGCTTCTCTAGAATTAGCCCTTTATTCCTTAGGCTGTGCCCAGGGCATGTAAACATGATTGAGAAAATCTCTCCTGAAAGCCAATCTGAATGACATTTGAATGGGCTGCTTTGTGTTTCCCAGGCTCTTTCTCTGTCACGGTGGAAAGACCTCAGACAAAAGGCAGAGTGGTTGCCATAGCCCAGGTCTCTGCCCCTGGGGACCATGAGTAGAAAGGGCCTGGAGCACTGTGACAACAGAAGGAGCTTGTTCTTGGATCCTGAAGGGCGGGCACATCTCTGGAAGAACAGGGCTGAGCCGGCCTTCGTGACACTGCGCACAGCAGGACCCACAGCCACCTGCGTGTCCTTTCCCAAAACAGGACCCCGCACACCGAGCATTCTTGGGCCTTTGTGGTGTCCTGGGGAAGCTCTGTGGAGTTCCCTGGGTGTGTGGCCAGCTCCAGGGCTGCCACCAGCAGGCCAGCAGAGCAGTGCCTTCTTTTCTTGGTCTGAATGGCTGAGGTCTGCCTGGGGCGGATCCCTGGGCATGAGGTGGCTTCCGGGGAATCTGGCCCCTGGGCGCTGGGGCCTGCTCTGTGCACCTGCAGAGCCGGCTGGATCCCAGGGCTCAAGGGTGGCGAAGAGTGCCCTAGCCCCACTCAGTAACTGTGAACGCTCCACTGTTTCCCAACAGGCCAGGCTCCGTGTCTGTCCTGCAGAGAATTTTGGGAAAGGCTAATGCCCTGTGACCCCACAGAGCCCCCCAGAAGAGCCCAAACTGTCTCCTGGAACACCTCTCTGTCCCCCACCCTGGAGCTCGGATTTTGGAAATGTGGCATTCCCCAAAGAGATTACCTCTTGGGGCTGGGCTGCTATTTCTATGACATAAAATGATCTTTAAAGAAAAAACTCTTTAGCTCCTTTAAAGTCTCATGAAAACGTACCTTCCGTAAGGCGTTAAGTCTTGAGTCCCTTCCCACCTTCCTCCACCCTGACCACACCTGCCCTGGGCCACAAGGCAAACATCTTTTCCCTTCATAAATGACTATAGTTTGAACTCTGCCAGGTAATGATGTAAAAAGCCAATATTAAAGTAAGTTAAAATGCTAATATTCCTCCCTTGTTTTGAACAGGCACAGAAATTCTTGGCAAGTCAGTGCGTATTATATTCTCTACGTTAGGAGTGTGCATATTTTTTGCACTTGGCTACATGCTGTTGCCACTGTTTGCTTACTTCATCAGAGACTGGCGGATGCTGCTGCTGGCGCTGACCGTGCCGGGGTTGCTGTGCATCCCGCTGTGGTGGTGAGTGTGGCTCGGCCCCAGACAGCCCCCTGCCGCAGGCCAGCGCAGCCTGGGACCCAGAGCCTGGGGCCGACCGAGTGCCCTCTCCCTGGAGCTGGCTGAGGCCCGCCTGCGTGCTGGGGTTTAATTCTCTACTGTCCCACGAAGCACCTTTCTCGGGAGATCCGGAGCCCTCTGCCCCAGGCTCTCCCCACTCTTGTCTGCTGTTGGTGGTTGTTTTCATTTGTGGAGGTGGTCCTGTTGAGTTTTGTTGTTTGCAACTCCATCCCTCTGCTCTTTTTGACCCTTTTCTCTCCCTAGGAAATCTCTTTCTCCTCATGGACTCAACTAATAAATATAGTTTCTTTCCTCGGGCATCTAAGGTGTACCTGTTTATCTGCTTTGTCTGGAAGGGTGAGAGAATTAATTTTGTTTAATGAGTTGTTAGAGACGTTTTCTCTCCTCACTCAACCCTCCAACCAGATTTTGACGCATCAGTATGGGAACCCAAAGGCTGCAGACGCAGCCCCAGTCCCACCCACTGTGGTGTGTGGGAGATTTCAGGTGACGGAACAGATTAAGGAAAGGGCAATAAGGTCTCATCTGTGCCCTCTTTTCTGAGATTCCCCATTTCTTTCATTTTTCACATTTAAGCAAGAGGAAAGGGGATTTCTTTTATCACTGGCTCTGGCTTGCTCTCTCTCTCTCTCTGTCTGTCTCTCTCTGTCTCTCTCTAATTCTTTTTGGTTTGCTTTCATGATATCAAAATCAAATCTCCAGCAATGACTGGTTTTACGGAACTGTTTGATCTCTACCCGCTTACATGCAATGAACGTTTCTTGGATCATGTTTTGGAACTCACAGGTCAGCACTCATATGCTTGCCCCGTTCTTCAGACATACTGCCTGGGGAGTGGCCTAGAAGGTTCTTTATCTTGCTGTGAGTGTCAGGCAGCCCTAGAGGCTGATAGGTAGCACATCTTGGCCTTGTTGGACCCGGTGGCTCACGTTGGACATACTCCAAGCTACTGTCCTTTAACGACCTCTAAGACAGCTATGGTTTACCAGCGTCCATTTTGGGCATGGGCGGGGGCGGGGTGGGTACTGTTTTTTTTCTTACTTCCCTGGAATTTGAGAGACAGTGTGTTAAAGATTAGCTACTATCCAGATTCAGAGGTTTCCTCTGGAACCCGGTCCGAGGGTCAGAAAAGCTTCTTGTGAAGGAGGGCCTGCCGTTATGCATGCAGCTCCGCCTCCGAGGAAAGCAGGCACCCCAGAGCTGCAAGATCAGGGTGGCTTTCTGGAATGAGAGTCACCGTCATCCTCATCATCGTCACACCCCCCCACAACCTCCTGGCTAACTGAATCTGGTGTAAAGGGTGTTGGTGACCCAGGAGTCTCTGAAGACACAAGATAAGATTATTCGTAGGTTATTTTCTGCCTCTTCAGATGAATGATTTGGTAATTGATGTTCCCTGGCTCTAGTTGTCCTTTTGGCATAAGAGACCAGTACTTTTAAAATATGTTCTAATCAAACTTATAATAGTATAATTCTATCAGAGAGAGAGAGAGAGAGCGAGAGAATGAAAATAGAAGGGTTCTGATTGACTGGAAGAGATTAGTTGGGATTTTAATTTGTGGGCCTCGGCTCTTTGCTTCAGGACCAACTAGCACAGCAAGGGTGAACTCTGATGGGTGAGCCCCTGAGTTTCCAGCTGAGAAGGCCCATCCCCTAAGGAGTGGCCTCACTCTTGCTCTAAGGAGAGTTCTTTCTCCGCTGCAGATGGCTGGGCCTGGAGTGCTCCTGGCTGTGGACATGCTGTCCCGGGCCAGCACCACCCCAGACAGAGGCAGCCCGGGGCCAGCGGCACACTCGCCCTAAAAGGTTAAAACAACAGTTTTATCATTTTCCTCTGAGAACAAAATCGCTTTATTCTGAACATCTTGCCCTTATGGGTGGGCCCTCCTAAAGCGATGCTCCTGCGTCCCCTGGGCTGGGATGATGTGGGGCGTGCCTAGGTTGCTGGGCTCCCTGCCGCCTGCCCAGTGTGGGACAGAGGCCCTCCAGCAACACCCTGCCCTATTCACTCTGGACTGAAACTGCAGAGAGGCCATCGTGGGCAGCCCCATTTGGTGCTCCACTGCCCTTTGCACATGGTCGGCTAGACCTGATTCCTCATGTACCAAAACACCCGGGCCGTTCTACAGCTGAGCACAGCTGGCCTGAGTAGGTGGGCTGGAAATGGGAGGGGAACCTATACAGAGTCACTGCAAGAGGCTTGGAATATTTTACACCCCAAGTTCCCTTTAGAAGGCTTGGCAGTAAGTGGTCACAAGCACAAATGGAATACGGGTTCAGGGTGGGGAAGGAGCCGACAGATGCAACATGGGGAGTCTTGCGATATCCAGCTGCCTAAACAGCAGGAACCTGAGGCGGTGATGGCCCTCAGGGCCCGCAGTAAGGAAGGCAGGACATTGGAAAGAAAAACCTGGCTGGGGAAGGGTACTGCTCGCACGTACGAGCGCCCAGGACGCACCCGGTGACTGTGCAGTGAGACCTCTCATCCTGCGTTGTGACAGTAGTCACGAGCCACATGCTGCTCTTAAAATTAAAATTAAAGTAAATAAAATTGGAAATTCATTTCCTCAGTCACCCTCGTCCCACTAGCTCAAAGCCACGTGTGGTTAGTGGCTACTGTACTGGACCGCCCAGCCCTGATTACAGAAGGTCAGTGACCTCACATCATCACAGTCGCGTCGGGGCCAAGTAAGGGCACGTCTGGAGAACCACGAACCCGGTTCAGTTTCCTACTGCGGCGTGAGCCGGCTGGGGCAGGGGGCAGGGAGCAGGGAGCTGGGGCTTGGCCACTGGACGAGTCATGTTTTGCTCTGAGATCATTCGTACTGAGGCTCTGGAGGGGCCCATTTAATCATAGGAAGCCTCCAGATGTGCCACATGTAACTTACTTTCTGGGATAACTAAGCACTGAGAAATAGGTAAGGAAAGCAAGAGCTGGCAGAAGAATGGCTAAGCGATTCTAAGACATAAAAATTAGGAAAGAATTTAAAAATGTAAATAAATATGTGCATGATACAAAGAACTAGAAGTAGAAAAAAAAAAGAGAAAAATTAGCAAAGAGGAGACGTCAACTGTGTTTGACCATCAGTTAAAATGCAGAAAGATTGTATAATTTAAAACACTAACTTTGTAGACATTTATAAAAAAAGACAACATTGGCTGTCTCCCAAAAACTGGTTTGGGTGCTCACTGGCCTGGGAATCTGCTGACACTCCCAAGGGCAGGCCACGGGCAGGTGTCCCTGCACTGGCTGGGGCACCCGGAAGTCTCCTCGGGATGGACGCGTAGAGGACACTAGGCTGTGTTTCTTTCACGAGCCGCCCTTGGCTGGTAGGTCTCGGACGGCCCTCTCCAGCTGCCCTGGCTGAGCCACATGCACTGCGAATGTTAGCCCTCTCGGTCCTCTCCACTCCTGGCTTCAAGCACAGCTGGTGATCAGTCTTGTGATTTGATCAGAACTTTGAAACTTCAAGGCGCTTTTATTTATTCTTATAATCAACAGAAATTGTACGAGGCCTTGCTCCCCTGATTTTCTTTTAAAAAGACAAACTAGAATTTTACAAAATACAAATTCTTTCGGGGGCCAACTTAACAGTTAATAGTCTCAAACCCTGCCATTGTGGAAAATTATAAACCGTTAAAAATCAATTCTAGGTTTATTCCTGAATCTCCCCGGTGGCTGATATCCCAGGGAAGATTTGGAGAGGCTGAAGCCATCATCCAAAAAGCTGCAAAAATGAACAGCATAGCTGTGCCAGTGGTGATTTTCAATCCTGTGGAGGTAGGTAAGCATGTGCGGATGTTTCCCTTTGAGGTCAGCCGCACATTCTGATTCTATGGCATTTAACTTAATTCAGTATGCTCTGCCCACCATGTACCAGGCTCTGTCCACCAAGGATGACTGAATTCTGAGATAAAACCCACCTCTAAGGGCCGTGTGTGAACTAAGTGCAACAATGTATGTAAACTGCTTAGCAGAGAACAAGTATTCACTACATACTAGGTCCCTTCCCTTTCGCAAGTTCATTTCCAACTTTTTATTGGTATTGCTCCACACCATGGGCGCGGCTATATCCTGGTGGTTTCTGAATGTCCAGATTCAGTGGAGAAATGTGTTTGAGGGGCATTCCACCACGCACTCCCCAGTGAGCCCCGACTCTTACCAAAGCCTGCTGAGGAAGCTGTGTGTGTCTTTTGTGTGGCTGTGTCGAGTCTAGAGCTTTAAGGCCTGAGGATTCACCGTGCAGGTGGGAGGCCGCGAGGAAACGCTGATACGCTGTGGAAGCAGCAGCCCTTTCTGACAGGCAGTGAGGACTCACAGGGTTCTTGGCCATGCCCTGCGCTGGCCCCCAGAGAAAACCAACATAGACACAGTTCCTGTGTTTAAGGACGGTGGAATGTCACTGAGAGCGTCAAGAGGATCCCATGAAAGATACATGGTGACATGAGGGAAGAAGTGCTAAGTACCCAAGGAGTGGACACCATGACCGGGGGGACTCCCTCCCCGGAGGGACTCGGGCCGAAGAGGCAGGTCCAAACCAGGGAGAGGATGGGGCAGGGCATTCCTGGCTAAGAGAAGGGTAGCGGCTGCTTGGGACAAGAGGATGGTGGCCACAGTGACAGTCTGCAAGTGTGCAGGGTTCCACGGAGGGTGGTGGGCGTGCCCACACTCCACCCCAAGGCCTCCTCCCCCCCGGCCACCAGGACCTTTGACAGAAGCAGATACTGTGGCAATGGCTGGAGGATTAATTACCGAGGCCGTGAACCCAAGCTCTCAGAGGGCTGCCAGAACAAACATCTCCTAATCCTTCGCTCTTCAGACCAAGAATTCCATTTGCAACTTTAGTCAGTTTAACTGGATGCAAAAATAACATTGGGAGTGTCTAAGGCTTCTGCATCTCGGGCTGTGCTGGACATTTGCTGGGATTTATTGGATATGTAGTCAGATCCCTGTCTTTGAGGAACTTACAGTCTGGTAGCAGAGATCAGAACTACACGGAGAAACGCAACCACGGAACATGTGAGGGATAGAGTCATAGGTATGTAAGAATACAGCCCAGTGTTCAAACACGTGCTCTGACAGCGCCTTTCTTCTTGCCACGAGGCGCACCACACCCGAACCACACCAGGGCGAGGACGGGGGTTTGTGCTTTCCCGAGGCCGGGCATCTCCCCTGCTCACCTCCCGGGTGGGGTCCTCTTTCGCAGGATCCGCAGAGCCGTGGGCCGGCAAATGCAGCCTACTCAGGGTGCCGATGGAGAGAGACCCCGCCAGGTGCCAGGCACCGTGTTCAGCTCGTTTCATGTTCCTGCTAGCTGTGGGCCCATTTCTCAGGAGAGGAAGCTGAGGTACAGAGAGGCTAAGTAATTTGCCCAGGATCCCACGGCTAGAAGTCTCGCTAGGTCTCTCCAGTGCGTGCACTTACCTGGGCTTTCTTACCTGATGGAAGGGGCAGCGCATCAACTTGGACAGAAAAGAACCTAAAGTAGCATCATCCTGGCCAGCAATCCCCAGCTTCTCTGACTTCCTTTCTGAAGCACCTTCCACCTGCTCATGGGGCCTGGTCCAAAGGCATTTTGCTGGCTCCACAAAGGCCAAGCATAAGTCCTGGATACAAGAATGTTCTTGTCCTGAGGTTTCCAAACGTGACTGCTTATCATAATCACCCAAGCAGCTTAAAATACAGATTCCCAGGCCTCTGGGCCCCAGGAAAGAGTCTAGTAAAGCAGGTTTGGGGTGGGACCTGGCAATCTGCATTTTCACAAGAGCCCTGTGGAAGCACCAAGTGTTACTAGCACAGGCCTGACCCACGGGTCCCCTCTGTGCATGGCGTCGCTCCCCGAGCCCTGCAGCTTCCCTCCAGCTAAGCAGAGGCTTGGCTTTGCTGTCATCACAGAGAGCAGCACGCCCCACACAGTGTAGAAGAAACAAGGTAATAGGCCTGTCTGCATCTCCTCAAAAGGAGGGTGCTGCTATCTGGGGAACACCCGCCGCAAAGGCAAGGCCAGCAGCCTCATTGCTTTCCTCGTGGAGTCTATTCCCCAGCCTGCACATAAGCGTGGTTAGCTAGGTTCCTCACACAGGGCAAGTTAACGCAGGTAAATTAGGAGTACAGGAGGGAAACCCACAGACAGCAGTAAGAAATGGCCACTCCCCACTGCCAGCCAGCACCTTCGCCTCCATGGTGCAGGAACAATGTCAGGAGTTAGAGTGTGCCGGGCATTTACGTGGCTCAAGTACTCTGCTAAGCTTTATGTATATGATCTCATTTGATCTTCTCCCAATTATTTTACAGAGAAGTAAATGGGGGCTCGGTGAGGATAACTAGTAACTTTCCCAAGGTCCCACAGTTAACCCAAGTCTGTTCTGACACGGAGACATCTGCAAGAAAAGTATAGAAAGCGGAGAGGGCCCTCAAGGCAAGGTTTGGGTCTGTACGTCACTGCGCGCAACAGACACGGCTCAGGTGATGCGGACCCGGAGCAAGGAGTGTGAGGCAGGGCGAGGATGCGTTAGCAAGCTTTCTAGAAAGAGACGGCGGAGCCATTGTTATGTATTTAAAGGGTTTCTGTCTGAAATGGGCCACATTTTAAAGTGTTAGAATAAAGCATCCTATATGTAGATGCCCTTCTACCCCGCGAATTCCAGACTTCTAAGCATATTCAAGGTAAAGTGAAAGTTACATGCACACGTTTTTTTCCTACATTGTCATGGCCAAAGACACTTCCTCACTACCTCTTAATCTCGTGGTTATTTGCATTATCTTAGCTACAGGAGCTAAAACCCCTGAAGCAACAGAAAGCCTTCATTCTGGACCTGTTCAGGACCAAGAACATCGCCACCATAACCCTCATGTCTGTGCTGCTGTGGTAAGTAACGGGTGGCCTGGAAGGGTGGCACACAGCACACACGTATTCGACCAATTTGCTTTAATTCGAGGGAACATCAGGGCCAGGCCTGGGTCTTCCTAAGACAAATAAAAGTTATAAAATTTTAAGTTAATAAGAGATGCCTCAGTTCAATTCATGGGACTGGATGTTGAAAAAGAAAAGTCACAGGGAACAATATTTAAGTCTGCCGTAAGCCCAGGAGGAAAGGGTCCCTCCCCTCCGAAAGTTATTGGGAGTAAGACCCATCAATGATGTGCCCTGGCCGCGTGGTTCAGTCGGTTGGAGCGTCATCTCGTGCACCAAAGGGTTTCGCGTTTGATCCCCAGTCCGGGCACATACAGGAGGCAGCTGATCAATGTTTCTCCCTCACATAGATATATTCCCTCTCTCTCTTTCTCACATGCTTCCTCTTTCTCCAGTCCTCGGATGAGGATTAAAAAAAAAAAAAGACTAATGATGTCCCTGGTGCCTGAAGCGGATATGCTAACTCAGCCCCTGCTTCCTGAAGCTTTGCTGGCGATTGACAGTGAGGTTAGAATAACCTGAACCCCACTAAGCAATTGAAGTGTGGCCAGTGTGCCAGAGGAACTGACTCTCTGATTTTATTCAATGTTATTTAAATAAAAGTAAATAAGTTTATTTACTTTTAAATAGCCGTCAGTAGTTAGTGGCTCCTTACAGGAAAACAGAATCTAGACCATGTCTTGACCATTATGAAAGTTTGAAGTAATTCAGGCCATTCTTTTGTCATTTTGGTTTTTCCCTCTGTCTTTAGGATGCTCACCTCAGTGGGTTACTTCGCTCTGTCTCTCAACTCTCCTAACTTACACGGAGATGCCTACCTGAACTGCTTCCTGTCTGCCTTGATTGAAGTTCCAGCTTACATCACAGCCTGGCTGCTCCTGCGAAACCTGCCCAGGCGTTACATCATAGCTGGAGTGCTGCTCTTCGGAGGGGGTGTGCTGCTCCTAATTCAACTGGTACCTGCAGGTAAGAAGTTACCCAATGTTAACAGCCTAATGGAGAAGATCTACACCTTGACTTAGGCCGATTACTGGTCACCGTTCCCTACTTACGTTGCCGCTACATCATACACCATTCATAAGTCATTTAGACAAATGATTGCTAACTATGTGGTTTCCTGTGTTCGTACAAACACCCCTCAAATGGATGAGTCAGCCTTGGGGCCTTGGAAATCAGGATCTGCAGAGGAAAAATCATGCTCCCAGGCACCCCCTTCACACAAATATTCACCTAAACCCGCAAACCTCTTTCTTGAAGTCACAACCCTAACTCCCAGTTTCTTGATACTTTCAAACCTCTTGAGGTGTGTACGTGAGTGTTAGAGTTGGCGGTACACGCCAGCTCCCATACAGATTCAGTGATTTGGGGGGTCTGTAATGTTTTAGTTAAAGAGCATGCGAACGGGCATGCTTCCCTCTTCCCTATGTCTAACTTTCTCATATTATTAAAATGTTAAGGCAACAGGTTATTGACAGGTAGTCTTATACACAGAAATATGTATTTTTAATAATAATAAATGGGATAGGAAGGATTGGTCCTTCTCTTTGAAAATTAAACCGAATTATATTAACACGCTGACACTGCCTGTGAAAGTCTTACAACTAAAAGCAGACGAAGGTCGCCGAATGCCTACATTTTCTAGGGTAACCATAGAGCGAAGCGCAAAGCAACCCCTCACTCTCCATCTTTGCCCACGTCGATGATTAAGACATTTGCAGAGAACGTGTTATTTGGGGACTCTCTCTAAATTGTAAAACAGCAATGACAAAAACAAAAATATAAAACAAGCGCATTCAAGCAAAGAGGAAAATAAAAGCCACTGCGTTGAGACCGTGTCACTTCTAAAACCGCCTCTGTTTACACGGGGTCTCTTCCAGATTACAACTTCTTATCCATCGGCATGGCAATGTTAGGGAAATTCGGGATCACCTCCGCCTTCTCCATGCTGTACGTCTTCACCGCCGAGCTCTACCCCACGCTGGTGCGGAACATGGCCGTGGGGGTCACGTCCATGGCTTCCAGGGTGGGCAGCATCATCGCGCCCTACTTCGTGTACCTCGGTGAGATACGTCTTAGCCATGTGTTCTTTTTTTAAAATATAAAAGTAATATATTTTCATTGTGAAAAACTCAAAGAGCATAGCAAGTACTGGAAAAAGGACTCTCTTCTCTCTCAGCTCCCCAAATCACAGCCCTAGAAGTAATTAGTATTAATAGTTTGGTCAGTAGCCCTCCAGACATTTCATTTTAATGTATATATATTTTTTAAACAGCAAAAAAATTACATAGGTACATTGTTTCACAACTTTTTAAACTTAACGTAGTTTCAGGCTATCTTTATTGGTATATACGCGGTAGTTCTCGCACCTTCTTTTTAGTTAGTGCCTACTCTTCCTCCTGTGTATGTACATTACTTATTTAACTAGGTGCAATGGGTAGCCATTTAGGCAACATCCAGGTTGTTATTACTACAAAAAAGCACCACGATGAATATTTTCCTATGCCCCTGTACCCTTTGTTTGATTGCGTATACTTGGATTCATGGATGGCTGGAGCAATTTAAAAATGTTAGAGATATTGCCAAGTTAACCTCTAGATATGGAGCCAATTCGCAGCCCGACTGTCAGTACACGAAGGTGCCTGTTTGTCCGTATCTTCACCAGCCATGGAGGTTATCCAGCTTTTTAATCGTCGATCATCTGTTATGTGAAAAATGGGTATTGTTGCTTCATTGCCATTTCTTTAATTATAATGAGGTTGAACATTTTTTACATATTTATCGACATTCTATTTATTTCTCAGGGACCTGACTGTTCGTGTCTTTTGCCCATCTTTCTAATGGCTTCTTTCCAACTTTTTGTCTTTGATTTATGAGAGGTCTTTGTAATTGGAAAAAAAAAAAAAAAGCAGTCCTTTGTATACACATCGTAAATGTTTTTCCTCGCTGCCCTGGTAGCTCAGCTGGTTAGCGCGTCGTCCCCGTGCACCAGCATCGTGTGCCCAGTCCCTGGTCAGGGCACACGCAGGAACCAACCCCTGAGTGCAAGGGTGACTGCAACGACAAACTGATGCTTCTTTCTCCCCCGTTCTCTCTGTCTCTCCCCCCTCCTCTGCCTCTCTTAAAAGAATCAGTACAAAATTAATATTTTTCCTAGTTTATCTTTTACCTTTCGACTTTATGATATTTTTTGCAATGCAGGAAATTTTAGTTTTTTATAATCAAACTTATCAAGCTGAAATAGCACCCCGGGGATACCAGAGGGGGACGTCCAATGGATGCATTATCTGGCTCTCCAAGCCCAGTCCTGCTCACTAAGGGCTCTGCTGATGAGAGATGTATGCACACCTCCTTATTCCTCCCGGTCGTCCATTGGCTACCTACTAGTTCTAACGCACACACATACACACCCCCAAAGAACACCTGAATTCTCGGAAAAGGTATACGCAATCCTTAGAGAAACATTTTCCTACCTTAAACATCCTCTGCACAGCTGCCCTGAACAACCCCCAAGAAAACACACTATTGTGTGGAATGGAGTCATTTCCCCTTTGTTCTTCCCTGTACTTCCAAATTATGCCCCTATAGTCTCCTAGTGGACCGTTGGTACATAAGAAATGGAGGACTCTGAGACAGAGCTTCCGATTCTACAGTCGCTACTCCTGTAGTAACACAGAGGCCTCAGAAAAGTTTCAAGTTCAATGTTTTCTGTCAACTAAAATTCTTGGGTGTGTAGTTCCTCTGTAATCCCTGTATGCAGATGGGCAGCAAAATGGGGATCTATTATTCGGCTGAGTGACACCAGCGGAATGGGAGGGGTTCTTCCAGTTACGTAGAAAACCAAGACTTACAAATATGCTGCAAAAACAAACCAAAGCACGGCTTTCGTAGTGTCTGACATTTATTGATTTAAATTGGGTGGAACATATCACTTAGATTATTTTTATAGAGTCTCATGACTCCGTGGACCCAGCTTTCCACCGCAGCCTGCTGGTTGGGGCTGAAGCAAAGGTCACGCCAGTCGTGCTGGCCCGTGCCTGTCCCTGCAACGTCCCGGTCAACCTCTTTCCCCTTGATGTTCCCCCATCCCCCTATCTCCAGTTACCTCTGCCTTCAGAGGTGAACTTTGCTAGGCAAAGATTTCTATCAAAGGAACATCTGTCACACATGGTTGAATAGTAGCCTAGAGAATACCAGTTGACATGAAAGAAAAACCTTCTGGTCATGCAAAACCAAGTAGGCAAATCACGGAGGAAATGCTGGGGCAATGGCATCCGCCAAACACAAATGGTGTATCTTGCATACTTTTTAACTCCTGAAAATGTTCCAATTCAAAACTGCTGTCAAACACCGTTTGCCACCTTTACGCGATGATTCTTGAGAGCACCTGGAGAGTCCCTGCATCTAAGCAATGTCCCGTGCCCTACAGGAGCCTACAACAGACTTCTGCCCTACATCCTCATGGGCAGCCTGACCATCCTGATCGGAATCATCACCCTGTTCCTCCCCGAAAGTTTTGGGATGATTCTACCAGAGACCTTAGAGGATATACAGAAAGTGAAATGGTAAGTGGAGCTTTAAAAAATGATATCAAAAGTCCTCAGAAAGAATCAGCATGCAAGAGCGGCTAGAAAGGTTCTTGAAAACAAGAGTGGTAAGTGGAGAGTAGCTCTTTCGTAACATAAAGCATATTACTAAGCAATGGTGGTGAAAACAGTGTGCTGATGGTGTAGGAATAGAAAGCACTGGAATAGAGTTCAGAATGAAACCCAAGAAACTATGAGAATTCAGTATGTGATGAAAAGTAGCAATTCAAAAGCCGTGGGGGAGAGTAGATTATTCAGTACCAGGTGTGAGAACATTCAGCTAGCCATTTTGGATAACTAAAAACTTGAGTCTTACTTCAAAATGCACCCATATAAATTCCAGAAAGATTAAAAATTGAGGTCTAAAAAACGTAAAATCATAAACACCACAAAAGAAAGCATGACGATTTTTATAACTTTCAAGGAGGCCTTTCTGAGCGTGATAGGAAAAGCAAAGAGCCATAAAGGAAAAGATTGATATATCCGATTATGTAATCTTAGAAATTGTTGGCACAGCAGAAAAGAAGCCATAAAAAATGAGAAAGGTCAACAAGCCAGGAGGGAAGTATTTGCAACATGCAATGTGAACCCAGGGCTGCTTATACCTAATAAACATAAAGCTCTTAGTGATTAGTAGGGAAAAAGACAACCAGTTGGAAAGCTACCAAAGGTCATGAACAAGCAGTTTACAGAAAAAGACATTTCAGTGGCAGAGATATAACACTTCAGTATCTTTTTTGGGGGGGGGGCTATGAGATCGTGAGGGTTTTTCCTCCTGATACCAACCAGTTCTGGAACCATGTGGTCGATAATTTAATTCATTTCTAACTACGTGGCACTGGCATCAGATTCCACAGGTTTGAGGGTTTGGTCCCCCAAGACTGCACTCACTTCAGATTCCTGTCCCAAGTATCGGGTCCCCAGGCGATCCACACTTCCGTCCAACTTGGCTCCAGAGTTGGTGCTTCCTCAAACCCTTTCCTGAATGAAGTTCGGTAATTTGCTAGAAGGACTCACAAAATTCAGGAGAACACTTGCTGTACCATCACTGGTTTATCGTAAAGGATACAAATGAAGAGCCAGTTGAAGAGGTGCACAGGGGGAGGTCCAGAAGGGCCCAGAGTGCGGGAGCTTCTGGCCCACAGAGTTGGGGGGGTGCCCCCATCCCAGCACATGGGTGCACCTGCCAATTCAGAGGCTCTCCGAACCCCAGGGTTCAGGGGGTTTTATGGAGGTTTCATCTCATGGACATGGGCAGGGTCAATTACTAGTCCAACCCCAGCCCTCTATTCCCCCATGGAGGCTGGGGGTGGGGTGGAAGTTCCAGGCTTCCAATCAGTCACGGCTTGGTTTTGCCGGCGACCCACTGCCATCCAAGAGTTGCCTCGTGCACAAAAGACAAGACGCTTCTATTACCCTTATCTCTCAGGAAGTTACAGGAGATTTATGAGCTCTATGTTGGGAATGGGGACAAAAACCAAGTATCTTTCTACGGCATCACAGATTGGCAAAGATTTCAAAGATGGGTGGTATGGTAGGAGAAGTTGAGGTTCTACAATGAAACTGCTGGCTTCAAATCCCACATCTGCATAAATTTTGGGAAATTTAACTTTGGGCAAACTTAATTTTCGCTAAGCTTCAGTATTCCCATCTGTTATGTAGGGACTAGTTTTTACGGCTATCGCCAGCTTGTATAAGATGATGTGTTTTTGCGCCCATCCATGACAGAGGGTCTTTATCACAGGGATGGATTCTGGTCCCTGACAGAGCATGAGGGAAATGTGCCCATTGTCGATAAGTTGTTTTCTGTAATGATACAACCATTTCAATATCGACTTTAACTCGCCAAGAACTTCATTCTTACCAATCTGTCCTTTCCTCAGGGAAAGTAAATTCTGGGCTTTGTTTACATTTACTTAAGAAAATGACTCCAAATATTCAAAATAATAAAATATTAGCTCTAGAATTCTGAGGTTCGTGTAACAGTTACAATAATTACTTGTTCATTGGCCAGAAATGTTTTTCAGTGTCAGGCTAGCATTTAAAGAAGAGAGTCTTGAATACTGAATTTTCTTCAGCACCTACCTTATTTTCAGGTTCAGGTTTGGGAAAAAAACAAGAGCTTCCATGGACAGTGAAGAAAACCCCAAAGTTCTAGTAACCTCATTCTGATAAAATTTCCACCCCACCTGGTGAACTGGAAAACGGACACATGAGACTCTGAAGAAATCAAAGCCTCTTCTGATGACACGGAACAACTGTGACCAGGAATGGACCCTGCTGTTGAGAAATGCTTGTCATATAGCAAGTTCTAGACCACTCTTCCAGATAATCTCCTTATTTTTCTAAACTAACCGTTTCTAGACAGTCCTCCTTACTAATTAATTCAATGAAACGGGTTTGTAAGATTTTTTTAATCATGTTGGTTAAGGACTGGTCAGTGCATATAAAGATTAACAGTCAGTTCCAAACATACAACTGCTCTCCAAATAAAAAGAATATCATTGTAGCAACACAACTCTCAGGTGACAGCAGTGCGTGCATGCATGCATGTGTGTGTGTGTGTAAGTGAGCCAGCACATTCCAAATTATAGTCATTTCTGAAGTGAACTCATGTACTGCTATAATCAAATAGCAGCACTCCTACGCCCAGCATTCCTAGCCAGAAAATTTTATACACTCCTTTGAGAGGAATTGATGGCCGGTGTTAATAGTGTTTTGCGAGAGATCAAGTAGCCTGGCTCCTATGGCCCGTGGGCCTTTAAGAAGGGAACTGATGCAGGTCCTCGCTATGATGTCAGTGGCTACAGCTCACAGCCAGTTCAATGAGCCCCCCTTGGCTGTGCTCTTTTTGAGCATGTGACTAAGCCTCCTGTCTCCTAAGACTGGCTTAGGAGATATTTTCCTGGGAAACAGAATCAGCACAATGAAACAGTTAGCCTGGTAGAGATAGTCTGTGTGCCCCACAGCCGAGGGGTCAGCACCCAGGAAGGAGGCTGTCCAAGCCAACCATCGCGAGTGCCTTTTACAACACTTTCCATTAACACGCCTTCCTAAGTATGGTATGAGCTGTATCCTCTCCAACCAGGGCTGTGTGTGACCAGCAATAGAGGAACCCCTGTTCCATGAATGAGCGGCGTGAAAGATGAAGCTACCATAAGCTCAGAACATAAATGTCAGCTTGCTGTTGCACCATGTTGTAGGCAGGCCGAGATGGTAACACAGGCCGAGATGGTCACATAGGCAGAAGGTACTCGTGGAGACTTGGGGGTGGCGTGCTTTCGTTGGCCATGGCTTCTCTGATAGCAGCATGGTGACGAGTTACTACTGATGACCCTTCAACACATCCAGGGCTACAGCGTGCTTGTAGAAATAGGCAGCCACTGGGTTTTAATATGCTGCGTGGTGGCATCATCTCCTCGAAATAATTCTCCCCAAATGCTAACTTTCACTGAACATTTTTCCAATGAATCTTTGACGTGACATCCTGACACACTCATATTCCACTTGCTGATGCGTTCAGTGGATGATCTCCTGACCGAGGATCAAACCTGCCACCTTGGTGTTCGACGCTTTAATCAACTGAGCTAGCTACCCAGCCAGGGCTACACTCGTTATTTTGAAATGCTTAAACTTTTCTGATAGCTCAGAATTTTTCTCTATACTGCTATTTATATCCTACTGACACACTGATCCTACATTTTGATTCTTACTTAAAATCCCCTAGAATATCTTATAATTGTTTATGCTTTGTCATTGGGGACACAGGTGACAGTTTGATCTGGCTAGCACTTTTATCTCCCCCATCAATGCAGCCTGTCTGACTGCCATTCCGCCTACCCCACCAGGTGCTAGGCTGCTGGTCCCAAAGAAGGGAGGTCATGCTGACTCCCATCAAGCTCTCCTTGAACTTCATTCCCACCAGCAGTGACTGCTCACTCCACTGTGTTCTTCTGGTGCTTGTTACCCTCACTCGGGTGGGCTCCTTTCTTGTTATCCCCCAATTCCACCTCCACATGGCTGTCAGCCTCTTGGAGGCCCAGGACCTTATCCTGCTTATCTTTTGATAAATATTTAATTAAAAACTTTATAACTCTAGCTTGATAACAATGTTATTTTTGATACATAGACATTTGAATATGTAAACACCTAAATAGAAATGCTCTTTTTCTAAATATAAAAAAGATGTGATCATTACCTTTTATTGCTGTTTGTATGGGTACTTTATATTTTACAATAGCTTCGAAGAGATGACTTTTATAAACCTGTTTATAAAAAGGCAGCAAGCATCTAATTGATTATCTCTTTGGTAGTTCAAAGGCCAAGTTGATCAGTAAATGCCAAAATAGTATTTAGTTTAATTCAAGATATGTTCCTGATTTTTAAAACTACTTTTCAAGCTGGTCTACAAAGCAAATTCCTAACCTTGCTTGGGAATCTCAGTCTCAGACGGGCAGCCAACACCACACTGCAGATTAGAGTGAGGTGCCCGAGGCGTCCCATCAGCAGAAATTTTTTGGATACGTGTTTTGGTACTCATCCTTTTCAACATTTCTGAGTAAGTTTTACTGCAGTCATGATATTCTATTTTTAAAACCCAAGAGATTTAACTAAAAATTCTTACAGTTAAATAGGTTCAGTTCAAGTGGAGGCATATAAGAAGTATCCACTTTTTACGTCCTAGATATAACCAGCTAGAAAATATACTGGAAAAAAACTAGATTTCATTCATAATAATCTTAAGACACAAAGTACCTAGAAATAATGTTAATAAGAAATGTATAAAAACTAAGTGAAGGCTTCCGGCCAAGATGGAGGTGTAGATAGACACACTGCACCTCCTCGCACACCCAAAAGAAGGACAACAACAATTTAAAAACAAAAAACAACCAGAACTGACAGAAAATCGAACTGTATGGAAGCCTGACAACCAAGGAGATAAAGAAGAAACACTCACCCAGACAGGCAGCCAGGGCAGATAGCATTGCGGCAAGGCGGCAGCTGGCGGACCCAGTGAGGTGGCGGATTGTGGAGTGGGACAGACCAGGCTGTAGCTAGCAGACCCCGCGGCCCCACATTCACACATAGATAAACCGGGAGGAATGGTGGGGAAGCAAAGCAGACTGCGCAACCCAGGGCTCCAGCTCGGGGAAATAAAGCCTCAAACCTCTGATTGAAAACTCCTGTGGGGGTTGAGGCAGCAGCAGGAGAAACTCCCAGCCTCACAGGAGAGTTCGTTGGAGAGACCCACAGGGGCCTAGAGCGTGCGCGAGACCACCCACTCAGGAATCAGCATCAGAGGGGCCCAGTTTGATTGTGGGTAGCGGAGGAAGTGACTGAGAGCCGGCAGAGAGTGGAGCAGGCGCCATTGCTCCCTCTCGGACCCTCTCCCACGTACAGCGTCACAGCACAGTGACCAGCATTACCCCGCCCCAGAGAACACCTAAGGCTCCGCCCCTTTAAGTAACAGGCGCGCTGAGACCAAAAAAAAAAAAAAAAAAAAAAAAAAGGCCCAAATGAAAGAACAAATCAAAGCTCCAGAAAAAAATACAACTAAGCAACGAAGAGATAGCCAGCCTATCAGATGCACAGTTCAAAACACTGGCAATCAGGAAGCTAACAGAATTGGTTGAATTTGGTCGCAAATTAGATGAAAAAATGAAGGCTATGCTAAGAGAAACAAAGGAAAATGTACAGGGAACCAATAGTGATGCGAAGGAAACTGGGACTCAAATCAACAGTGTGGACCAGAAGGAAGAAAGAAACATCCAACCAGAAAAGAATGAAGAAACAAGAATTCAAAAAAATGAGGAGAGGCTTAGGAACCTCCAGGACATCTTTAAACGTTCCAACATCTGAATTATAGGGGTGTCAGAAGGAGAAGAGGAAGAACAAAAAATTGAAAACTTCTTTGAACAAATAATGAAGGAGAACTTCCCCAGTCTGGCAAAGGAAATAGACTTCCAGGAAGTCCAGGAAGCTCAGAGAGTCCCAAAGAAGCTGGACCCAAGGAGGAATACACCAAGGCACATCATAATTATATTACCCAAGATGAAACACAAGGAGAGAATCTTAGAAGCAGCAAGAGAAAAGGACACAGTTACCTACAAAGGAGTTCTCATAAGACTGACAGCTGATTTCTCAAAAGAGACCTTACAGGCAAGAAGGGGCTGGAAAGAAGTATTCCAAGTCGTGAAAGGCAAGGACCTACATCCAAGATTGCTCTATCCAGCAAAGCTATCATTTAGAATGAAAGGGCAGATAAAGTGCTTCTCAGATAAGGTCAAGTTCAAGGAGTTCATCATCACCAAGCCCTTATTATATGAAATGTTAAAAATGATTTATCTAAGAAAAAGAAGATAAAAAATATGAACAGTAAAAATGACAGCAAATTCACAATTATTAACAACCACACCTAAAACAAAAACAAAAGCAAACTAAGCAAACAACTAGAACAGGAACAGAATCACAGAAATGGAGATCACATGGAGGGTTATCAACAGGGGAGTGGGAGGGGGAGAGGGGGGGAAAGGTACAGAGAATAAGTAGCATAAATGGTAGGTAGAAAATAGACAGGGGGAGGGTAAGAATAGTATAGGAAATGTAGAAGCCAAAGAACTTATAAGTATGACCCATGGACATGAACTGTAGGGGGGGAATGTGGGAGGGAGGGGGAGGGCAGGATGGAGTGGAGTGAAGGGGGAGAAATGGGACAACTATAATAGCATAATCAATAAATATATTTAAATAAATAAATAAATAAATAAATGATAAGTGAAGAAATTATTCCATTTTATTAAGACTGGAATAGAGACGTACGTGCCATGGTTCTGAATGGGTAGAATGAACGCTCACCTAACTAATAGGGCCCTCTTCCATCTGCCCCCACTGTTTAGCTCTCTGCCCTCATCTCTCATTACCCCCCACCCCCATATCTTTCTTCATTCCGGCTACCCAGGCCTTGCTCTTCTGCGCACATGCTACACATGCTTCTGTAATTCCCTCACTGGAGTGTTCTTCCTGGTATCTACATAGCCTGCTCCCTTATTTCCTTTATGTCTTTTTTCACATGTTGCCTGCTTCATACATCCTTACCTGACCACTTTATTTTAAATTGTATCCCATTGTTTCTCCATCCTAACCTTACCCATCCCTGCTTCATTGTTCTCCATAGTTCTTATTACCCTCTGACATCCTAACTCATTTCCTTCTTCATTGTGTTTCCTCATCGAAGTGCTTCCCTGCATGCCATGAGGACCACTTCTATAGCCCCAGTAGTTAAAACAGTGCTTGTCACATAGTAGATGCTCAATAAATATCTGTTGAAAAAATAAATAATAATTATTATCATTATTATAGTTAAAGGGGTAAAAGTAATTATTAGTTTTCAAACAAGAAAACATTGGTCAATAAACATACAAAAAAAAGTGTTCTGCTTCACAAGTAACCAAAAGAATACTAACTGGCGTGACAATGGGATGCCATTTTTCAGCTCACGCATTGCAAAGATTACAAAATGACCCTATTCGATACTGACGGGGGCATGATTAAGTGCACTCTAATATTCTTCTGGTGCGAATGTAAATTATTTTAGTTTTTTAGAAAACAAATCGGCAAAGCGTTTCCAAGCCTTAAAAGGTTTGGATTTTTTTGAGGTATTAACTCTACAACTAGGAAATAATCAGAGATATATGAAATATTTGTGCACATAAATGTTTATCACGGAATTATTTGCAATTTAAAACAACTGTGTGGTCTAGACCTGGCCAGTGTGGCTCAGTTGGTTGGAGTGTCTTCCCATTACCAAAAGTTTGCAGGATCAATTCCCCATCAGGGCACATACTTAAGTTGCAGATTTCATCCCTGGTTTAGGGACTTAAGACCTCCTGTCTGGGTGTGTGCAGGAGGTGACCAATTGATGTTTCTCTCTCACATCGATGTTTCTCCCTCCCCCTTCCTCTTTCTCTAAAAGCAATGAAAAAGTGCCTTCAGGTGAGGATTAAAAAAAAAAAAAAAAACACAACTAAGTATGGCCCAAAAAATGAGGTGACAGACTTGTACACTGAAAATACAAAACATTGCTAAAAGAAATCAAAGAAGATTTAGATCTTAGAAATCATAGAAATAAATGGAAAGACCTCCCGTGCTCATGGATTGGAAGACTCAAATGTCATGGAAATGCCCATGCTACCCGAAGTGATCTAGAGATTCAATGCACCTGCCTCTCAAAATCCCAATGGAACTTTGGCAGAAGTAAGAAAAGGAATCCTAAAATTCATATGGAATCTCAAGGGACCCCAAATAGCCAAAACAATCTTAAAAAAGAACAGAGTTGGAGGCCTCATTCCATATGGTTCCAAAACATACTGCAAAGCAACAGTAATCAAGACAGTGTGGCACTAGCACAGAGAAAGGTGTAGAGACCAATGGGACAGAATAAAGAACCCAGAAGTAAACCTGTGCGTATATGGCCTAACGATTTTCAGCAAGGGTGCCAAGACTACACAGAGGGCAAAGGACACTCTCTCCAACGCATGGTTTTGTTAAAGTTGGATACACACACGCAAAAGAGTGAATTTAGACTCATACCTTATACCATACATAAAAATTAACTTGAAAATTAAAGACATAAAACTCTGAGAAGAAACGCTTCAGGACATCGACTTTGACAATGACTTCCTGGTGACAATGAATATGACACCAAAAGCACTGGTAACAAAAGCAAAAACAGACCAATAGGACTGCACCGAACTTAAACACTTCTGGGTGTCAAAGAGAGCCTCAGAGTGAAGGAGCAACCTGTGGAGTGAGAGAAAATATTTGCAAATCATGTACCAGAGGATTAGTACCCAGAAGGTAAAAGGAACTTTTTGAACTCAACAACAACCAACCTGTTTTTAAATGAGCAGAGCATCTGAACAGACAAGATGTGCAAATGGCCAACAAGCATATGAAGCATCGCTCAACAGCAATACTCGTGAGAAACGCAAGTCAAAGCAACAGTGAGGTACCATCTCAAACTTAAAACAGAATGTGGGCAAGGACGTGGAGAAACGGGAATCTCTGTGCACCGTGGGTGGAGCTGTAAAACCGTGCAACTCCGTTTTACGAAAACGTTTTCCGTTTATGGAAAACAGTATGGAGGTTTCCCCAAAAATTAAAAATAGAATTACTGTATGATCAGCAACTCCACTTCTGGGTGTATATCAAAAATAATTCAAAGCAGAATCTCAGGGAGATATTTGCACTTGACTCTTCACTCTCGATGGAAGCTGCTGAAGTAAGATACAGGAGAGAAGGGAGATCATTATGGGCTGGAGAAACGTGTGTTATCAGAGAGTCAAGCGGGTTGAGGGTCTAATTGTGATTGGAAATGTAAATTTGTAGAGACACCACATCACGTGGTAGCGTGATTCTCGCCGGTGTCCCAGGGTAGGAATGACGTGCACTCATGGTCGGACTGGGGGTTTCGCCGTCCAGGAGAGCAGAGTGACGAGAAAATGGAGGAAGTGAAGTTGACTGAAGCAAAAGGCCGTAGTATCCAGATTGAAGAGGAAGAGGAATAAAAAACGTGGTAACTTCTGTCGAATCTCATACGCTACATCCATCCACCTTCTTTTACTTGACTTGAAGTGTAGGAGAACTTGGTACAACATGAAGATCCAGAGTGTTCAAAAAAAGAGACTGCAGGTCAGCCTAACTAAGATGACCGGGGCAGTGCCACCTGTCTTGGACGATTCCCGGACACAAAGACGCGACTGTGCTGATAGGAAACCCTAGGAGATCGAACGTGGTCAGCTGGTAAGGGCTGCGGGCTAGCCTTCATTTTTCAGGATAATGAGGTGTAGCATCAATATGGAAGCGTACAGGCTTGGAGGCAGATGAGCCAGGGTTCTAACTGAGACCTGCCGCATACTAACTATAGCACCTGGGTAAGTTATTTAACTTCTTCTGGGTTTCTTTGTCTGTAAAGTGAGGACAATGCAAATACATATCCCGCAGAGCTGTCGTGAGGACTCAGAGATGCCACGGGCTATTGTGAGTGCTATTATTGCAATGATACAATAGCCAGCAGGTTAACTACTTGCCCACGGCTTTCTAATTTCCACCCTAACCTGGCATCTAGCTTAGAAGAGCAAATTAAGATCATCAATAACTTAAAGTGTCCAAATTTAACTCAGTTGAAGCCACTTGACATCTTCCAATGAATCTTACTCTAAGATGACTGTCTCGGAGGGAGACCGAGTTCCTATGTATCTTCTCCCTTGGGTGACCCCGTCTACACCGTGACTTTAAATGCCATCGACACGTGCGTCAACATAAGAAACATCCAAACCTATAGAGAATTTTTACGAGTTTACTTGAGCCAGACTGACAATTGCCAGGAAGCAAAATCTCAAGGGATTGAGAAAATGCTCTGGAGAATGGCAGTTTTGCAGCTTATGGTGTACATTAGAATCAGAGGAGGAGACGTAAAAGGGGGGTGGTTACAGGAGATACATTGGTGGTAGATTGGTGGGGGGGGGCAGAAAGCAAAGTGGGGAAATCTCTGGAATTGGATAAAATGGAAAATGGAGAGACACATACCTCTTCTACATTGGGGGTATGGGACAGTTAACATTTACAGCTCTTGGACACGGTATTCGGGTACAAGATAACAATGAGAGTTCTGTGGTCTGTGGCCTGGTGGGAGATCATGCCCTGCGGGGTCTGGAAAGAAGGCGACTGTGGCATTCCACAGGTACCTTATCTTCGATACAAAAAGACAGTTAGACAGGCACACAGAAGGCCAAGAATGACCTTTGTCAAGGAAGCTGCCAGCCTAGGACCTGCTTCGAGTTAAGAATTTTTATGTTCAGACCATTGTACGTGGTTACTTTCGGTCTCTGGCTCCTTAAGGCCCACCACGCAGGCCTCCCCTCAGCTTGTCAGCATTTGGAGTGTGGCCCTGTGTCATCCACCTGTGGCTGACCCCTAATTCATATTTTATGCTGGCCTCTCCAATGACCGTCAGTCTCATGTACCCAGCTGCCACCAAATTTATAGTTTAAAATAAGCTTAAAATAGCAATATATTTAAATATAAGTTTATGTTTAAGCTTTCAACAAAACTCTCACACAGGCAACAAAAGAAAAAAAGGAGATAAATTGAACTACATGAAAATTTAAAACTTTTGCACCAAAAGGGGCACAGTCAACAGAGTGTAAAGGCCCCCCGTGGAATGGGAGAAAACACTTAGAGTTCATACAGCCACTGAGGTTAATATCCAGCATAAAGAACTCCTGCAACTCAACAACAACAGCCAAACCACCTAAGTTTAAAATGAGCACAGGACTTGAGTAGACATTTCTCCAAAGAGGAAAAAAATTACACACACACACACACACATTGCCAAGAAGTACATGAAATGATCTTCAACATCACTATTATTAGGGAAATAGAAATCAAAACTACAATGAGTTTTCCTCTCATCGGGGTGACTGCTATAAAAACATAAAAAATAGCAAGTGTTAGTGAAAATGTGGAGAAACGGGAACTTTTGTGCACCGTTGGAAATATAAAATGGTACTGTCCCAGTGGAAAACACCATGGCAGTTCCTCAAAAAATGTAACATAGAATTACCATAGGATGCAGCAATTCTTCTGGGTATGTACCCAAAAGAACTGAAGGCAGGGGCTTGAAGAGATATTTGTATGTGCTCCTGTTCATAGCAGCATTATCCACAGTAAAATGACAGGTGAATGGGGAAACAGGCTGGCGTGTAGACACCGTGGAACACCCCTCAGGGCTCTTGTAAAGGAAGGGAATTCTGACGGTGCTGCCACACAAAGGAACCTGGACAACACTCTGCTGATGAAACAGACCAGCCACGAAAGGACACTCACTGTGTGGTCCCATGCACAGAAGGTGCCTAGAGTGGCCAAATCCCTCAGGACAGCAAAGGGTGACTGCTAGGGGCTGGGTGAGAGTGGGAAATGCAGTTACTGTTCCACGGGGACAGGGTTTCGGTTTTGCAAGACGGGGAGCTCTGGAGAGGGACGGTGGTGACGGCCGCACGCCAGGGTGAGTGTGCTTCACGCCACTGAACGGCACACTTGAAAATGGGTAAGATGACAAATGTTATGTTATGTGTCTTTTATCCCAATATGTTTTTTTCATTAAAGGAAAAATTGAATATCCCAAACCTCCACTCCACCCAATTTCCTCCTTTCAAATGCTGGCATCAAAGCCACCGAGTTGTCTTGTCCCAAAATCCAGGAGTTATCCTTCCTTTTTCCTCCCCGGATGCCCATTTCCAGCAGCATGGCACGCCACCTTTTGCTTTCAAAGCATATTCTGAATTCACCCGTTTATCTCTTCCACGGACACTACTCTAGCTCCGGCCTTGACCCGTTTGCACCCTTTTCAGTTAATTCACACAGCAGCCGAATGCTCCTTTCATTAGAGAAATCACACCGTATCCTCTGCTTAGACATACTCTGATAGTTTCTCATTGCACCTGGAATCAAATTCAAACTCCTCGCCGCTTGTAACTCAAATACACGCGAACAAAAACCAAACAAACAAAAAAGCCCTTCCACAGTCGACAAGACGTTGGATGATCTAGTCTGCCGAAGTCTCCCTGACCTTTCGTCCCATCGCTCTCCGGTCACTGTGTTCCAGGCACACTGGTCTCTCCTCTGCAGCCTGGCCATCCCCTGCGCTTGCCCTTACCCCACAGCCTCTGCACTTACAGCTCCTCCGCTTGGTACACTCTTTTCCCAGCTTTTCAAGTGATAGGATTCTCACCAAGCCTTGCCTCTCAACAAAGATACCACTTTCTTAGACAAGTATCCACTTGTCTTGCATCTCAGTTAGCCACCCTCGGTCGTTCTTTATATCATCATCCTCTTTTCTCTCTTCTCGGCCCTTACCACCACAAGCATACCTTGTTTCATTGCGTTTTGCTTTAGTGCTCTGCACAGATGTTGCATTTTTTTACAAATGGAAGGCAGGACCCGCCACCAGCAAAAAGGTCACAGCTCACTCTATTTCACTACTCGCTGTAATGGCAGTGGTCTGGAACTGCAATATCTCTGAGTTATGCCTGTATTTAAAATTCCTATTTATTTTTTCAAGTTTATTGTCGGCTTCTCCATCCCCCAACTAAAATGTGAGCTTCAGAAGAACGAAGAGTCTCTTTCCTCAATTCCTAGAACCCAGAACAGTCTGGAGCAGATAACAGTCTATGCAAATATTTACTGAATGAATGAAAAGTAAGTAACATTAGTAACCCAGTTTTCCTTCTACGTCACGTAAATATATAAAGCCCTTTTGGGAAAACATATCTCTAACATTAGCTATTTCTAACATATCGGGAAAACATATCTCTAACATTAGCCACCTCGCATGTCTTTTCCATCCACTCCAGAATGTGATAACCAGTCTCGAAAAGGCAGGCAGCATATTGTATTTCGCGTCTCACCGAATGTGGACACACTTGAAGGACTCACTCCCTTCTAGGTACGCATTCCCGCTGCCGCTCAAGTCGGTAGCGATGTGTAATTATTTATATGGAATTTAAAAACTCTCTCCTGTGTCTCTTGAAGCCAAACTGTGGGTTTCCACATTGGAAATTGCACATATTCAAAGTAAAAGTCTGGACATCTGAGTCCTTAAAAAATTGCTCGGAGTATTTGATTACCTAACTTTTCTAGTCTGCAGAAAGTTTCGAGGTCCACTCTGCATGTGTCCAGGACCAGACAGACTGCAGCTCCAATGCAGGATCACATAACATTACAAGCGTGATTTCTCTGGTCGACCCCTATCTCCCTCCAAGTCAAACCCAAAACCACAGCTGGGCTCATGAATACAGACCTTTCTGTCCTTTTTTTTTTTTTTGAGATATATCTGCAGTGGACACGTGGGAAAGAGCGAATGCCCACTGAGGGGAAGTCCTGCTGTGCCGAGGTTGGCTGCAGCTGCTCTGCTGTGCCCCCTTTTTTTTGAGTGCTATTGGGCACGGGTGATGACCACATGCCACTAGAAATGTTGTCGAATGAGGGGGATAGACTCTGGTTCCTCCACGCTGGGGCCGTGCTCCAATGTTCTGGGGCCAAGACAAACAGTGTCTCGCAGAGATCCTAGCAAAAATAGCTATTTCAGATTGTACCCAAGGTTCCCTTTCCATAAAATCTGTGAGGTCAACAGCAGGGACTGGGCAGACCAGACCCTCGGCATCGTCCTCCACTCTGATGCTGAAGCTATAATATTGGACTTAGTCTGGACCCTCTACCCTTCTCCCAAAGGAGGAGTTCTTCCTGTGCAGAAGTTTTCTCTTCCTCAGGCAAGTAGGTGCTGACTGTTCCAGCCCACATAACCTACAGGCACATCCAAATCTATGAAGAACACTTAGTTCATACGGTGCTCCTTTAGGGTCAATAATCAAAATAAAACTAATAATTACAGCTAATATTAATTCAACATATTGTTTAACAATCTGTATATTAGTGATTTATTGCTGCATAAAGAAATCAGCTCCAAATTTAGTAGCGTAGGACAACAAACATTTATTATCCCTCACAATTCCTGAGGGCCAGGAGTCGGGGAGCCTCTTAGCTGGTGGCTGTGGCTCAGGGGCTCTCATGAGGTCGCAGTCAAGCTGCTGGCTGGTCATCTAAGGACTCGACTGATGCTGAAGCGGCCACCGACAGTCTCGCCTACTTGATGGGCAACTCAGCTCCTCAGTGACTGTTGGCAGGATTCTTCATTTCTTGTCGCCGCCTGGGCCTCTTACGACAGAGCAGCTTACTTCTCCCAAAGAAACAGGAAGAGAAGAGTGTGGGGGGGCATTCAAGATGGAAATCTTGTAAAATATAATCACTAAAGTGACAAAACATCCCTTCTGCTATATGCCAGTGCTCACCAGTCCTGGTACAAATGGGGAGAACCTACAACAGGGTGTGAACAGCAGGAGGCAGGGATCACCGGGTGCTATATTGAAAATCAGCTACCACATCTGCGGAGTTTTACTCCATTTATTCTAGGGTTCTAACCCTGAATCTGCTCTCTGCCGTATACATGTTTTATTTTCTCTTATATATAAAATAAAAGCATCCTAATTCAGAATCTTGAAGGTTAAAGGGCCTCAGGGAACCCGATTCTCTCAGATTCAGAGTTCAATCTCTCTTTTAAAAGGTGTGATTTAAATAACAATACCACTCAGATATGTAGTAATTACTGCCCCACCAAGAACCGGAAGGCACCTTCCCAGAGTGCTCTGTTCTGTGCTTGGGGACAAGCCATCTATGACAGTTTTCATTTCTTTTCCTTAAGATCTGCTTTTTTGGCAGACTGTTGAATTATTTTCGAACCCTTTCAGGAGTGTTTTCTGATGCCCAACTTGTATTTCTTAAAATAAGGTTTTTGGGGTTTTTTTTTCAACTTGTTCGATTTTGTCAAAGGAACTCAAAAAGAACCTGGAGGCTTTGGCTAGAAATAAATGATGTTTACTCAAAAGTCCTAGGTTTTGGAAATGGTAACACAGCGAGGCAAAAAGCCCAGACGTGCTCCAAAGAAGAAAGAAATGTTAAAAGTTCTTGTAGTAAAAAGTACATTATTAAGAACTACTGGTTGATTCAGGATTGGCCCAGGATGGTTATCAGTCGGGGGGTCAGGAGAATGGATGTCGGATGGTCTGGTCAGGAGGCCTTCAGAGGGTTACCTGGAGGTCTGTCAGACGTCCAGAGGTGTATCCAGGCATTGACTCAGGACTGGAACAAGTTCAAAACCTTTCAGTCCCCAGGCTGTCAGAACAAGAATAGAATCATTGCCTCATAGCTCAACCTGCTTGGTTTCAGTAATTTAGCAGGACTGACTGTATTTCTTCACTGTCTTCCTGGGCCTGGACCCAGCTCAGCAGTCTTCTCCTAGAAGCTCTCACTTATTTTGAAATACTAAGACAACTTTGAGAGCTGCTACAAGGAACGTGTTTATGTTTAAGAAGCTTGGTTTTCCTTTTCAGTTAGTTCCAGAAAAGGACTGTTCCTTGAGATAAGGTGGTAGAAAGAATTGAGTACGTTTCTGAAGACACAGCACACCCTCTTCAGGAAGCAGGAATACTGAGCAGCGAGTGCACACGAAATCACCAACGCCCGTGTTAACATTTTTATCCTAAGGTTTTAACATTTTCCTCGGCTTTATGGGAATGTTATATTTCCTGGTGTAAAACGTGCCGGCAAAGCTAGCTTCCCATGCTCTTTCTAGTTTCAATTTAGAATGTAATCCCCACTGAAGTGCTTTATCCAACAGATTACATTTTTAAATGTACCGTTAGTTCTCTTTCTATCGCTAAGCCTCTATTACTATTAAAAGGAATATGCTGCAATGTTAAGTTTAGCAGCATTAATTCTTAAAGGCCTTAGAACAGGGCTGCCCAACAAGACAGCCTGTAGCTACATGTGGCTTCTGGGAGCTGAGAGTGTGGTTAACCAAACTGAAATGTGCTGTGTGCTCACACACTGGCTTCCTAAGACTTTACATACACATATGAGATAATTTAAATATATATCAATGATTTTTTTAAAGTGTAGGAATGTAAAATGTCTCCACTTTTATATTGACTACATGATAAAATGATAATGTTCTGGATATATTGAATTAAATAAATATATTATTAAAATTCATTTCACCCATTTCTTTTTTTTTTTTTAATTCTAAAGAGCTTTAATTGATAAAAAGCCCCAAGTTTGCCAAGTCCATCAAAAAGAGAATGAATAGCTTTTTTTCCCGCTGGAACCATCTTCCAGTAATTCACCAAAATGACTAACACAAAGGGAAAGAGGAGAGGTGCCCGTTACATGCTGTCTAAGCCTTTTAGAAAACACGGAGTTGCTCCTTTGGCTACATACATGCGAATCTACGAGAAAGGTGGTATTGCAGATATTGAGGGAATGGGCACCGTTCAGAAAGGACTGCCCCACAAATGTTACCAGGGATAAACTGGAACAGTCTACAATGTCACCCAGCATGCGGTGGGCATTGTCGTAAATAAACAAGTTAAAGGCAAGATTCTTGCCAAGAGAATTAATGTACGAATTGAGCATATTAAGCACTCTAAGAGACAAGATAGCTTCCTGAAATGTGTGAAGGAAAATGATCAGAAAAAGAAGGAAGCCAAAGAGAAAGGTGCCTGGGTTCAGCTGAAATGTCAGCCTGCTCCACCCAGAGAAGCACACTTTGTGAGAACGAATGGAAAGGAGCCTGAGCTGTTGGAGCTCATTCCCTATGAATTCATGGCATGACAAGTGTGAAAAAAATAAAAGACTTCTATACTGATTTAAAAAGGCGGGGGGAATGAATAATCAGTCCCAACAGAGCTAGGGGAAATTTTTTTTTTTTAAAGAAGGAGGGATGAAACTTGGTAACTATTGTCTTTCAAAAAGAATAAAACACTGCTTCCTCAACTAACCCCTCGGAATGTTACTTAATGTGAACGGGCAGGAGGAAAATAACTGTCCATATTTGCCTTGTATACAGTATTGGGCAATTAAATGCCAACTCAGCTATGTAGGAACGGCTTGCTAAAACGCTGGAAAAGTGAAAGATGGCATCCTTGTTGCAGCCTGCCACGTCAGTGGAACATTCGGTGCACGTCATGGGAGACAGGGTTCTCCTACTTCTGTCTCTGCCTGCTCTGGCAGCATCTTCGCGATTAGACCTCATCTTCTTACGGCCTTGCTTTTTCTCCTGTTCTCTGGGGTTTTGTGTCTTAGAACCTCCTCTTGCTTGACAGAACAGGTTCATCACACTCTGTGTTGAGTTTTGTATGCTTCATGCCTTTGACAATCAAGACACAGTGGGGTCACATGGGCAGGGCAGTTCAAGACAGCATCTCCTTTTGGAACAGGCTGCTGTTGTTGTTGGCGTGGCCTCTGTTTTCCAAAACCAGGCTAAGCGTCTTCTCCGTGCATCAACCCTGGCCTGACCTGTTATCTTTTTCAGGGTCATGTAGCAATTCATTTGTTGGAATCTTGTGTCATTTATTCTTTCTTTTTTTTCTTGGCTACCTGTGCTGCTTTGCCTTCAAGCTCAGAATCAAAATAGATATCATCTTAGTACTTTGTCAGAGCTGCTCCACCTTTCCCATTTCCTAAGGAAGACCCTGTTTCCAGGGAGGATAATTTGTCCTCCATTGTTGAATGGTGGAATCACAAATGTAGCTACTTACTCTATTGCAGAGTGAAGCTTTAGAATCATCTAGCTGCTTTTTAAAAAATTATTCTTTTATTGCAAGTCAACTCCTGAGTTAAGGCATGGGCAGAAACAACTAATCTGAGAATAGTTAATCCTGGGCTGGGATCATCAATAATCTTGCAGTTAAAAATTTACATTTGTTCTCACACGTTAAAGGACAACAAAAGGGCTTGCTTGTTCCAGAGCAAAACATGGAAAGGGCACTTGAATTAGAATTCAAAGTCATTGCTCCCAGCCCCTTCGTTGAGGTAGTTAACGGTTTCCGTTTGAAAATAATCCCTGTCTCTCTGACGTGGATGGGCGGCGATACGAGTCCTAACCACTGTGAGACCCTGGGCCTGTTCCAGTACCCGCGTTGGCCTCGGCAAAATGTTGGGAGACGGAGGCGTTATTTTTAATACTGTAATTGAGCCTCGCCGCCCGCTCGCCAGTGCGTCCCGGCCACCCCCCCCCCCCGCCCCGGCCCCCCGGTTCCGGGCTGGGGCAGCGAATTTGGCAAGATCTCAGACACCAGGAGCTACGATGCCCTCTGAGCCCGAGCCAGGGCTCCTCCGGCTGGAACCTCAAGGCTGAGCCCCAGGTGCACTCAGCGGCAGGGCCCGCCCACCTGCTGTCACGTGCCGCCCCAGCTCCGCCCCTGTCGGCCCCGCACTGCGGGGTGCGAGGGCTGGCGTTGCTGCCCAGCCCACTACCCTCCTCGGCCTCACCCTCTATGTAAGGCTGGAGGCTGCGGCCCGGCTGCTACAGCGGCGGGAGTTCCCGGTCAGGCTAGCTCTGTGGACAGTCACCAGCCTCGTCCCTCGCTTGGCCGCCGAGTGAAGGCCCGGCGCGCACGCGCACACGTGCGCACGCCCTCCGCGCCCGCGTCTGCGCGCGCCACCGAGTCCCCCAGCTCCGCGCCCGGCGCTGGAGGCAGCGGAGGTTGGCATGCGGGACTACGACGAGGTGACCGCCTTCCTGGGCGAGTGGGGGCCCTTCCAGCGCCTCGTCTTCTTCCTGCTCAGCGCCAGCATCATCCCCAATGGCTTCAACGGCTTGTCTTCCGTGTTTTTGACGGCGGCGCCGGAGCACCGCTGCCGGGTGCCGGACAGCGCGAACCTGAGCAGCGCCTGGCGCAACCACAGTGTCCCGCTGCAGCTGCAGGACGGCCGTCAGGTGCCTCACAGCTGCCGGCGCTACCGGCTCGCAGCGATTGCCAACTTCTCGGCGCTGGGGCTGGAGCCGGGGCGCGACGTGGACCTGGATCAGCTGGAGCAGGAGAGCTGCCTGGATGGCTGGGAGTTCAGCCAGGACATCTACCTGTCCACCATCGTGACCGAGGTGGGTACTAGTCCCGCGCCGGGGCCGATGACCGGGGTGTGGGGAGGGCCTTCGCAGTCCTTGAGGTCACACGGTCCACCCCGCGCAAGGTGCTTACCGATGTTGCCAATCCTGTTCCCCCAACACACTGGCGGTGATCATGCATCCTCCAGCCAGGTGGCTCAGAACGCTTTGCGCGTTGACTTCCAGCCAGAGATGCCCTCTGACAGCAGGGTGTCAACCTGGCCATCTATCCTGATGGCCATCGCGGAGAGGGAACCAAGAAGGCCCTGCGAGGTGCTCCAAGGCCCTGGGTGGTCAGACTTCCTCCAGTTGGGGTGAGAGTGTTGAGCTGAGCCAGAGCCAGGACTGAGGGACTGTTGCCATTATTCTTCTAGCCTCTTGGCATCTGTCAGAGAGAAAGGAAATTCACCTTTTCTTTCCTGAACTTTTAAAATTAAGGGAAGCATGTATATAAAACTGTTTCTTGCTTCTTTTTCCAGTTACTCCTTCCCCACCCACCCTCACCCCAAAATGACAGTCTCATCATGCCCTCTAAGGAACTGTTTACTTTCTGCTCATGGTTAGTTATCAACCTGTTAGGATCCCTGCACCTGAAGATCTGTTCAGGGTGACTTGTTGACCTGAAATGCTGTAGCTAAAGCGTACAACCTTCGTTCACAGGAAGTGGGGAGAAAGTGAGTTTCTCACTCCCCAGCCCCTCAGGGTTTTGTTTTGGGTGGCTTTGCCTATCCCCTGCTGAGAGTCGTTAGAGCTGGATGTGTTGTTAATGGGTGAGTGTGGGTGTGCTTTGCTTCTTACGCACTGGCTCGCTCGAGTCTCAGCAGAACTCAGCAGGCAGGGCAGTGAAAGAGCCTCCTCGATAGGCACCAGGGCGTACAGAGTGTTCGGATCAGGGATTTGCAGATTAGGGAAGGCTTCCTGGAAGAGGAGGCCTCTCAATGAGGCCCCAGGGTGTTCAGCTCAGCAGATGCCAAGTCTGGAACAGCTAGAAACAACCTAGATGGAGGTCAGAGTTCAGAGGGAGGGGGCTGAAGGAGAAGCCCCACAGGGATCTCACAGGTAGTGACATCATTCCAGTGTCCTGAGGTGTTGACTAAAGAGGCACTGAATGGAGGTAGCTGACTGTGCTTTGTGGCCCAAGAGACCACAGACGATTTCCTGTTATCACAAATCCTCAGTCCCAGACCCAAGCCAGTCACCTTCTTGAAAGCCAGGAAGAGCTGTGGAAGCAGAGACTGTCCCTCTGATGGCAGGCAGAGGTGGCAGAGGGAAGCCATACTC
Organism: Desmodus rotundus; assembly: GCF_022682495.2. Taxonomy (NCBI): domain Eukaryota; kingdom Metazoa; phylum Chordata; class Mammalia; order Chiroptera; family Phyllostomidae; genus Desmodus; species Desmodus rotundus. The sequence continues at coordinate 44,980,468 of NC_071396.1, forward strand.
CAGGACACAGGAGTCCCTGCAAATGCTGCTTCTGGCTGCTCGTGGAAGGAGGAAGTCAGAAGAAGCACGTGGCATCTCTAGGTTTCACCCTGACCCCTGGGATCCCTTGGCTTACTGTCGCCATCTGCTCTTGCTTTGCTGCCTTCACCCTGCCCTCGGCTGAGGGTGGTGGCCGCGCCAAGGAGTTCCCAAAGGCTGGCTGTGCCAGAGGGTCCTTGAGCTGTGTTGCTACCAATGTCAGCTTTTCCATTTTTATATATAGCCTATTTATTTCACCGTCTTAGCAGTTTCGTAAGAGCTGTGTGCCCTTTCACCTACTGACAGGTTGTCAGTCTTTCCTGGGAGGCCAGATTAATACCTTACTTAGCCCTTTGTCTGGAGATGCTGGAATGCCTGAGCTGACATTCAGTAAACAGTCACTGTTGGAAGCTGTTGCATTGACATTCCGACTCCGTTTTTCTAAGGCTCGTTTTCTTTCAACCCAGGCCTGGCGTGCTGACCACTGCAGCTAGTCCCACGCCTGCTAAACGTCCCCAGGCCTGCTGTCTGCCCCACAGCGTGTGTGGAAGTGTTACAAGGACGCTGGTATTGAATTCCTAGTCGCATTTTTCAACAGGAGACGAAAAAACCTTGTGTCCCCTGTGTGATTTCTGCCTTTGTTGAGATTAAAGTGTGGGCTTGTAAGTACTAAAGCTGGTGGTACATTTATACCTTTGCATTTCCTGCAGGTCCCTTTCTGATACTGGCTACAGAGGCTGGGTACGCAGGACAATTTTTGTTGAATGGATTAATGAATAATTGAAGAAATTTTGTCTAAAGTTTGAGAACCGAAAAAGAAAAGGACAGTTTCATTTATGGAAGGGAAACTTGAGGGAGGTTGGAAAGCATTGACTGAAATATTTTAAAGGCAACGTAATCTCCCATCCCAGGGACTGAGGCTTGCCCCTACGTGGGTCTGTGACAAAGGCTTTGGGACTGGCAGAAAGAAGGGGGAGCTATTTAGGAAATGAAAGAGGTTGTTCCTCCACATTCTAGGACCAGTTGGGGGCCCCCCCCACTCCCCCGTGCTTCTAGGCTGGCCCCTTTTCTGACTTCTCCGTCATCCCTGCAGTGGGGGATCAGCCACCCCACCTCGCGGTGCTGCTCCAGTCCACAAGTGCTTCTTGGCCCAGCACTGCCCCTGCTCTGGGAGCCTGAGCGATTTCTCAGCCTACCTGGCCCACCTGCTTTTTGGTGTCTCCATAGCCCAGCCTGCAGAAAAGAAAGGTTCCTTTGCACCCACGAGTTGGGGTCTCTTCGGCCAAGTCCTGGCAGTCCTCTTTGTCCCCTTAACCCCTGCCTGTCTCTGCTTCCCAGAAGCCAACCCCCTACTCCCCAGCCCTTGCCAGAATGCTGACTCACCCCCTGTTGTCCTAGAAAGCCTCTTTCTCCAGACTCACTTTTCTGGCTGCTTTATGTCATACACAGATAGTCTTGTGAGGTAGGCGAGCCCCCACTGTTGTCCACAGCCCATATCACCTGAAGGCAAGGCCGCGTCAGCCGGGGAGGTGGGGCTGGGCTGACTCTGGGGGGGACAAGTCGGAACAGACCTGCAGTTTGTACGGCACTGCTGTGCCCTTGCCGACTTCTCGAACCCGAGGGGAGCGCAGACCCTTCGCAGCTCGTGGTAAGCCAGAGCGGCCCCTCGCTGGGCACGTGCAGTCCCGACAGGCCCGTCTGGTCACGAGGAGTCAGACTGAGCCTTTCTCTGGGTGTCTGAGAACCCCGATCCTGGGTCAAAGTCCTGACAGCTGACTCAGGGAAGGGGCTGAGGAAGCAAAGCAAATCTGTACTAGATCGAGATCGAAGGTCAGGGTTCATCTCGGCTGTGGGCAGGCAAGCCCAAGACTGTACTGTGGTGTTGAAGATTCACAGCCCTTTGCTCTTTCGGCTGCTCGCTCACTGCATACCAAACAGCTACTGAGCCTCACCCCCGCCGGGCTCTGCCAGGCATTGGGGTGGTTATGGTGGCAGATACCGCTTCCCCTTGCCTTGACAGCCTTGGGGCGGGGATCGGCCGTTCCCTGCAGCCGGAAGCAGAATGAACTTGGGTAGGGTCGACAGCATCCAGCAACAGTGGTGCCGACCAGTGTGTTTGACCACTGAAGCGCTCAGGCTGGGAACATCCCAGGGAAGGGCTGCTGCCCAGTGGGGACAGCCCGTCTCTTTACCCTTCCAGCCAGCTCCCAGGTAAGAACATTTAGTTCCAGAAAACGACATCATCGCTCTACTTCCCATAACCAGGAAGCATCACTGATTGCATACTGTGTACAAGATACACACTTCTCTCTCTCTCTCTCTCTCTCTCTCTCTAAAAACTTCAACAACTGTATGGAGGTAGAAATGATATAAAATAAACCGCACGCAACTAAAGTGTGCACTATGAAAAGCTTCCACGGATATGAAAGTCACACTTCTTGCGAAGAAGGGGCACCCTGTCTAGGCCTCTTGTCAGAATCGCTCCCAGATTCTTTCAGGCGGGGTCCTCACAGTGCCCCCAGCTGAGGGGTCACGATGCTAGACTCGTGGCCTGAATCTTAAACCCACAGACTTGGTTCTAACGTTGATGCCTGTGATCATCAGCCTGTACAGCTCATCCCGTGCACCAGGTGGAGGCATCGTGAGCTGGGCTGGAGCTGCTTTAGTCACGGCTGGGGAGCTAGGAGCTCAGTGTAGGAACTCTGGGTTCCTTTGTAAGCACAACTGGCCCAGGGTACATAGCCTGCACTCTGGGCTTCTCATCCCACCCCTCCTAAGGAGGGTTCCGGCCAAGTGCCGGAGCCCACTGCAGTCCATCTGGTGGTTGACAGGTAAGTGGATAGGCTGGCCAGGAGGGACCTGGTTTGTGTCTGCCTCTGTGTTCATTTTTTGAGACCTATTACTTTTCCTGATCCTACACACAGCCCACCCCCTCCCCGGTGGCCAGTAGGAAGTGTTAGCCCACGTTTGCTTTTGGAGGACCCAAAACCAGGCCCCGAGAGCCGTCAAGAATTGTCAGTGGTGGGTGGAGAGACCAGGCACCCCAGGGAGTGGCACACTGGCCCAGAGTAGGGGCGGGTTGGACCAGGTGGCAGGGCTGAAGTGGTGGGAGCTGGGGGTGGGATCTGAGAGCCTGTCCCAACTCGAGCGCTGGTCACCTGATCTCCTTGTCAGCCCGGATTTCTCTAAAAGCCTGTATCGGGAGACCTGACGTGGGTTGGGGGGACTGCACCCCCAAACTCACTGTAGGATTTCTAGTCTAGCCCAGCTATATTATTCCGAACCCTCATGAGAGAGCTATTGAGAAACAGCTGCTGAGTCCTTACTCATTTTTGTAGAAAAACCTCTTGCCACAAAAGCAGCGTGTGCTAGCTGGGAATAGATCCCATCGCACGCAGGAGCCGCAGCGGCTGTGGCCCGGGCCCGCGAAGCTCCGCCTGCCACCCTACCCAACACCCAGAGGCCAGCACCCATCCCAGAGTCCCTCAGCTCTGACATCCCGCCACTCCTGTCCTGGCTTTACCAGCCACATCGCAAGGGGCTGGCTGGGCTCTGGCACCACTGAGGCCGCGGAGGGAGCAAGGCTGCCATCACCAAGCATTCAGGCCTTAGTGCTGAGATTCTGGCCTCCTGCTGGCCTGGACTTCCCCTAGATGGAGGCGTTGGAGACCCTCTATTCTTCCCTGGGGTAGGCCTCCCTCCCTGTTCTCAGCCTGGGTGATCCTTATCATTGGCTACAGGAATTTCCATGTCCAGCCTGAGGGCTGCCCCACCCCACCCCTCTGAGGTGCCCAGGGGCTCTGTGCCCACACTGCCCAGCTGGGCAGAGAAGCAGGCTTGTTTTCCTTCTGCACTAGCCTGGAAGAGATGCCTTGCTCTTAGAAGCCACACACTCCCCTGTTTCTCTGTGTTACTGGGGAGCCTGCAGACTCCATGGAGGGCAGGCCAGCAGCTTGGCGCCAGGCAAGCAAGGGTCTGAATTCCCTGGCGGGTGGCCCTCTTGGTTACTGCTGAGCGCCATGCCATCTCTCTGTTCTGAGAAACATTTTTCTGGGAACCACCTTTCCTGCTCTTGGCCCCTTGTTCGGCAGGAGCGACCTCACATCTGAGTTGTCCAGCTGCTCCACCACGCCCGCGGACCTCTTTGTATGGTAACCGTAGATGAAACTGTGCATCGGGTGCGGGGGCACTCCAGCTGTGCAGCCTGTTCCCTACCCCACCCCTGTTTTACCAATGAGGAGACCGAGGCACAATGTGGGGGGGACTCTTGTCTGGGGGTGGATAACCAGTTAACAGTAGAATAGAGGCTCAAACCCAGTTTCTTAACTCCCAGCTCAGAGCTCTTGGCTGTCGCTGGGCCTGGTGTTAACGCAGCTTCAGGAGCCCCAGCTCTAAATATTACCAGAAGGACCCAGAAGTCATAGGCCCGTGGTGGGGGCCTGAGCAGAGCCGAAGGAACAGCTGCAGATGTGTGTCTCAGGCCTCTGGCCTCAGTTCCTTGCTGGATGCCTTGACCCTGGGAGCCCCAGAGCCCTGCCCCCAAACCACTCCTGTGCGGTCCTGGCTATGACCTGACCCCACGGGAGGGGCGCTTTGCCCGTCCACAGCCCTGCGCCCACCCGGGTTCTTCAGAGTGACCGTGAGAGGCCTCGCCTTCTCCTGGACTGGAATGTGGGCAGAGCACTTGCTCCCTGCCTCCCTCTTCCTCAGAGAAGAAGCAAAACAATGGGACTAACAGCCATGAAAAGCCGGATGGGGAGGGAGCCCAGCCTCCCTGCGAGGGGGTGCCTGCCCCTGAACGGCTGCCCAGATCTGCCACGGCTGCCTGAACGAACTCACACAGCCACGTGGTCATGTGAACAGAGCGCAGGCTTGCAGGATGTTCTCATTTCATTTTCCAAGAAAGCTTGAATCTCAAACATGTTTAAAAGGAGTGAGTGATACATCCCTTTGCTCCTCTTACAGTGGAACCTGGTGTGTGAGGACGACTGGAAGGCCCCACTCACGATCTCCTTGTTTTTCGGGGGTGTGCTGGTGGGCTCCTTCATTTCGGGGCAGCTCTCAGACAGGTAAGGTGGGTGTCAGTCTGCTGCAGCTGTGGGGGACCCCGGTGCCGAGCAAGGAGTGTGCATGTGCCTGGCGCCCGACTTCAAATGGTAGCGTCCTTTCAGGGCCTTGTGTTTTAAAAGAAAGGGAAGCCCAATCTACAGTCCAGACGCCACACCAAGTAAAGAGAGCCGACACCCTCCTCTCCCTAATTCCTGCTGAACAGAACAGCCCGAGCTGAGTGTGCGCAGGCGGCATCAGCTGGGTCTGACCAGGACATAGGCCATGGTTCACCTCCACGCCAGCCAGGCTGGCCCTCCCCAGGTGAGCACGACTCTTTCATGTCCCCAGGCGTGGGAGAGCTGGACACCACACACGCCGTATCGTAGATCTTAAGGCGCACTACGATGGCCGCCGCCGTGTTCCCAAAGCCACTCACTGCTGTCTGCGAGCTGGGAGGAGACGTCAGGAGCCAGCAGTGGCAGCAGGGTGGGCAGGACTCGGGCCCACAGGGCCGATGCCCCTTCGCTCAGCCCATGGTTAAGGCACTTATTTCACAACAAGCAGGAAATGTGCTGTTTTCACCCATAAGTAGGTTATTTATAGAATTCCAAGGCTGTTAACTCATGGTCCATTCATGACATAGGGAGTTCATGCGCTCTTGAAATTATAGGCAAAATTTTAGAGATTGTACGTGAGCATTTTTCTGGAGAGAGGTACGGGGTTTCCATGACATTCTCAGAGGGGTCTGTTATCTTGTTATCTCTCTACCCCCGAGCTGCAGGGTCTGTCGGAGAAGCTTGTGGTGAGAAGAGTGACCTTCAGCAAGGTCCTTGGCCACACCGTCACCCAGTGGGGAGGAGTCCCAGCTTTGCCCCGGCTGGTTCGGGTCTCTAATAGAGAAGTTCGGGACGGGATTGTCGTGCTGCATGAGAACAAAGCCATCCTACCCTGTAGCACGGATTCAGGGTGATGCTCGGCTTATTGTCCTCACCTGAGAGTCTTTCCTCGTGAGAAACACGTGCATTTCTCCCTAGATGGTTTTTCTCCAGAGTATCACCCAGCAATTAAAAAAAGGAGGGACAACTTCCTATTGTCACCAGTAAACACTGAGTTAAGTAGTCTGTGACCACTGATTAGTGAGTCTAGACGAGCCGTAGACGCTTGCCCCTTCCCTGGAAAGGCCTGTGCGTGCCCAGATCCTTAACCTGGAAGCACGTATCAGCAGATCACTGATACTTATTAACACACACACAGCACCTAATATGTGCCAGGCACTCTGAGAAGCACTGTACAAATCAAATAATAATTGAACCTTCGGAACCCTGTGAAGGAAGAAGTATTAGTATTCTCATTTTATAAATGGGGAAAATGAGACCCAGAGGAGCTCAGTGACTCGCCCAGCGTCACAGAGCCGGCGGGGGCAGAGCTGGCACTTGGGCCCAGAGAGTCTTGGTCCTCTGTTTTGTTCTAGGGCCCCGCTCTCCCAGACCTCGCCTTCCAGCAAGGCAGAATGCGTTAAACAGCTGATTGAGGGGAGCACTTGTTATCCTCCGCAGCAGTAAGTGACACAGCAAGGTGCAGGTGCTAAGAGAGGGTCTGACAGAGGAGGCCAGGAGAGGCTGCCCCGAGGAGGGGAAGCATGTGCCGGGAGCTGAAAGACAAGTACAAGTTCACCAGCTACCGGGGTGGAGAGAGGGAAGAGCGTTCCAGGGGCAGAGAGCAGCACAAACTCAAGCCTAGACTCAAGAAGAGGCACGGCGCAGGTCAGGTCTGCAAAAATGTCCTCCGTGGAGGTGTGGCGAGTTGTCGGAGGCGAAGCGTCGGGGCAGGCAGAGGCCCGCGCACACGAGCAGACGGGCTTAGCGCATGAGAGTTAGCTACGGCTCCAGTCGTAGAGCCTTGGGGAGCCACTGAGAGTTTTTTAAAGCAGGAGTGTGACGTAATCAGATTTGCGATATTTGAAAGGTTATTCGATAACTTTGTGGAGGGAGGATCGACAGAGGAAGCCAGAAGGATTGTGGAGAGACTAATGAGGAGATCATCACAATGACTTATGCAGGAAATGGTGGTGGCTTGGAGCAGACTGCAGGTGGTAGCGACCGAGTGGAATGGTGGCAGGCAAAGCCAGCGGGATGTGGCTGTGGGCTGGATGCAGGAGGTGAGGAGAGGGAGGGTTCCAGCCTGTACAACCGGGTAGGTGACAACACCCTTCTCTAAGCACAGAACTCTGAAGAGGACCGAGATTGTGGGAGAAGGGTGAGGTCAGTGTGAACATACTGAGTTGGGAGGACTGCGAGACTCCTGAGTGGGGGGATTGAGTATGCAGTTGGAGGTGTGGGTTTGGTGCTCCGTGAGAGGTTTGGGCTGCAGAAGCAGACTTGGGAACCATCAGCTCACAGAACCCTCATCACAGCCCCAAACGGGGACGAGATTGCCTGGGGAGAGTGGAGAGTGAGGAGGGGGTGCCCGTCCAGGCGAGTGGCTCGAAGTCCCCTCCCTCGGGGCTGAGTGGCAGCTGGGACTCAGGAGTTACTTTGCGGGCAAGAACAAGGAGGAGTTAGCCCAGGGTCAGACTCGAGTCTCCGCAAATTTTTCTGGGCCAGCTGTTTCATGGGTTAGGTGGTCTCCAGGGCTAGCCTGAGACCCTGGCGACCTCAGGAAAGTGTTCAAGTTCCAGAGATCTCCCAAGGAGACGGAAACAAAATTAACGAGTATGTGAAGGACTACATTAGCCTTCAGAAGTGCTAGTTTAGTGTCTTTTCCAAACTTTAAAAACATTTTCTCAGCAGATTGCTTTTCAGTAGGATCTTTTGAGCCCAGTAAAGAAAGAGCTGTAAGTACGGCGGTTCTGGCTGTAGCCCCTGCTGCCAGCTCCCAGTGCCAACCCCTCTAGCTTGTCTGCACCCCCCGCGGGAGGCCCCGGGCTGTGTGTGGGGGGACAGTTTCCCTTCTCATTACCTCTAAGTAAGCCAGTCCAAAACCTAAGACAAACAAATTACCTAAGAGCAATAGATTCATTACCTTCACCTGTTGTCTAGGATACCAACAGTGACTTGTTATACAGGACAAAGGTTTCGCCTTCATTCTGGCATATGAGTAAGGCTGAAATTCAAGAGCCATAAAATAACCCTGGGTTGTCAAAGCCTTTTATGTGATATCGAGTTACCTTTACGTGCAGGAATTATGAGAGGCACAGCCCTGGGAAGAAGTACACTGATTATTTCCTGGTTTTGCAGGCATGTGTATTTGTGATGTTTGTTGACATACTTTAAGAGTGAGTGTTTCTGGCCCCAGCCCTGGACTGCAAAGGGGCTGGGGCTGTGTCAACGTTCCCTGGTCTTTCTCTTCGCCACCATCCCAGGGAGCCCGTGGGTGGGGAAGGCAGGGGTAGAGGTTACAGCTGGCTGCCTGCAGCAAGGGACTGCCCTTGGGTGGCTTGTGGGGTGCTCCTGTAACAGGAAAATGCCAGCGGGGGCGGGGGAGGACACGGTCTCCACCTAGACCAGGGCTTCTCCACCTTGACACTACTGATATTTTGAGCCAGAGAATTCTTTGTTGTGGGGGTGGGGGGGCTATCCTGGGCATTTTAGGGTATCTAGAACATCTCTGGCCTCTGCCTAGTAGATGCAAAAAAAAAAAAAAAAAAAAAAAGCTCCCAAAACTAAAACAACCGCACTGCACAGAGTAAAAGCACCAAACTCTTCGCCTTGGCTGCAAGGCCGGTGCAGGGTGGCTCCCACCTACCCCTGCAGTCTCCTGGTGACCAGCCGACACCAGTCACGCCGGCCCCTGGTGTTTGTCATGCTCCTCCCACACACACTTTGTGCTCCTCTCAGTCTGAAGCATCCCCCACCCCGCCCAGTGGCCTTCCTGGACCCCCTGCAGGATGACCCAGGGCCCCCGGATTACATCCCTCTGGTTCCTTGCACCTTTCCTCCAGAGCACCCGTCAGAAATGGCGATGTGGTTAACCAATGTTGATCTCCCCGCTGTACTGGGAATATTGTTGAAAGTTTGGTACCCTACTCCCTCTTGTCCACAGGTACTTTTTTTGGACCTCATTTCAGTGTCCCATCATCAGGGAGACCTCCCCTAAATCCCTGCACCCCTAGCCCCTACCACGGTCCAGGGCAGCTTCCTTTGTTGTGTCCTTGTGGACCTGGGCGTTGCCCCTTCATGTCCACGCCTTCGCGTGCACCTGAGCGTTCAGTAACGGGCTGTTCAGTTGAGATGCGAGTGCTGCCTGTCTCGCCACCTATAGACTGTAAGCTCCTTGAGGGCAGAAACAGCATCTTTCTTCTAACTCAGATGTATCCCCAGTGCCTAGGATATAATAGATGTTCAAATAAACATTCATCAAATGAAAATGGGTGTCGCTGCCCTGGCCAGATTCAAGCTGAATCTGGTAGGTTGAATGAACTAGGCTGACTTGTTCTTCCCCATTTGTGTGTGGCACTGTCTTTAAAACCAAAAAAACAAAAACAAAAACAAAAAACCCCCAACAAAACCCCAACATTTAAAAAAAATTTAAATTAAGCACAGATACAGAAAACCACATAGAACAAATGCGTGGCTTGATGACTTATTCCAGGAGAATAACCTCGTAACTTCCACCAAATTAAGAAATAGACCTTTGCTGGCCACCAGGAAGCCCTGTCCATGTGTCCTAACCCCACACGTAACCAACCACCAGCCTGACTTTTATCATAACCGCTTCCCTGTGGGTTTTAGTCTCCTTTAACTTAGGGACTCGCCCGCCATCCCTGCCTTTGCCTCCTAGTTGGTGTTTGAAGAACACTTCCCCCGGCTGGACTCACTGATCGCAAGCTCACGGTGCGGTTCAGCAGATTCCCTTCCCTCTGTATTGCTTGCAAGTTGGCAGCTAGACCTATAGACGCGATCAGACGCGGGTTCAGTCCCTTGGCAAGGCTGGAGGAGTCCTGCAGTGTCAGTTGTCTCTGGATGGAGCGACAGTCACTAAAACACAGTGCCCGCATCTGTCCACTGGTTGGGGCTGTACAATGCGACGTTCTGGTTTGATCACTTCTGTTTCATGCAGCGGTTGGAATACTTTTATGAAATGCTGCTTGTGCTCGTCTGTGGTCGGTTATTCACGTAGTTGGCACCGGAAAGCCAGGACAAACGTTTCATCCCCTTTATTTACCAGTTTTCATTTATCATGAATCGTCTCTCCATCACCCTCCAAAGTAAACTGGTTCTTTTTTTTTTTTAATGCACTCTAAGTGTATGGTTTTAAGCAGCATAAGTGTGTTGTGATCCTTTGCGATCGCGAACATAACTGTGGCACTGCCTTTGGGGGCACCCCGGCGCCCAGGCTCCATGTTGGTCCTGAGGGTGGGTAACAGCATAGGGACTGGGAGACTGGGGCTGTCCCTGCGCCAGAGGCCCTGGCAGCCCTGGCCCGCCCCTCCCTGAGTGGTCCTGGGGAAAGCCCCTCTCGGTGGAGTGCATTCCTACCACCTCCTCCCAGCCGGTTCTGTCGCTCCCCTTTCCTCCCAGGTTCGGTCGGAAGAACGTGCTGTTCGTGACCATGGGCATGCAGACGGGCTTCAGCTTCCTGCAGGTCTTCTCCAAGAACTTCGAGATGTATTCCGTGCTGTTTTTCCTCGTAGGCATGGGCCAGATCTCCAACTATGTGGCTGCATTTGTCCTGGGTACGGCCATCAGGTTGGAGCTGAGTACTTGGTCCTGTGTTTGACCAGCATCCAAACACCCACTTCCAGGAGACAGCTGTGCTGTCCCCCAAGGGGAAGTGGCCTCTAGCAACACTGACCAGGGCTTCTGGGAGAACCCAGCTTGTAGGCAGGGAAACCTTGTCCACCCGTTACCCAGCCTTGGGCCCCACAGCACAGCAGCCTAACCGCTGCATCCCAGTTCTTTCCTGGCCTCTGAGGTGTGGCGCCTTGGTCTCATTGGTACTTGATGGCCATTTTACTAGAACTCACCCATGATCCTCCATCAGAAAAGGGCCTGCCACTGCCCAGGGGCTGAGGTAGCCAAGGAAAAGAGAGCCGTGCATGAGGAGCAAGGGCCAAGGAAGAAAACTGCCTCTTCTACAAAACACCGTGGCCAGTGGACTTCACTGGCAAGAACGATCGATAGGAGTAGGCTTCGCGCGTGGGGCCTCTGGGCTTCAGCACAGAGCTCAGGCTGCAGGGCTCTGGGCTGTTCCCGTGGAAGAATGGCCAGTCTCCCTGTTGGCAGGAATCTGACTCCAGCTTACTGGCCTTTGGGTTCCCTGGGTCGTATTTCCAAAAGGATTCTTTCTTTCTCTTCACATTTGACAGAATGTTTTTCCTTCGAGGACAACAGTTAGCATGGGCAGCCTTAGCAATGACCTCCCTTTTGATGAATTCCTCCTCGTGCGAGGATTAAATTTTGAGGCCTAACGTGCCATTTTTAGCATGTGGCTTCAGGGAGCGTTGACATTTTCAGGAGCCAACAGTCACTGACAGGTCACAACGAGGCACCCCCGGCAGGTTGGGTCACCCTGGGTTCAGAATCCCGTCCGTCATGAGGGCTTTGAAACTTAGAGATAATTCTGGCCGCTTTCTTGTTGTTATATAAAAGATGATTTACAAGGAAACAACCTCAATTAAATACTAACACGACACCTCCCTTGTTTTGAACAGGCACAGAAATTCTTGGCAAGTCAGTGCGTATCATATTCTCTACGTTAGGAGTGTGCATATTTTACGCCTTTGGCTACATGCTGCTGCCACTGTTTGCTTACTTCATCAGAGACTGGCGGATGCTGCTGCTGGCGCTGACCGTGCCGGGGGTGCTGTGCGCTCTGCTCTGGTGGTGAGTGTGGCTCCGTGCCCCGGGGTGACCACCCACAGGACGTCTTCCCTCTAACCTTCACTAGGGGGCGGCAGCAACCCACAAATCCCCATTTGCGCTCTCTGAGACAGGAAATGTAAATTATTTGTAAGTTGTTTCAGAATGTTTTCTCCACACCCAGAAAAGCCAAAGACAAAACAAAATCCCAAGACATCAACAGACCTGTGTCCGGCCCTGTGCTGGGGCGATCGGAGTTCAGGGAGAGGAAGGATCAGGAGCTGCCAGACCGTGGGGTCCTCCTTGGCTGCCAGGAAGTTAGCAGAACGCAGGGCAAGGCAGCTTAAGCCTCTGCTGGCTGGGTGCTGCCGCCGGGCCTCCTGACAGGCGCTGGGAAAAGAGGAAGAGTAAGGGAAACAAGAGTCCCCAGGGTGGCCGGCCACACAGGGAAGCCAGGCCCTGCCTGAGCCTCCAACACAGAGCAGTTGGACCAGTAGAGAGGACGCCACTCCTTACCAGGGAGGGGGTGTGCCAGAGGTGCTGAGGCGGGAGTGGCCCCCTGTAGGTGGGGTGGTGAAGGCACTGCCCCACGTGTGGCGGGCAACACTTCAGAGCACAAGCGTGGGGCCTGGTCGTGACCGAAGGGTGGGAGCTACCTGGTGAGGCTGAAACTTAGCTCCACACAGTCTCCAAAGCACCCAGGTGCCTTGTCAGTGTAGGCAGAGTCTGACGAGTCAATCGGATGAATCTGGTGGGAATGAGGAAAAACTGGGGGCTAAGAGTCCTGTGCAGAAACTTCTGCGGATGCCAGGGACAAGCAGGGATACAGGTGGGCAAGGGTCTGGGCCGGCCGGAGCCTATGGCAGGAGCCAGGCTCCAGGAGCCCATCTTGGTCTGGTCTCCTTAGTGCCCAGCAGGTGGCACCACCGTTCCTTGGAAATGGAGGTGGCCAGCCAGGGTCCCAATCCCATTGTGGTGGGCAGGCCCCTCCGAAACCCATGCACTCCAGCGTACTCTGAAGCTCACCCTTCAGGTCATCACCGGGTGTGGTAGGGACCATCTCTTTGGTTCTGGCTGGGAAACACCAAATACGCCCCCCCCAAAGCTAGCTCTGGTTCTGAGCCTCCATTTCCCACCTCCACTTAGGCTGCACCTGCTCTATTGGGCAGGAATGCCTCAGTGAGATTGTTCCTTGCACTTCAGGTTCATCCCTGAGTCCCCCCGATGGCTCATCTCTCAGGGACGATTTAAAGAGGCAGAGGTGATCATCCACAGGGCGGCCAAAATCAACGGGATCGTCGCCCCTTCCACCATCTTTGAACCAAGTGAGGTAAACACCGCCCGGGAGCGGGTGGGAGGGTCCCGGTGACCGTGATCTGAGGCCAGCACCACAAAGGCTGGAAGCCCTCCCCTCACACGGGAGCCCAGCCCTCTCCCTGCCCGAGCCACAGCCGCCCCGGGCAGGCCTTGTCACATTTCAGAAGCCGAGAAGGCGCCCACTGCCTAAATCTCTGCACCTTTCCCGTGGGTTTTAGGTTTTCACACTTCTGCACTTCTTTTCCAGGCAGGTGTATGGTCATACCGTTACTTTTAACAATAAGCATCCTTTATGAGCAATATCCTTCCACAAAGCTGGCATTTTGGGAAATCGCTATTTCTCATACTGTAGGCAGTTTCTCATCATAAAAAGATAATGCAAATAAAATACGAAGCAAACACAGATTTGGAGTTAGAAGTGCTCTGTCTCCTCCCCCCACCTCCACCCTGTGGTTAGCTGTTGCATGACCTCGGAGCCAGGCCTTTGCGCCGTCCAGCCCTTCGCCCTTCCCCACCCCTCCCTGAAAACCCTGTTCTCACGCCACGAGCAACCTCCGGCTCTGCCTACAGCCTGGGTCTTGCTTCCCCTTCTGTCTCAGCTTCCACCCAGAGCAGCCGGCAGTTCTCTTCAGTCTCGTGACAGCGCAAAGAGGTCAGACACTGTCACTGCCGGCTGCCACAGCCCTGGAGCGTGTGTCTGGTCTGGCAGGAAGACAGGGGACTGGCTGCGAGAACGGCCGCCAGCCTTCCTGCTGGAGTGTGCAAAAGGCATGTTAGAGGCACTTGAGACTCAAGATGCAGGCCCGGGGCTGGGGGAGAAGAGGGGCCAGATACACGCAGCAGAGAAGCCGCTGGCCAAGGCCAGCCCTGCCGACCTCCCGGAACGGATTGGAAAGAGCTCCAGGCACGAAGGTCCGGGTGGGAGCAGATGGCAGAGAGGGCTCTGAAGTGAGACAGCTTTCAGTGGAGGGTCCGTCAGGTGAGCCCGTGAGTCCCGCTGGCAATCTTGAGGAAATGAGGCTATTTCAAGGGATCCATTAAGTCTAAAGCTGACCTTTTGTTGAACTGCTAACTCGGGGAAAACAGGCTCCAAAGCTGGGTTTGCTTAAGAAAGAAACATCAGTGTGTTTAGACGTGTGGTTTATTAATGTCCTTGGCTGTGCTGAGTTTCATAGGAAGCTACTCCGGGTGAAGCTGAGGTCAATTTTCCTGTTTTTCTATCTGAAATGTTTTTGCTTTTGGAAGTAGACCAGTAACTACATGGTATGAAGACTGGAAACATGAATTCTTTTAATACAGCAGATCAGTAGACTCCATAGCCCCGTCTCTCTCTGACCCAGAGGGCAGGGACCCAGCTGCAGGAAGGGATGCTCGAGGCCTCCCTGGAACGTGGCCACCCTCAGGTGCTGCCTGACGGAGCTGTCAGCTTGGGCCTCACCTGGGCTGCGTCCCCTGAGGGGACTGGTCACCTGTTTTTCCTCTTCACCCTTGATCACTAATTTGTTATTGACAAGGCCAGGGGAAGTCTTCCGCTGCCCGAGGCTCAGCCAGTGGACTTACTCTTCTTTTCAAGAAAGACACACAATCTCCCCAGCCCAGAGGCACAGACAGCGAAGCTGCCAGGGTTTCAGGCATGTCGTTGGCTCTCTGAGTCTCCCTCCTTCTCCCTCCCGCAGCTCCAAGACCTCAGGTCCCAGAAGCAGCAGTCCCACAGCATTCTGGACCTGCTGCGGACCCGGAACATCCGAGCGGTCACCGTCATGTCCATAATCCTCTGGTGCGTGAGTGAGACCCGCCCGAGGCTCCGGGCACAGCCCGTGTCGGTGGCTGGCCCGCCTCGAGTTGGCAGGCATGTCTCAGACCAGCACCGAAAGCCCATGTCACCCACAAGTGAAAGGGATGTGTCTTGCCATCAAAGAAATGGGCAGGACACAATTCTGGGTAGAACTTCAGAAAAGGGGAATGGAATCTGCTGTGGGGACTTTGGGGAGGAAGTAGGGGACCGCTGGGGATCATTCCAGGTCCTGAGGCAAACCCTTGCTCACTCTGGGTCCTGGCTGAGTTGTTCCTGTCCCCCTGGGCCTCTGACGGTGGCTGAGGACGACAGGCGAGGCCTTCCAGAAGGCTCTAAGACCCCGTGTTCTTTGAGCTACAGAGGCTGTAAGTACTTCCTGGGATTGTATGTGGAAGTGCAGGATCCCTCCTTCCGGGGTGTTTGGAGACTGTCCTGGAAGCGGGGCTGCGGCCTGGATGTCCTCGTCAGGTTCCTTCTGACGAGCGAGGCATTTCGCCGAGTGTGTCAGAGAGGGGGTTGAGTTGGCAGAGAGAGGGGACACAGCCAAGTATCGGAGAGCGCTTGCTCAGTGACTGGACTCTTGGGATTAGGGGCCTCTACCTGATGCTGCTCGGTGAGGAAGGCAGACTTCACCTCAGAGCCCTTATTGCTAGTCAGCCCGTCTTTGGGCAGCCAGCCATCTGGCCCCTAGGGACTACAATGAGTCACCTATTTCCAAGGAATGGCCCAGGATCCCGCAGGGCAGTGCCCCGCCCGGGAGCCGCCCACAGACAGGGCAGCATTCAGCCCGTGCCCGACTCGCCAGTGTCCCACTCTGTGGTTGCCCCAGGCACTGCCCTGGTTCCGATTTCTCAGGAACTCCTGCACGCGCCCTTTCCCCTGCTTGTGCAGCCGTGGTTTCAGCCTGCAGAGGAGTCCAGTCTAACCACAGAGGTCCAGTCTGCAGAGAGAATGCCTACTGGGCACGGGCCAGCCAGGCACCCCGGGGTGGGGTGTGCAGATGAGCGACCGTGCGGCTGTGCGACGGGGCGCTCCCCTCCCCTCTGAGAGTGTGGAGTCGGCGGCCTCTGGCCGGCCTCTCCCTGGCCGGGTGCCACGGAGGGTCTGCTCTGGCTCTTCCTCCAAGTGTTCTAATGCACGACTGTTCCTTGTCCGATCCTGTCCCTCCAGCCCTGCCCCTCCCCACCTGCTGTCTGCTCCCTGACTCATTCCCCAGCTGCTCTGCAGTTACTGGGTTTGCGGATGTCCAGAGAGTCGGGAAGTAGGTGTCGTGAGAACTTCAGCTTAGGGTTTCTAGAGCCGATAGGTTGGAGCTGAATTTTTCGTTTGTTTGCTTTGTTTTTTCCCAAGTCTGTCTGACTTGTACGTGTCTCTTTGCTGTTTGGGACGCACTGAAAGTGCTCTGGCCTGGAGCCCACACCAGGCTGGGGGGGTTATCTTTGTTCTCGGAAGTGAGACTCGCTTCAACCTGCTGTCCTCCTGAAGGAATCGTTCTGAATTTCCTGCGATAATCATATCTGAAAAGTCGTCCCGGGTGGGAGGCACCCAGGTGGACGCTGCTCCTCCAGCTTCTGCTCTCTGTTTCAGGATGACCATATCGGTGGGCTATTTCGGGCTCTCCCTGGACACACCTAACTTGCACGGTGACGTCTACGTGAACTGCTTCCTGTCGGCGGTGGTGGAAGTCCCGGCGTATGTGGTGGCCTGGCTGCTGCTGCAGCACGTGCCTCGCCGCTACTCCATGGCCACCGCCCTCTTCCTGGGCGGCAGCGTGCTCCTCTTTGTGCAGCTGGTGCCCCCAGGTAGGGGCCGTGTGCGTCTGCGGTCTCCGCTGAGTCACTCAGTCTCTAGCAGGCTGTCTCCCCCAGCCCATAAAAGGAACAAAATCATGCCATCATCGCTCACCGGCATATCTTCCTTCTTGGCCAAAAGATCAAGAGACAGTGTCTCCTGAGACCAGACAGCCCTTCTGGCCTGGGCCTGGGGGAAGCGGGCGCAGCAACCAGGTGGGGAGGGTGGTTAGTTTTACCGTTGACCCAAGTTGGTGTGGGCGTATTTGTTTTTCTCTGCAGGGTCAGAGGGAGCAAAGACAGCCGTCCCCATTACTTATTAACCTGGCCCTTAATTTACTCCACGAGGAACTAGGGAATGAGTGGGCGGGCCCTGCGCTGGACCAGTGACAGGGGAATGAAAGGACCTGCGGAGCCCAGGGCGCTCCTGCAGCTGCCACACTGGTTGAGAACACGGGCAACAGACAAGGAAGTAGAGCTTCGTGCAGTGCAAATCGTGTTACTTTTATAACGAGGAGGACTGGGAGAGCTGGTGTATGCAGGGCGGTCACGGACAGCGGTCCTGGGGAGGGCCGGCGATCGGAAACACTGGAGACCGCTGTGGAAAAGTCTAGGGACAGAGCCTGTGGGCCAAAGAGACAGCAAAGGCAGCGACCCTGAGGGGGCAGGGAGCCTGGCGTGTGTTCGAAGGCAGAGAAAGAGCTGGAAAGAGATGAAGAGTGGGGAGAAAGGAGCGGCCAGGTCACAGAGTGGGTCGCCTAGGCCATTAACAGACTTGATTCTTCAAACTGTCTTGGTACGGCAGGTGGGGGAGACAGCCCAGTTGACAGTGACAGAACAGTGCATGGACTCCCTGTGGCACCCAGCGTTGTCACTGTACTCATGCGATCGGTGGCCTTAGAATCATTCGTGGGTCCCTGAGGCTGGCAGCATAGCCCAGGAACAACCCCCACTGTGGCATGGCGGGGGAGCCCAGGACTGTGTGCAGGTTCACGGCCAAGCCCGGGCGACCCACAGGCCACTTGCAGCCAGCAGGCAGAGCGTTTCCAGGATCCGCAGGCCTGAACTGTCAGGTCTAAGCAGGACGGAAGCTTGAAGTGAGTGAGAACGGAGCTCCCCATTCGTGCACAAGCTGCTGTTAGCCCCACAGCGCCCGCTGCTCACGATCCCCTGATCGCGGTGTGTCGTGGCTTCTGGCCAGGGATGCAGGCTTGCTGGGGCTTGAGGGGCTCACTCCACTGGTCCTCGGGCAGAGGGAAAGCGCATGTCCCCACACAGCTGCAGGTCCCAGCCTCCTCTCAGGAGTAACCACCTGGAGGGACACGTTGGCTGTAGCAATTTCAAGTTATAGAAATTGCCTGCCCCCCAAAATTGCAGCTCCCAGTTGCAGTGTGCCCTGGGTTGGTGCCTTCACCTACTCTCTTCCCTTTGCCTCCCCAGAATGGTACTACCTGTCCACTGTCCTGGTGATGGTGGGCAAGTTCGGAATCACTGCCGCCTTCGCCATGGTCTATGTGTACACAGCCGAGCTGTACCCCACCGTGGTCAGAAACATGGGCATGGGGGTCAGCTCCACGGCGTCCCGCCTGGGCAGCATCCTGTCTCCCTACTTCATCTACCTCGGTGAGTCCCGTGGGGCGGGGGTGGGTGGAGGCGCCGACGAGCTTCCCTGCAGGCTGGGAAGGGCCTGGTACCAGGACGGCAGGTGCACACGGCAGGTGGGACCCATCTGACTCTGGGTCTGTGCCTGGGGAAGGTTCTTGTCCAGGTGCGGGGGCTGCGGGGGCAGCACGCACTTGCACATGGAAAACAACCCATAGGCTAGCTAGCAACTGGTGAGAGAAGGAGCCTTGTTCCTGGTTTAGCACCCCCAGGCCTTCTGTCGGAGAATAGGAGCCCCCCATCCTAAGGAACTGTAGAGCCGCTGAGGGAGGCAGTGTGCGTACCTGGAGAACTCTCTTCTCAGAATCAGAGTGTAAAAGGAACGGGAAGAGGGACAGAGGTCCATTCAAGACGTCTGATGACCTGAGACTTCTTGTGACTCGGAGCACGTGGCCCAATGGTTCGGGCCATGTGAAGATGGGCCTCGTGCCATTTTCTGTAGCAGGGCGCCACTTCCTCTCCCTCCAAGCTCTCTTGTCCTGGCAGCTGCCGTCCCCCGCACACCCCTCACTGGCACATCTCTGGGGAGGGGCGCACCCAGCTTCAGAGTACCCAGAATGCTTGGCGAGCATCCTCCATAGACCTGACAAGCAGAAACATCTTGCTTGGCCTGTAGGCAAATCGAATGGGTTGTAACATACCTGGGGAGGTGGAGGAGCTATTTCTGTCCCTGGACGGGTATCTGGAGTTCTTTGGAAACCCAGCGTTGGGAAACAGGAACGGTAATCACTGTGGCTCCGTGCCCTCCCCTGCGCCGTGAGGCAGTGCTGGACCTCTGGGCATGTCGGTGCCGACCCAGGTGCTGAGACCTGTCTGGGTGCCAGATTCCAGGCTGGCACCTCAGACTGTGGGACACGTGGAGGTTGAGAGGGCAGGTGACCCCCCCTTTAGAGAGTCCTGGCAGAGCAAAGGGCCAGAGGGCGACCAGATCTGACTGCACCCTGGCTTCAGCCTGTGTCTATTTTGCCCTAGGTGCCTACGACCGCTTCCTACCCTACATTCTCATGGGAAGCCTGACCATCCTGACAGCCATCCTCACCTTGTTCCTCCCAGAGAGCTTCGGCACCCCCCTGCCAGACACCATTGACCAGATGCTCAGGGTCAAGGGGTAAGGCCTCCTTCCGCACCACACTGATGTTCTGGGGCTGGGCCTGGCAGGGAGTTCCCCGAGAACTCTCAGAAATGCCATGGACCATTTTAGCCGTGGGAGGTTTGGCAATGGCGAGGAAGTGGAGCTCTGCCCCCTCGGGTTGGGCACAGACCACCACGTCCCCACAGCCGTCCCCACAGCAACAGCGGCTCTGGGGCAGTGTGGGGACAGGAGAGACCCTCAGGACCTGCTGCCTGACTTTTCCCCGTCTGCAAGATATCCTCGGTTCTAGGTGTGGTTTATTTGTTTTGAGACTGGAGGATGTCTCTTTAAGATTTGTTACTACCATGTGTTTTGCTTGTTTTTATAGAATAAAGTACAGGCAAACTCCAAGCCACACGAGGATATTAAAAGATGGTGAAGAAAGCCCCACGGTCCTTAAAAGCACAGCCTTCTAGTGCCCTCCCGGGAGTGAGCCAGTGAGGAGGGAGGACCGCGTCCTGTCAGAAGTGGTTTGCGTGGACACGGGGCCCTTCAGGGACGAAGGTCCTTGCTGTTCATCCTGGTGGCCCTGTGTCTGACCTGCTGGCAGACGGGCACCTGGACTCGGAGGCCTCGTGGGGTCCTGGAGTGCCACCTTCCCTCCAGCCACGCTGTGGCTGTCCACAGACAGCTTCAGGGACGTCCTAACACAGTGAGGGGCAGGGCACCGCCCAAGAAGTGAACTCGAACCAGTGGGATTCAGAAGAACCTGAGAGGCACCTGCTAAATTTACATTTTAACTTCAGACTTCCTGAAAAGGCCCCCCCCCCAATAAGACAGGAGGTCTACATCCAACCCCCCAGATCTTTCCCTCTGAAGGTGCACTTTAAAGGAAAAGATGTCATTTCACAGGGAGCTGGATTTTCACACTTCCTGGGTAACTGGGGGGGCCGCTGCTCCGGGGCAGGGCCTGGGGAAACCTGCAGGGAGTTAACGCGGAGGGGCTGAGGGGCCCGAGCAGGCACAGAGCACAGGCCAGCACGCGGCTGTGGGAGCGCCTGGGCCACTCGGAGGGACTGCTGGGTAGACTTGTTTACATCGGATCAAAGCACCGGGCCTGTCCAGGCCCGTAACAGATGCCCCACGGAACCTACCGTTCTCGTTTTCACTCCGGTGAGTCAAACCCAGCTGTCACGGTCTCCACGCATGCTCTGAAGGAAGTGCATCGGTGAGAAAGAGACAAGCCAACTGGTCTCTTCTCTCAAAACTATAATGAGGTTTTGTTGGTTCGTGTGTCGTCTGTTCGTTGTTGGTTTGTTATGCTTTCTTCTCCTTAAGTTATTTACCCTTCAGAATAGACTTGGGGAAGACTGGCGCCACGGTCTCCTGGTCCGCGTCTTTTTTTGTTAACCCAGAATCACTCTGGTAATGGTCTGCAGCTGCCACCCGGGCAAGGCCTTAGCACTCTCAGCCACCAGCGCTTCTCGGAGTCCCCGGAGTCCCAAGACAGACGTCGTCGTGTGGCTTCCTTCTGTGACACCTAATCACGGGGAAAATTACGAAGAAGAAAGGTAAATCATGTTCACAGTTTTTCGGAGTTGCTCGCTTCAGTCACGTGACATTGGGAGCTATTTGAGTTCAGTGGAACCGCCTTCGCTTTTCCGTTACCATGGTTACCGTGGTACTCCTGCAGCATATGCTTCACCTGGTTCAAAACCACATGTTTGGGAAAGCTACTAAAGTGCCTTGGGAAATGAAGATGTTTTAATAAATAAAATGATTTTTTAAATAATAGCAACTGTCCACAACTTTTATTTCCACCATTTGGTGGCCCATGCCACGCTATCCCCTGACTTTTCTCTGTCACCTCGGGCTAATTCTAGCAGTGCTTTGTGATTAGCCTCTGAGGCTGAGATTAACCCTGGCACGCTAGAAACCTTCACTCAGTTGACTGACCGAGGGAGGACTGAGCCAGCCTTCTCACACACGCGTCTCAGTCTGGGCTCCCCCGGGAGCAGGGAGTCAGACAGCGCTCTGTGCAGTGACGTGGGAGCAAGATTCCAGGGAGCAGGAGGAAAGGGCGGGGAGGAAATGGGGAAGGGGCAAGACCTGCACAGGGACGCATTTTTCAGGTTGGCCAGCGCCATGGGCATGGCTCCAGCCGGCCAGAACGTCTGAGGAGCCTGAGGAAATCTACCTCCAAACCACCTGGTGTGGGTAAAAGGGGGAGCATTTCCATACCAGCGTCCACCCCCCATTCATCAAAGGCAGCCCCAGAGATCAGCTCCGTGCAGGCCCAGGTTGCGCGTGCCTGCGTCCCAAATGGGTTCTGAGACCACGGTGAGGCGTTGTCAGGCCGCGTCCGGTGGGCCAGGCTGCCTGCCCTGAGCTGGTCTGCGACAATGGCTGCAGCGAGTGGCGGTGCTGAGAGGGCTGGGGTTGGACGTGGGGCACGCACACACATGCAAGGTGTCACGGGGCAATTAGAGCTGGAACATGCAGACAGATATGCGTAAAAAGCTGCACTGCTGGGTAGAGAACTCAGAAGGCATGATGCGTAACGACAGGCAGCATCAAACTCCGGGGAAGGACGGAGGCGGGTCCTCTCTAATCCGGGGCTTCTCTGCTCTCCTCAGACCCGGGCCTGTGCCTGGCCCCTGGTTCCACAGCGGCTGCAGAACATGAATCACAGCCCCGCCTGCCCTTTCTCCTGTGGCAGGAATGGTTTCTGGTTCTTAGCGTCACTGATTCCAGTGGTTGTGGCCTTCTGGGAGCCACAGTCAACATCACCTGAATGCTTAGAGCTTGTATTAAGGGAATGGTAGCCCCGGGCACGAGCCAAGTACCTGGAAATGCAAGGCCTCTGTCCCGGCCTCCTGGACTCCCGTGTGGCTTGTTTCCCTCCGAACCATGACTTGGGCACGACTGACCCATATCCTGACCAGGGCCCTCCTCTCAGGGAGAGAGGCATGCGTAACCTGTAGTCGCAGGGGTGGTGGTGAATAATGGGGGGCTCAGTGAGTCCCTGGGAGAGTCAGAAGCCAGGTGCCCATAGGAATACCAAGGATAGAGCAAAGGAAGTAGAGGAACAATTAAAAAATATTCTACCACAGATCAAAGTGAAAAGAAAGGATTACCTCATCGTCTTTTCCTACGCTTAGGGACTAGTTCCCGTCTCCATCAGAGTTCCCGGAACACTCTCATAAATTCCGGAGGGGCTGATGTTTGCCAAAGAGAATTATTCTGCTCGTCTCCTGGTCTAAGTGCTGTGACCGAGCTGGGCAGAGGGCCCTGTTCTGTCGGGTAGCAAGCGGCACAACACACCTTTCCCCAGGTGCTTCACACGGCGCACCTTCCTGAAGGGCTCTATGCTGACACCGCGTGGTGTGTAGCCGTACCTGACGGTGCTGCCGAAAAGCCCCCGGGGAAGCACATCTGTTTTCTCATTTGGTCTCCATGAAAATCGAATGAGATCGGTAGAGGAGGCCCAGGACGACCAAATCAGAGGCTGCTCGGCAGAAAATCACGTGTTTCCGGAGTCTCGGGCAGACCCGCCCCAGAAGGTCTCACCTTGGGAAGAAGGGGCCTGGTCTAAGGGACAATTGTGCAAGAAGCTGCCAGGGACATTGGGACACCATGTCTCTGCTGGGCCAGCCAGAGGGCAGCAGCCAGGCACCCGCCCGTCACTGTTACCCCGGTAGCTGTCTCACATGAGAAACTGCATGGACTTGCGGGGGTGCGGACCACACTGTACATGCGTACACAGACTGCCACACGCGTGCAGTGTGGTCGGGATGGGCAAGCATGTAATAAGGGGTTCCTATCGAACACATAGAAAGAATCCCTCCAACTCGAAATTGAAAAAAATGAGCCAAACACTTGAGTAGACATTTCTCCAAAAAAGATAAACAAGCACATGAAAAGATACGCTAATCATTAGGAAAATGCAAATCAAAACCACGATAAGATACCACTTCACATCCATTATGGTGGCTATCATTAAATACACGTATACACACACATATGTAAAACAAATAACATGGGTTAGCGAAGATGTGGAGAAATTGGATCCCTCATGGACTGCTGCTAGTGGGAAGGTAAACTGGTACAACCGCCATGGAAAACGGTATGGCATTTCCTCAAAAAATCAAACACAATTACCACCTGACCCGGCAATTCCACGCCCAGGTGTGTGCCCAGCACATTGAAAGCAGGGATTCAGACTCACCCGGGCGCCTACATTCACAGCGTTACTTACAACAGACAGCGGAGGAGACGTCACACCTCCATCAGGACGAGTCGTGAACAAATAAAAGGAGGGAGATCCTGGTGCATGCCACAGCGTGGATGGGCCTTACAAACGTGCTGGGTGAAGCAAACCAGACCCAGAAGAGAGAACGCTGTGTGATTCTGTTCATATGAGGGACCTAGGACAGTCGAATTAGTAGAACTGGAAAGCAGAATAATGGTTTCCAGGGGCCGAGGGGAAGAAGTGGTGGGAGTCGGTGTTGAGTGGGGACAGCGACCGGTCGGAGATGAAGCAGAAGTTCTAGAGAGGGACGGGGGTGCCGGCTGCACGGCAATGCGGACGCGCTTAACACCGCTGCAATACACACCCACATGGTTAAAGTGGTAACTCCCCTGTTGTGCGCAGTTCACCTCAACGATTCATGGATACAGAATCACAGATACAGAGAACATTTTGATGGTTTCCAGTTGGAAGGGAGGCCAGGGGGATGGCCAAAAGAGGTGAAAGGACTAGGAAATACAAACCGGTGGTTCTAGAATACTCACGGGGATGTCAAGTGCAGCAGAGGGAGCGGAGCAGCCGAGGAACATATGCGCATGACCCGTGGACATGGGCGACGGTGTGGGGATGGCCTGAGCGGGGCACTGGGTGGAGGCGGCAAGGGGGGAAAAGTTCAGACAACTGTAGTAGCACAAACAAGAAAATATAATATAAACAATAATAATAATATGGTCATTCCTCCTGACCTCCCTAATGTAATTGTCAACTCTACAAAGCATTCGTCCTTATTCCAGCCTGTTTGTTTCCATGAGGGAAATGACAACTGCCTTTGGGAGAAAACAACAGGCCTCCTACCCCCAAGGCACTTAAGTAGTACGTTCACTTCACATTTTGTAGTTTGTCTGTTTTTTAAATTTTGACAGATATGTTCACTCATTTGACCTTTCACGAGAGACGAAGCCCTCAGGAAAACATAACCCATGATTTACAGACCTACTTCTTTTTTTAAAAAAAGATTTTATTTATTTTCAGAGAGAGGGGAAGAGAGACAGAAAGGGAGGGAGAGAAACATGGACGCAAGAGAGACACATCGATCGGTTGCCTCTCTTACGCACTCCGACCAGGAACCAAACCCGAAGCCCAGGCATGTGCCCTGACCGGGAACCAAACCGGCGACCATTTGCTTTGCTGGAACACCCCCAACCAACTGAGCCACACCGGTCAGGGCTTCTTTCTTTTTTTTTTAAGTCCACACAGACCAGTGGTTCCTGGGCTTCCTGAAAGCCTGCTAACAAAACATGTAAATCACGTCCGGTCGGCTTCCACACTCGAGCGTGGGATGGGTGCAGGCCGTCTGGGTCTCCGAGCTGACCCATGAGAGAGCTCCGTGTTAGGTGATTTTGTTCGAGTCCGCTTCAATGGGATGAGCCAGTGTTGGTCTGAGCGGCTCTGCCCGCTCACAGGGGATTCACCCAGACAGGCTGCCCGCCACTGCAGTGTCTGTAGCAGGGTCTTCC
Source organism: Desmodus rotundus (assembly GCF_022682495.2). Lineage (NCBI taxonomy): Eukaryota > Metazoa > Chordata > Mammalia > Chiroptera > Phyllostomidae > Desmodus > Desmodus rotundus. The sequence continues at coordinate 45,005,737 of NC_071396.1, forward strand.
CATGGCGCCCAGCTCTCCAAGGGTGCCTTGCTCAGGGAGACAGCTCAGAGCAAAAGCACCTTTTGGAGTGCTAGCTTCTTTTCCTCACAGAATGACAGAGATTTCCATCTGCGGTGCCAACTAGGAGATTGCTTTTCTTCAGGAACACTTACAAAAGGCTACTCATTTTTCCCAGAAAACCAGGGCCCCCGAAGCAAAATGACTCACCTTCAGTTGTTCGAGAACTGCTCACTCCCTTTCTATGTTTTGACTTTTGCCTCCTCCTCAGGAAAGTTAAAGGATATTTTTGCTCTCGGTAGGTCATATTTTCCGAGAGGCAAACAGTTCTAGTGTTGAGCGCTAAACTGAAGTCTGGAAATTATCCGCCCCACAAGCATGTCACAAGGCCAGGCACTAGCTCGCACAGATGACCCAGCTGATGGTTTCAGAACAAAGCACAAACATGTATCATGTATGGGAACGTCGATGTGGAGGTTCTCTGCCCCGGACACGACCCCAACATGTGCAGAATCAAAGCCCTCCGAGACTTGGTCCTTTTCCAAGATTCTCCAGCTCAATCAAGGGCATCACTGTGTCAGCGTAGGTCCCCCTAGGGCAGACACCAAGCAGTTCTGAGAAGGTGTTGGCCACCCGGATGGGACCCGCAGAGGACAGACGGCCTGTTGGAGGAGCCCCACCTCGGGCAGAAATGACCCGGCTCTGGTGCCCCCACTGTGCTCACTCACTGGCTGGGAGCAGCCAGAAAGTGCGGCCTCATGCGAGCTCGGCAGTTGGTCGGAAGGGGCAGCAGCTGGCAGCTGGGTTCTTTGTAGTCCCTCCCCCTGGAGAGACACCTGTGACCCACGTGGCTGCCACAACCACTCACTCATTATGCTCCCTGGGAGTCCTGCCTCACCCCCTTTCCCCTTATCTCTAAGACCCAATCCATCGCCATGCTTCTGACCCTTTCACCCTCTAAATTTCTCTTCATCTCCTCCACCACTACCACCATCATCTCGCTCCCAACTTGTGACTGTTTCAATCCATTCGCCACACAGCAGAGCAAAGCTTAACATCAGTGCTCATAAAGGCCGAAGTCCTTAGCGTGACCTTCAAGACCCCGCTCGTTACAGCTATTGCCTTACTCTCTAGCCTCCTGTGGCTCTCTCTGCTCCCTTCGACCTTTAGGCATCAGAGAGAAGATACGGGTTCAAACCCAGCCCACTTCCAGTTCCCCAGTGCTCCACGTTCTTGGCCACCTCAGGACTTTGGCACACGCTGTTCCCCCCACCGCACCACCATCTACCTCTTCTCCAACCTCCTCCCCCTTTACCCAGTACTTTAATCCTCATTCCTTTGTTCCCAATTCAGACTACATTCTTCAGGGAAGACTGACCTGACCCCTGACAAGTTCAAGTTCTTTCGTACTCCCTCTTACAGAACCAACTCCACTTCGCAGCATCTAGAATAGTACTGATTACGTGGCTGTGTGACTGCCTCCCTCAGGTGTTTCTGAGAGCAGAGACTGTGTCTGTTTCTGCTTAGTGAATCCTAGGACTAGCAGAGTGGCTGCACTTTGTACTTGTCACAGAATATTTGTTGAATAAATAAAGTATATAAAAGGGTTATTTGTCTTCTTTTTTTTTTATTTTGAGTCACACACTAGGTGTTTCCTTCTCTAACCACCACATTCGATTTCTCTGTTCATTCCTATTGCTCTCCTGCTGTGTTGCCTGATCTTCCCAGCCCTTGGAATTTTGGGTCTTCATGAATGAGCATTTCAGCCCGGATACAGTGCTTGTTCCAGATCTTGCTATTTGCACAAAATTTGATTCTAGAGTTAGAAGGTAAGGGAGGGTAGGAAGGAAAAGAACGTGAATTTTTCCCAAAGAGTTGAGATACAACATTGCTCCTTGGAAGTTGAGTTATACATCAAGCCAATCAGAACAAAGCTATACGAAATGCTTCCATAGAGAGATATAAGGACTCCAGGACCCAAACAGTACTGTTACACTTGGTAAGGCCTTGCTCTAGCTTAAAAAAAAAAAATAAAAGAAAAGAAATGTGTCCACCTGAGGAGGTACAGCCAAGGTAGCATGATGACGAGACGCAAGGCAGCACAGACAGAGGGCCCACCGGGCATCCCCCCAAGGAGGAGAGCCAGCTAGGCCAGCGGGAATGAGTAACCAGACCTCCTACCACGTAGTCTGACCTTTGGTCTGGAGAAGACACACTAGTCTGTGCGAGGCTGATCTCATTAAACATTTAAGTCAGATGATTCACCCTTCTGATTCTGATCTCAAGTTTGCCCGCTGCCCTCCGGCCATCAGGCTACACGCTGCACCTTAACGAGAGCAGAGCGCACTCACCAGGCGACCTGACGAGCTCGAAGTTCCTGACAGTTCGCTTCTAACAGGAACGGCTGAGCTCCAGGTTCCGGAGTCCAGTGGCCTTCGTTTGGGCCCTGACTCTGCCACGCCATACACACTGACTGGGAATTTCCTTCAACCTCCCCCTGCCCCAAGCGAAAAAAACACCACAGTACAGCACGTGATGACAGAGACAATTAAATAAAGCGATGTAGGTAATGCCCTCAGCATAGCGGCGAGAGACAGTTCATGAAATCAGTACGTTGGCTTCTGATTATATACAATGTCGACTTGTAATCAAAGCTGGAGCACTGATCCCACAAGGCCGAGGACCAAACCTGGACCCTGGGAAGTCCCCGTGATGACAGACTCCAGGCTCGCCCTCGCCCCGTGCTCACTCTCTGCTCACTGGTGTGACATCTATGATGGGCAACCGGGACCTGGCCTCATCTTCTTGTGTCTCCCCCTCTTTCCCTGACCCTCATCTCCCAGGCGTCCTTTTTGTGCAAAAGCAGATTTAGCTCTACTTTGCTCCTCCGGAGTCAAGAATTATTGTTCGATAACAAGGAAGAACCTCCAAGCCTTGCCTTGTTTTTTGTTGTTGTTGTTGTTGTTTGGGTTTTTTCCTTTTTCCTTCGTACTACAGAGAAAAAGCATCATCTTCTAGAGGGGAAGTATGGGCTTTTGTTTTTCTAAGGCCATCTCTTGGCCTGCCCCACTCGCCCACACACACTTGAGGAAAATACTGCCAGGACCCTGGGAAGCCACCACATCAGCCACGGGCCTCCATCACACGGGGAACGCGCCGGAATCACAAAGAGGCACAGAAAAGGGACTCCAGCTGACTAAGCAGCTTTGGTTTTTCTGCTGCAGTTATCGGACTGTGTCTGACAAATACGAACAAACACACACGGCAAACAGTGCTTGGAGTCTGGGGTCTTGTCGGTGTTTTCCAAGTAGAGATGCTTACAAAAGTATTTGCAGACCTCAGAGGAGGGGGCTGCACAGGGCTGCAGGGACGTCCTCTGACTCCCATGGGAGCTGCACTCTCTGCTCTGATGCCAGCTCGGCGGTGGCATCCCTACAAGGCTACTCGTCAAGCCTGGTGCAAGGTGCCTTCCAAAAATGCTGCAGAGCCCCCTCGGTCCTTCCAAGGAAAGGTAACGAGGTCCAAGCTTTGGCGAAACTTTCTTTCCTATTATCACAGAGACCTCCAATTTTATCCGCTGACCATTAAGAGAATGTATACCAAGCATCCAGAAAAACAATGACTTGGTCGCTGTCCTGGAAGAACCCACCTAGAGCCTAAGATAAAATACCAAGTATTTTCTCCCTTACATGGTTTCATTTAATTCCTACCACCCCGCAGTGGGTATGGCTATTATCCCCATCCTGCAGGGAAAGAAACTGAGGCTAAGGGAGTAAATATGTTGCCCGAAATCACAGAGCCAGTAGGGATAGGGCCGGGGTTGAACCCTGGAGTCTCCGAACCTGGGGTATCGACACTGCTTACTGGGGCACCAGTAAGACCAGGAGGTCCAAACCTTAAGCTTGTTGTTCCAGTCTTTCTTATCCCCCATTTCCCTGACACCATTGACTTCCGATTTCTCCGCTGACCCAGGATGAGGAGTCCTGGTACCTCGTGCGCCAACTTGGCAGAAGGACCAGGACGCATGCCTGGGCTAGGGAGCCGGGCTGACCCCCTGGGGTCTGCGAGGAAAAAAAACGGCCCCAGTTCGCTCAGCGCCTCCAGCCGGGATCCACCTCCTCAGCCAGAAACCCAGGAAGGGGCGCGGGCAGTCTGGGCCCGGCCGCCCGCCTGCCCGGCCCCCCGGGGAGGCCCCCGGCCAGCACTCCGGCCCGCCGCGCGCAGCCCCAGGCCCCCGCCCTGGCTCCTGGCCCGCGCTCGGGCCCGCCTCTCGGCGGTTTTCGCTTTCGTTTTCCTGCCGATATAGTCGAGGAAAATGAAAGTGGCCGTGACCAGGGCTGGCGCGGCTGCCGTCGGGGCGAGGGGCGCAGAGTCCGGCGCTGGCGGCGGACCGGGGCTCGGGGCCGGGGCGCGTCGCGCCGCTGGAGGTAAGCGCAGCCCCTTCGCGGTCGCCTCGCGGGCTCCTCCTTGCGGACCCGGCCGGCGGGGCGCCAGTCGGTCGTTCCACGCGGGCCAGCGGCCCGGGGTCGTGCCTCAGGGCTGGGAGGGCCTGCGACTAGGCCCACTGCGGCTCTCTGGGTTCGGGTCGTCCAGGCCGGGCTGGAAGACTGGGGGGAGCTCCGACAGACGAGCCAAGGAACAGGCAGCCTGGGGTCGAGGTGGGACCGTGCCAAGGCAGGCCACTGCTCCCAGGACACGTTCCCTTTTTGTGGGACACCGAACGCCCCTCCCCGTTCCCAGCACACGTTCCCCAACCCGGGTTTTGAAAAATCTAAGTGAGAGGATGGAAGCATGTAAAACGCCTCACCCAAGCTCAGTGGGGAGAAAGGCGCTTATCATTCATGCCTTCTTATCTGTCAGACTCCCCCTCTTCCCCACCCAGCTTGTCCCTCCTGCTGTTGACTTTCTGCGTTTCTCAGATCTGGTGCACTTGGGTGCCCCTGTGGTGCCCTCCAAGCGTCTGGCAGCTCCCCTCTCTTGGTCCTAGGCTTGGAGAGCAACTAGGCCAGGATGCCTCCCCTCTCCAGGGCCCTGCCCATGTGAAGATCCGGGCTCCTTCTGCAGGGACCCCCACACCAGGGCTGGCATAAATGGCCAGAGACAGGTGCCCTCAGGAACCCAATCCTGCCCAAACTAGGAAACTTTCTGTCCACTGCATCAGCCAGCAGAAGGGTGAAAGATGAGGGCGCTGGTCTGCCCTTGGCCACGTGTGGTATGAGGGATGTGGGTGCCCCTCCATGCTGTAGAGAGAGCCCTGCCTTTGAGGTGTCCTCCATCCCCTAGCAAGAGAAGGTGTGTCAGCAGGTGGCTCACTGGGCCAGTTGTGAGGCACAAGCACAGAGCAGATGAGGCACCGAGTGGTGACAGCAAAGTGACAAAATCTACAGGCTCTCGCCTTGCCTTTGAGTGATGCCCGACTTTGTAGCCAAGAGCCCCTTTCTACTGTACTTTTGTCTCAACAAAAAAGAATTCGGCTGAATCACATGGATCTGATCATAGGACCCATCACTGAAACAAAACTGAGATGTTCGTAAGTTTGAAAACAGCCAACCATCTGAATTTAACAAAGATGACTCAGAGCCCTAATTTTTAAAACATGGAGTTCCCCTCTGCCCCCCTCAGGAGGGTGGTGAGTATTCATTACTTTTAGAAAATACCGCCTTTATCATGAGCCAGAAAATCGGATTCTTTGACTTTGTGACTAACCTTCACTGAGCTGTTCCTTTTCTTCTGAATTCCCCAATGTCCTTTGCTCTCCCTCCTACTAACTAAAACTGAACTGTCACAGATGATTCTCTCCCTTTCCTCTTGAGGGGGACCAAAGTCTGCTACCCCAAAACATGCCTTTTGGGATATTGACTTTAAGATGGCTATTTTGAAGAAACAAAAGACTCTGAAAGAGCCTTCGACCCTTTTCTGCACACAGGAATTCCAATGGGAGAGCCTGCTCCAGGAAGGGGGCCCCTAGCGTACTGACCTTGGTGTGTGTGTTCACCTTGGCATTGGTGAACTACGTGTGGCAGACTGGGAGAACTCTAGCAAAGCCAGTTTGTTGGGCTGCCCTCTGTGTCCCGTTGATTCCAGGTGGCCCAGCAAGAATTTGTGGACCACATGTCTCCCTATGAATTGCCTGCTTTCCCTTTGAAATCCTAGGCTTCTGCCTTCCTCCCTCTAGTCTAGAACGGCAGGCATACAAGCCTCAACTGCCCTGTGCATCCTCAGTCTTACACTCTTACGGACCCCCCCCCCCTCATATGCAATAAATGCAGGCATTTTCTCCTGTTAATCTGTCTCATGTTGATTTGACTACTAGTCCAGCAGGAAGAACTTAGAAAGTGGGAGGAGAATTATTTTTTGCACCCCACACTCTTCCATTCCATCTGAGGGTAGGAGGGAGCGGTACAGTGGACCCCATCCCCTGCCTTTTCACCACCCCAGCTTCTTGCTTCCAGGTTCCTGAAAACTAGATGACTCAGCTGCAGACCAAGCAAGTCCCTGTCTTTCCCACGCCTTTCCCTCCTCCACCAGCACATGGTGACCTTTGTTATTACATTTTTTCACTAGAAAGTAATGCAAGCGATTTCATCTCTTTTCCTCAGCATGTCTCTCATTTTGTGATGTCCTCCCTTTACCCTCCACTTCTGTCAACACCCTCCTCCCCAGGCTCACACACACTTAGGGAGCCGTGCCGGCGTGTTTGTGGGCTCTTCCAACCGCCTTTCCTTACATCTTCTCAGAAAGTGTGCGTCTTCGAAAGCTATGCCATGTTTTGCTTTGGCTGTTCTTCCCCAATAAACAGCATTGCGCCACGCATCTCATCCTGCCTGTGCTTTTCCTTCAGCACTGTGGTTTTCGGCCAAACCGCATTGCTCTATGTAAGTCCAGCCCATTACTCCCGGCTGTCACATAGTTTCCTACCACGCGTGGACACCACAAGTACTTAACCAGCCTCCTGAGGGAGGCTTTGGGTGGCCTCTCGACTCCTTGCTTCCATAAACAGTGCTGCAGCAAACATCCTTTCGGGTGTCTCCATGCAGTCTTGTGCAAGAATTCCTCTGAGATGATTGATGGATAGATAGATAGATGGATGGATGATGGGAGATTTCTGGTTCTAGGACATTTGCATAATGTCTTTTTCTTAAAACCACTACTTTGTGCTGCTGAATGGCCCCATCAGCTTCCTCCCCCTGGGAGTGCATGAGGAGCCCTTTCCCCGGCACCTGTCAGCACTCACTACTACCTGCCTCGTTGTCGTCAGCTGGTAGGTGAAGCAGTGGTCCGTTCCACTGAGCGTCCCGTCCTATTGTCTCGCCTCTAAGGGATTGCCTAGCCCACTCACCCGCCCTTCTATTCTTTTAGGTTTCTGATGTTTTTCTCTCTGGTTTCCATGTGGTTCCTTACATATTAATATCCTTACATAATAAAATGCGAATCCTTCGTCAAAGGTAGATGCTGTGAGTCTTCTCGTCTTGTCGCCCGTCTGTTAACTTCACCATGGGCTTCTTTTATTAGTAGCCATAGTGTAATCGAGATTAATCTGCGTACCATGAAATTCACCCGTTTATGCAGTGCTGTGGCTTGCAGTCTGTGTAGAGAGTGTGTAGCTAGCACCACCATCTAATTTCAGAATATTTTTATTATTCCACTAGCAGTCACTCTCCCATATCCCTCAATATGCTCCTCCCCAGCCCTAGGCGAGCGCGAATCTACTCTCTCTCTGTACGTATTTGCCTGTCGCTTGACATCTCATGCAAGTGGGATTATACAGCACGCGGGTTGTGGTGACTGGCTCCTTCTCTCAGGGCCACGCTCTGGAGGTTCGTCCACACGACGGCATTTACCAGCGCATACTTTGCCCATTCGTATTGCTCAGCCGTGTTTCTTCATACGGATAAACACCCTTTTCTTAATTTACTCACCAGCTGATGGGCGTTTAGGTTGTTTCTACTTTGGGGCTGTTACGAATTATGCTTCTGTGAGCATTAATGAACACATTTTTATGTGAACATATATTTTCAGTTCTCTTGGGTGCATACCTAGAAGCGGAATGGCTGAATCATGTGGTAACTCTGTTTAAACTTTTAAGAAACTTCCAGGCTGTTTTCTGAAGCCGCTGCAACATTTTACAGCCTACCAGCGGGGCTCGAGGGTCCCAGTTTCTCTTCGCCCTCACCAGCGCCGGTTGTCTGTTGTTTGCTTTTAGCCGTCGTAGCAGGTGTGAAACGGTAGCACATTATGGTTTCGATGTGCACTTCGCTGGTGGTTAGTGATGTTGCGCACTTCCTAGTTATTTGTCTGTCTTCTTCGGAGCAATGTTTTATTCCGATCTATTTTTAAAATGAGATTATTTGTCCCTTATTGAGTTGTGAGAATGCAAAACACAACTTCTTCTTGTATTATCATTAATTAATTTCTGTATTATTTATCTGTATTACAACTGTACACCTGCTTCCACCCAGTCCTGTAGTCTTGGTATCTGTCCCTTACAAGATGTATGAGTAACAAATAGTTTCCCCCTTTCTGTGAGTTGGCTTTTCACTTTCTTAATGGTGTTCTTTGAAGAAAAAAAAATCAGTTTTTTTGAGGTCCCTCTGATCAATCTCCTCCTTTCTTTCTTGTGTTTTTGGTGTCATATCTAAGAAACCCTTGCCTAGCTCAGGTTCATGAAGAGTCACTTCTGTGCTTTCATCTAAGAGCTTTTGTAGTTTTAACTGGATAATGTTTAGGTTTGTGGGCTACTTCCCTTCTTTTTCAACATAAATTTTTAAACTTTAGGTAGTCTTATCCATCATTTTTCTACTTTTAATTTTTGTTATCTTATTCAAGAAATCCTTGCCTACCTGAAGATTGTAAAAAAAAATTTTTTTTTCTGTATTTGCTCCTACTGACTTTAGAGTTTCTTCTTCTACATTTACATCTTTAATCCAATTGGGTTTTATTTTATTATTATAATGGCTTTGTTATATATCTTAAAATGTACTTTTTCTTCTTTTTCAAGCCCTAGTTAGCTTGTCATGGACTTGTTCTTCTATAAACACTTTAAAATCTATTTGGAAAGTTAACAAAAAGTCCTTCTGAAGTTTTGATTAAATCTATGATTTAATTGAAATCATAGATCGATCCAGGAAGAACTGATACCTTCTAATGCCCGGCCATCTCACCCAGGAACGTGGTGGTCCGCCTCTCCATGTACTCACGCTTCCTTTATGCACTTGAATCGAGTTTTAAATTTTTCTGCACGGACTCTTAGCATTCTTTTTTAGGATCATTTCTTGATTGAATAATATTACTGTTATAAATGGTATCTTATTTTGTTACACTGTTGCCTACTATCCTGTTCCATATTTTCTCTCTTTTTTGGATGGGGGTTAGTTACTACTGGTGTGGAGAAATACAATTGATTGTTTTTCCGTGGATTCTCTTGAGAGTTCTATGGAAATAATTACACTCGTTGCAAACACTGATAACTTTTGTCTCTTTCCTTCCGACTTTGTTTGTTTTTCTTCTTTATTGTTTCCTCATAGTGGCTCCTGCCTCTGTGGTTGTGTTACATGGTGATGGTGATAGCAGACATCCTGGTTTTGTCCCATCCCTTAAAGAAAATAGGTACAGTTTCTGTATGAAGTATGCTGTTAGCTATAGGTCTGTAGACAATAGCCTTTATTAGGTAAAGGAGGTCCTGTTCCTTAGGACCTGAGATAAAAGGAAAATAAGTCAAATCCCATGTATTACTTTCTAATGAAAAATATAGTAACAGTGTTTGGCGGCTACACCAAGGAATAATCCAGCCCCGCAGGAAAGAGGTGGGGAAGACCTGCGTGGGCTTCTAACTCTGCTTCTCTAAGAGTTGTTGTTATTGTGGCTTTTTAAAATCATGAATCAGTCGTTGAAATTTGTCAGGTGGCCTTCCTGGATCTGGTGGGATGACCATGTGATCCTTCCCCAATTCTCCATGTATTCTTAGGGTATATGATGGCAGCTAGTGTCACAACTTCAGCGTTTCAGTGGCTTACACCAGTGCAGCTACTGTATCACTCAGGGCCAGTCCGCCTGTGTGGGCGAGGTGGGAGGCTCCTCTGCACTCGTGGCTCAGGAGCCCAGACTCTTTCTAGCCATTGCTCCTCCCGCTGCCAGGACCTGAGTCCTTCATCGGAGCCTCTGTGTTGGCCAGAGATGACCAATATCACTTGTACCAGCATTCCATCGTCACGTGGCTGCACCTAGTTGTGAGGTGGCTGGGAGGTGCAACGGTGACCCCGGGCGGAAAGCAGAACAGAGCCGAGGTGAACAGTACTAGCTTCTCCCACAATCCATTCATGTAGTGACACACATTAAAAGATATTCTGACTTCGAACTCATTTTTATTACTTTGTCATGATATATTCTTTTTTTAAAGATTTTATTTCCTTTTAGAGAGAGTGGAAGGGAGGGAGGAAGACGGAAAGAAACATCAGTGTGTGGTTGCCTCTCACACGCCCCCTACTGGAGACCTGGCCCTCAACCCAGGCATGTGCCCTGGGAATCGAACTGGCGACCCTTTGGTTCATAGGCCAGTGCTCAATTCACTGAGCCACACCAGCCAGGGCTTCTGTTAGCTATTCTTGATCACTGTCCCTAGAGGTTTGTCTTTTTATAAAGAAATACTTTGGGTTTTTTAACCACCTTTATTTTTTTGTCCTCTGTATCCTCTACTTCATTGATTCTTTCCTTATATTTATTATTTCATTCCACCCTGTTTTTCTGGTTCCATGCTGCTTGTGATTCAAACAATGTAGACACTTACACAGTTAGGTAGGAAAGCCCACTCCTATCTCCAATAATCCCTCTCTTGATAGGCAACCACGGTTACCAGCTTGGTGTGTTTTTGAACTCTTTTCTATATTTATACATTTTCCTACCACTTTCTACCCTGTGTAAGGCACGGGCCTCTTCCTGTGGTGCACACACACGTCTACTACAATGGAATGTCATCACTTATGTATTCACTTTTCCATCTCTGGGCGTTTAGATGGAAAGTCTTGGTTTTTTGACAGCGGAATATAATTCATTCATATTTATTTTGATCTCTGATAAGTGTGGCCTTCTTTCTGCCATCTTGTTTTGCCATTTATTTATCATGAGTTCTTCTTTTTTCCTTGTGACTTTTTCTGGATTTATTAAGTGTCTTCCTTCCTTCTTTCCTTCTTCCCTCCCTCCCTCCCTTCCTCCCTCCCTTATTTACTGACTTTGAATTCTGTATCTTACTAGGAGCCTTTGAATTCTGTTCTTAAGCATAGATACACTTATATTTTCCTAAAAATAACAAAATTCATCAGAATCTCTAGCCTCCTTCCAAACATAAGAAACTTTTTAGCATGTTTTTAATTATCTTCTCCTCCCCCCCTTTCCCCCACAGGCACATACACGCATGGGTGCCTGCCCAGAATTATTGAAATAATCTAGAAGCTTCCCATGTTTATTAACTCTTCATGCTTCAAAATACAGTTTTCTCCTTCTATTTGCAAAATCTTTTCTTAACAATTGCATTAATGTATAACCTGTTTGTGCAGTCGCCTGTCCAGTACCAGGATAGGGAGGCTTCGGCATGGGTTTCTTTTCGTTTTTTTTTATTGACTTATTGAAAATTTGTAGTGATTTGTGTCTCATGAGTAATGCTTCTCTGGGTCTCTGATTTCTCAAAAGCATGCTTTAGAATCCAGGCTCCTCTGGTCCTCATTTGACCTTTGTTGGCACAAAAACATCCTGAACTACTTGCAAATGCCAAAGTCTCTTCGTTGCGTTGTCCTGAGTTTACTTTAGCTGGGTTAAAAAGTGCAACATCAGTTTGTGTGGACTTCCCCCTCACTGAGGCTTCACGTAATGGCCCTGCCTCAGGATCAGAGACCGGCGAGAGGGGAGTGAGAACAGCTCTTGAAACTTCAGCTGCTGAATATGTGACACTTAAGAGCTTAACATTTGAACATTTTCATTTAGCACACTTGCTATTTGAAAGGGAAGTCCAATGGGCACTCTCGTAGTAAAATGATGGTGAAACTGACTTGGGTGGTGTTCATCGCAGCTTTTTAAAGTGTCCATACCGCTTGTCCCCATCATTTTCCCCCCAGTAGTGCTTCCTGAGACACGTTCCCATGTTGGGTTCTCTCAGACGGTGCAGAGCCATTCTGGGGGGAACACACTTGCAGCTCTGTCTAACCGTGACTCACCCAGTGAGAAGTCACTCCTGCTCTCCCTCTTCTGCTCAAGCGCAGGAGAAGAATCTCACTTTGGTGCTAGTGTGTCTTTAACGCCTCTCTAAATCTTCCTAATCTCCCTTTTGATATAAAAGAATGAGCAGAGGGATGGCCGTATCTTAACTGCGTTTCAACACGCTGTTTTGCTTTCCACTGTATTTATTTTTACGGTTGCCTTTATCTATGACATATCCCATTTGCAATAGTACATAAGGTTTGCTTTTAAAACACACGTATTGAAGGGGAAAATGAGTTGATTTAAAGAGAAGTGTTAAGAATGGTACAGGGCTACGTGATGACGGCGAACTGCTCACGGTGATGTACTGAAATGCGCGAACCACCACCCCAAGGAGCAGTCAGCGCTTCAGACACAGACTTGGGGTGGAGGTGTTCTTCCACAGGGGGCTGCTGCTCCCCGGGTGACATCTGCTGTCACAAAGTTAGGAGCCACTCAGTTGTCCGGCAGTAAAGAATTGGTTAAGTGATTTTGATACCTTTCCATGATGGAATGCTGCCAATGATTAAAGAAGCGTATTTAATGACATGGAAAAATGATATGCTGCTAAACGAAACAAAACTAGTTGCAAAAGAAAAATATACACAGTATCCTAATATTGTTAAAAAGAAAATACAGCCCTGGCTGGTGTGGCTCAGTGCATTGAGCTCTGGCCTGTGAACCAAAGAGTTGCTGGTTGGATTCCCAGTCAGGGCACATGCCTGGGTTTCAGGCCAGGTCCCCAGTAGGGGGCGCATGAGAGGCAGCCACACACTGATGTTTCTCTACCTTTCCCCCTCCCTTCCACCTAAACATAAATAAATAAAATATTTTTTTAAAAAAGAAAAGAAAGTATAGATACACACACACACACTAAAATTACTGGGAAAAAAGATTGGAAGAAAACATTTCCAAATAAGTTCTCTCTGGATGGTTGGGACTCCGGAGATTTTTGTGTTCTCCAATAATAAACACATGGCCCTTCTGTCCCCGGAAAATCAGTGCGTGCATACGTATATCTACTTTTTAATTGACCTGTTGCAACCTTGATGGGACTGCCTGGAATTTGCCATCTGCAGGCACTACTAGGTCTTCACCTGCTCCTGGAGCCCACTGGGGCCCCTGAGGCCTGATGCAGAGCCACCTGGGGTTGGGGGGGGTGCGTAGTGCCCTCAGCCTTCCTCGTGACCCCTCGGCAGATTCCAGAGCACTTGGTCTTGGTGGGTATGTGTTTATGCTTTTGCAGAAAAGCCGGGAGAATACATCTAAAATTCTCTGGAATCATTTGCATTGCCTTTCCTTCTCAACAGCCCTATTCGGCAGGACCCAGTCAGGACTCCACTGGCTCAGTAGGTCTGGGTTATTAGGCAGGAGTGGAGTAGATGCTGAGAGAGGGTCTCCTAGTTCGCCATTTGTTCTCTTCCTTTCGTTTCTTTATTATTCTACTGCCCGTGAAATTGTGGCGCGTTGGATACCGTCGTGGTTATGCATCACCTGGGTAGGAGATGTGCGCATTGAAATTTCAGTGCCTCGTTTCCAGGATTATGAAATCCCGGTGTTTGGAAGAAAAAACGTTCACTGCTAGGCCTAACGCTTGGCAGGAACAATCCTGCCTTTTGTCCAGTAGAAATTCCCGGGCTCTTGTTTCTTAGAGCTCGTCCCTGGAAGCCCCTGGACTCCTTTGTGGGAATGGGGTTGGCAGGTCCCCATCAAGTGAGTCCAGGAGTGGTCTCCTAGCCAGGATGAGCCAGCCACGTCGTCCTGAGCCTGGAAGGAGCCTGGTGGTGCATTCCAGGAACATCTGCCAGATTGCAGCAAGACCTCTGACTGGCTGACTCCTCCCCTCCTGGGGTCCCTCCACCCCTCTCCACCCTCACTGCTGCCATGGTGGTTCAGGTTCCCACATCGCCTGCCTGGATAACACAGTGACCTCCAGCTGGTCCCTGCCTCACCTTCCCCTTGCCTCCAGTGTGTTTCCTCACAGAAGCCAATGTGCATTGGTCTCCTGTAGCTGCTGTAACAAACGAGGCTTTCCCAGCTTCTAGAGGCTTCCTGCGTTCCTTGGCTCAGGGCTGCTTCCTCATCTTTCCAACCCGCCAGTCTTTCTCACACAGTATCACTCTGAATCCCATCTCCTGCAATCAGATCTCCCTTTGCCTCCCTCTTATGAAGACCCTTGTGATGGCACTGGGCCCTCCTGGACACTCCGGGATAATCCCCCCAACTCAAGATGTTTAACTTAATCACATCTGCCAAGTCCCTTTGTAAGGGGACATATTCACAGCTTCCAGGGATCCAAACATCAACATGTCTGGTAGGGCCCTTATTCAGCCAAGCCCATGATGTAATCCTTTAAAAGCACACACATGCAGCCACATTGCCTCTCTGCCAGGCCCCTTGAGTGGTGCTGCCATTCTCAGAGGGTAGGGACCTGTCTGGGCTGGGAGTACCATGCCAGAGCTGCCTGAGCCCTCCTCCACCTTCCCCTGCCTCCTCTCTCCCCATGCCACCTCTGACTCGCCGTTCACGACCCCGCCTTTGCACATGGTGTGCTTTCTGCCAGGGATGCTTCTCCCCACACCCCCACTCCAGGCCTTCCCGAGCCCTCAGACAAGGTCAGGCCTCCCTGGGATGCTCTCAGAGGCACCGGTGCCATTCCGTGATCACACGTACCACAGGTTAACAGCTTAGCTTATTTAGGCGATCGTTTTATTCACAGGTGCTTCTCCTACGGGAGTGGGGAGCACATCTGCTTTCGCCCATCACTGCCTCCCAGCACAGCTCCTGGCTGTGGTAGGTGGTTAGTACTTGGGAAAGCCGGGAATGAATGAATAATGAGTGCCTGTGAACAACCTTGTCATCACTGTCTCTCCCCTTTGTCCTGCTTTGTTGTCTACACAGCATTTGTCACCTCGTCTAGTGCCACCTCCCTCTGCCAGAGCAGGGACTTTGTCTTCGGGTTCGAGCCTCTGTTCCCAGGTCCTAGAGCGGGGTCTCGTCCCGGGCGGGCACTTGACAAATATCTGGGGAGTGGATGACCTGCAGGACGCTCAGAATCTCTCACGGTGCGTTCATGTCTGACCCCTCTTTGACATCGGTATCAGCTAGGTCTTCATTCTAACGATCCCACCCAACTCCATCACCAGGCACACTGGCAGAGATCGTCTAAAAGACTTACCTGTTTTTGTGAGGAGTAAGTGAGCTAATGGATGCAAACCAGTTAGAGCACCATCTGGCACGGGGTAAGCCCTGTGTCAGAGTCTGCTGTGGCTGTTAAGAAATACTTGAGTTCTTGATCATTTAGAATTCTTACTGTGTCTGTTGCCACTCTGCGATGGGGGCCCCAACACAGACCTGAGTGACTCCTCCTGGCCCTTGCACCAGGATGGGACTCAGGTCTTGCAGCTGCTGGAGGAAGCCCCAGCCGGGCAAGGGCCTCATTGGGGCTGCACGAGCCGCAGCGTGTGCTTGTTCTTGTTTCGCCTGAAGATGGCAGCACACCCTGGACTGCTCCGTACGTCAGGGAAACGAGAAAATGGACTCCCTTCTGGTCCCCCGAGTGAGTGCCAGTCACCTGCAGTGGGTGAGTTTAGTTAGGGCTTGACCAGAGTTTTCTGCATAGTTGTTCCACTTCTTTTTTTTTTTTAATATAGGGGTTGGTGTAAATCACACATGCTGGATTTTGAGGTAGTTTATTGATTTTCACAGTTTGTTTACAAAAGCAACAATCACAGCGGAACCAGAAATATTATGAGAATGTTACAGAATGGATGGGGGCCCCGGGGGTCACCCTCTGCACTGTGAGTATGGTGGCCCTTCCCCTCTGCACCGTGGGCCCATCCAGGAAGGCGGTGCCCACCCAGAACATGCCCTTTAATTCCACAAGCGTGTGGTCAGCGGGAAGCGCGAGGTGTTCTTTGCAGGGAACTTGTGGTCTTTCTTCCAGTTGTTTGGAATTTAAAGGACCAGTTTCTCTGTGCGGGAATAGAATTGCATGCAAAATGATTTACTGTCTAATAGGAAGTTAAAGTCAAAAGATATTACACCCAGTTCTTCACATCACTTGAGTTTCCTCAGTTTTGTCTTTTAAAAAGTACAAGAAAGAACTCTGTTGGTCCTGATGTCGCATTCGAAATCGTGTGGAATTAGTTTGGGTGGAGGGCTGAGTGAGGACTTTTTTGCAGATGTATTTATTTACAGGTGGGAGGGGAAGAAGAGGCAGGGAGGAGAGACAAGGCAGAGGGGAGAGTCTGGGTGACCTGGGACACCCGTCTACTGTTGGTGCATCTTCCCCACCACCCACTCTGGTGGCCACAGGGCACTGGCCGCTGATAGCATGGCTACTGCCCGCTGTCTGTGAGCCATGCACGTCCCACTGGGTTCCTCCGAGTCCGGTTTCACTCCACTTCTGACTCAGGAGGCACCGGTGCTGGGCTGTTGGTTTTTAGTAAAGCAGGTGTGGGAGGACAAAGCAGCCCCTGGGGGACTTTGACAGACACTCCTAAAAACATTTCCGGGCTGTTTGTTGTGTTTTTTTTCTTCAGCACCAGTTAACAGTTTTCCGTTTAACTGTGTGTTCCTTCCTGAAATGTTGAAGTGAGGCTTGTCCTTGTGATTTATTTTGAGCATCGTTTTTAGGGCGTTGCTCTGTCCTGGTCGGGTCTGGGTTGGAGATAGAGATATTTTTTTTCTTCCCCACGCAGACCAAGCACGCAGAAATAGGAGTGATTTGAATTTGTCTCCAATTTAATTTATTTCCATATCTTTCATTTCCTTCCTTTGGGAAGTAGAGGGAATAGTTGGGGGCATGGGAACTTCAAGCCGAGTCAAGTCAGCAGGGATTCCTGTGTACTGTGTAGCGCCCGGGAGGGGGAAACATCCTGAGAGAAGAGACAGTTGCCCTCAAGGATCCCATGCTCCGGTCACAGGTCAAGCCTTGGCGTCCAGGGGGGCACTGGAAATATGGGGAACGCTCTGTAAAGTGTGTGATTGTCTGACCGCCGTGCTGCACACCTGAAACTAATACAAAATAGTATTGAATGTAAACTAATTGAAACACAAAATTTAAAAAAGAGATCTACATTTTTTAAAAAACTCAGTTCCTTCCTGTTAGCATGCAGTGGGTACAGCGCTGAGTGCCCAGAAAAGCCCACGCCAGGGAAGGCTTTGCCAGGTCGGCCCCGGGGCCGACTCAGATGGGAGAAAAGAAGGTTCCAGGCACCCAGGTGGGACGGAGCAGGAGAGTCGGGAGGGGTCCAGAGACATCACACCGAGTAGGTTGAGTTGACCCCATTTTGGTGGTGGTAGGATTTGACCGTGAAGCCCCCCCGCCACAAAAAAAATTGACTTAAATATCATCAAGAATGGAAGTAAAGACTTTTGAACAGGATAAGCTTCCTGTTTAAAGTAGGGACTTTTATTTCCGTGTTACACCTGAGAAAAGCAGTGCTTTCATATTGTCTTTTCAAATAATTCTCCAGGGTCACGTGGCTGGTGGTGGGTGGACGTGCCAGACGCCAGCGTTCCCCCCGTGTTATCTGCAGAGCGCCGGTCGGCCTTGGGCTTCACCCAGCTCTGACCTTGTGTGACCCTGAGAGACTCTACACGACCCAGAGTGCCTGTCAGCGTTCGTCAGTGTGCTGCACCGGCTACTGGGAGAAGGAAGGCTTTGGGTTAGTCACTTCCCAGCCTATCTGAGGCCCCGGCAAAGCAGGGGCAGGAACCCCGCCAGGCCTCCGTGGTCTGCACAGCAACAGCCCAGACAAGTCCCGAGAGCTGCAGAGGCTGTCGGGGAGTTTTGGAGCCTTAGGTCCCGGGATGAGTCTTCCCTCTAAAGCACAAGCCTCAGGGCTGATGGCAATCGGGCAGGGTGACAGCGCAGCTGCAGCCACCTCGCAAGCTGACTCTTGTTACCGCCCTACTCCTCTGGCCCCAGCAGGAGAATGTGAGCACTTGGTTTGTGCTGGAGTTTTCCATCGTTCTTTGTTCATTCCTTCACAGAGTATTCAGCAAATAGCGAAGCACCTAAAAGGTACCAGGCACCACTCGGGGCTGTGGGCTGACGGCAACAAGCAGAAGCCAAGCCCCTGCCCACACGGAGCTTCCAGTCCCATCTGGGAGACAGACAACACTTAACACAGTGTCGGGGAGCAGTGGGTGCTCTGAGGAAGGTGAAGCAGGGAGACGGCACAGAGAGACAGGGCAGTCCAGGAAGGCTTCTCTAGGGAGGGGGTGTTTGAGCAGAAACCAGGGAGCAAGCCGTATGGATGTCTGTGTTCCAGGTGGAGGAACAGCAAGTTCATAGCCCTGAGATGGGATTGTTTGGGGGAGCGACAACAACGAGACCAGTGTGTGGGGAGCCAGCTGAGCAGAGTGGGAGGAGCAGAGGCCACAGAGGGAGGAGGGACTGGCCACCAGCCTTGCATGCCACCCTAGGAAGAGCGGATGGTGCTCTCACCCAGCTCTCAGGTGTGTTTGAGGCGTGTTCCTGGCTGCTTGGCCTCTGACTCTGCAGTCCTCCCCGAGAGCCTTCGGAGCTACCCAAGATCCTTCTGTACACAGAGCCTCCTTTCTGGCGATGTTATCGATAGTTACCGTCAGTGCTGCCGTCTGCCGCCTGCCGCCACCAGCCCTCTCCCATACAGAGCTTTGCCGGGAGGGGAGGAGGCCCAGCTACATTTAGAACTGAATGTTGGCCAGCCGGGTAGTGAAATAAAGTGTGTGTTTTGGGTTAGAAAAGGCATTGTTGTATATTAGGCTAAAATGTTGACATTTCAGTTGGAAGGGCTCCACCTTGGCACAAACGGGCCTTTCATCATCATTGTTCCCGCCCCCAGGAGCCAGGAGGCCCCGTTCTGTCTCCCTCCTCACCTGCCAGGGGAGGGCCGAAGCTTGACCTTTCTGGTCTCACCTGTAGAATTTGGCTAGTCATGGCATGCATTCCTGCCCACGGAGAGGGGGAAGGAAAGGTGTGGCTTGTGGGTCCTTCGCGTCGTGGAGGTCTCTGATTCTGTGCACGGATTCCACAGGATGTTCTGAAGGGGGTCACGAGTGTTCTACACATCAGGCCGAGGGCTTGTGGTTTATATTTTTGTTACACTGCCCCCCTTTTTCTTTCTCTCTTTCTTTCTTTCTCACTTTTACACCTGTCCTAGATCTTTATGAAGTAATTCTGTATGCCACAGTGGTTAAGAGCTTGGAAAAACCAAAGGCGGTCCCCCTTCCTAACCATGTGACTGGGGGCTCCCCTGTTCGTCTGAAAATGGGAATGAAAGTGCTCACCTCAAAGGCACTCTGAGGATAAATGAGCTGATGCGTCCAGCACAGGGCCTGGCTCAGAGCAACACCTCCATGAAGGTCAGTGGCGATGACGATTGTATATGATTATTCCCCTTTAAGAGGAAGGAAAGCCAAGACCAGGGAGGTTGAGTGGCTTGCTTAAGGTCATGTGGAGAGTTAGAGGAAAAGTCGGATAGAGAAGCCTCAGCTCAAGGGGTCCTGGGCCAGTGTTCTCTCCCTGGAATTCATTTTGCTGTCCAGGAAAAAATATTACTATGCGAAGACAGTTCTGAGTTGAACGCTTTGGCAGCTGCTGTTGGCTTTTGTAGGGGGTTGGTGGGCGGGGCTTCCTCAGCACACAGGAACCTTAACCCTAGGCATTCAGAGCTCCCCTGGGAGGGGCATCTGTGGGCAGAGGACCTGGAGGGTGGGGGTGGTGACCCTCCAGTACTCCCCATCTTCTTTGCTCCACACTGGTCAGATCCTGCAGACCCCCCACCCATCCCTCTCCCAGCCCCCACCCGTGGGCATCACAAAGACCATACCTAGAGTGGGGAGGGGGCTGGCACAGGCTTGTCGGGGGCTGGTGGGCACTCTAGAACTCGCTCTCCCTGCACAAAGCTGGGCCTTCACTGCTGTGGCCAGACTCTGGCTCAGACCCGGGGACTGGGTGGGGGAGGCATGTCCCAAGGCCCTGACTTAAAAGAGGCCTGACTTTCGTCCCAGGGGCAGGGGCAACAGATGCCCTTTCTGGCTGCCCGGGCCACCGTGTCACCTGAGGGTTGTTCCCCCGGTCTTAAGATTCACAGTGGTGCCCGTGCCCCAGGCAGATTAGACTTGAGGACGAGCCAGTGGGTTTCCCCAGGAAATGGGCAGTGCTTATACTTTTGCTGCAGAAAGCATGGCCCAGTGGAGACGTGGGTTTGAATCCCAGCCCTGCCTCTTTGTCTGTGGGGACGTGGGTGGGGGCGCGCTTCAGAAATTATTCAGCCTCCTCAACTCTCAGTTTCTACATCTGTAAAATGGGAACAAAACTACCTACCTCACGGATTTGCAGTACAAATGAAATAAAGTAACTTGTGTGAGCTGCTTAGCACGTGCCCGGCCGCTATTTTTATCATCCTCTCGTTGTCATTGAGCGTATCAGTGGGCTGCACCAGTGTGTGGGCGGAAGCAGCTTTCGCATCTGCCATGACATGGGAGCCTAACGTGACTGAGCCGAAGAGCTCAGACCCCTTTGCCGCATTGTCACTTGCTGTCATTTCTGTTACTCGGGTGGATGATTAGGCTCCTGCCATGGTGTGATGACATGCCATTTGCTTACTTCCTGGCTTTTTATCTGTTCTCAGCGTTCTTGAAGGAAAAGATTGTTATGTAGCTCAAGTGTAGGAGGGTTTACTGTACTAAAATTTTACATATATTATCTTCTTTAACTCCATGACTCACATAACAACCAAATGAACGATGCCGAAGGCTGCACGGCTTCACACAGCCAGCCTGGCCTTCGCAGCCCAGCTCCACAGCGCGCACTTGGCCTCCCGCTATGCCCCCTGCCTCCCTCCGCAGGTCCATGTGTGGCCTTGAGAGCTCAGGAGTCGGCTCCATGCCCCGGCCCCTTCCAGACTGAGCTGTGCACAGGGGAAAACCTGCCCCGCTTTCCTGAGAACACTGTGGGCCCTCCTTTGGTGGCCACTTCAGGGTCTGCAGGGACAGCGGCTTCTTCCTTGGTCTTCTTGCAGGGTCCCCATGAGACCAGCATCCATCCTCGCAAGTAGTTAGTGACCCAGTCCAAGCAGGTGCTGAGTGAGTCCTGGGCAGACAGGAGGACAGTGGGGACGATGTTCTGCGGAGTGTGGGTGGCGGGGCCTTCGGCCACTCGGACCATGGTGTGTGGCCTGGCCTGCAGTGCTGGAGTGACTGGTGTGACAGGCAGGGGTAGATCCGCTCGAGCCACCGAGGGGTTCTCTAGGGTCTTCAAGCCTTGGGGGTACCTTCATTCAGCAGGCATTTATTGAGCACCTACTGTGTGCCTTGAGAGACCTTGTGAATGGTACCTCACATGGGAGGTGATGCAGGGCTGCCCCCACCTGCGGGCAGGGCCACCAGTGGCCACCAGGGAGCTCTGCTGCTCTTGGAAGGATGTTGCTGTTTGTGTGAGCGGCTTCCATGACAACCAGGAGATAAATACCTGAGGTTAAGTAAAGCTTGGAGCAAGATTAGGTGTCTGGATAGGGTCAGGCCTACACTGTGATTTGCAGACCTTTAAGTTACCAGAATCTTCTGGGTGGCCTACTCAATATACTTAATCAGTTTGTTAATTAATTAATTTAGCTCCCACCCTATTCCAGAAAAGATTCAAAGTAGCTCTAAGCAGCAGGTGTCTTGGAGGGAAGAAAATGTCCTAAGTTTGCTCTGAGTAAAATGTTGGGGTGCAGGCCCTACGTGGGTCCTTTACCAGCTGCCAGCTCAGCTCAGCTGTGAGGGCTCAGCTCCCAGGGCTGGCTGCCTGGGAAACACAGCTTTTGCCACCAAAGCTGGTTTACAGCAGTTCTGTGATCACCTTCTGGTCCCTTTGCAACAAGTGGCCCCAACACCTTCCTGCCTGCGGCAAATCATGTGACTTAAAAGAAGCAAATTTGACCTCAATTAGTGGGTGCAAACATCAGTCCCTGGCATGAGCAGGAGGCTAAGTGCCATTGGTCGGTTCAGTCTCTGGCGTTAAAGGGTGAGTGCACTGTGCAGGGTGTGATAAAGGCTGTCTCCCACAGTTTATGATTTCCAGGAAACCGGAGGACTTTAAGGAATAGCCAGGGCAGGTGATAGACTCCTGGCCTGGCCCTCCACTGAGCTGGCAGAGCAATTTCTGCAGGAGCAGGAGAGGCGGGGTCCAGGCCACAGCTTCTCAAGTCTAGTCTTGCCCCACAGCAGAGCCAGCAGCCACACTGCCCCGCCCCGTGAGACAGGGCCACTCTCTGCATCCTGCCAGGAGGCTGTGTGCACTTCCTCGGGGTGGCAGTCGTCTGTCCTCAGTGCTGACCATTTTGCCTGTTTCCTGCCAGGCACCAGGCCAGCTAGGAGCCCTGGGCACATTCTCCTATCCATCTGGGCCACCAGCAGCTGGAGCTGCTGTCACAGAAAGCTGGAGGAGCCCTGCCAGCATCTGGGGCCTGCAGACACGTGGGCCGAGATGCCTCAGCATCTGGCCACAGGGAAGCTGTAGGCAGGCAGCATAACCCACCTTGGCTGAGGAAAGGAACTGAGGTCCCCTCCCACCCCCCAGGGCCAGGAGGGAGGTCCTTCTGAGTGTCTCTGGAGCACTTACTCTAACGGCAAAGGTAGAAGGCATGCGTCATGGTGGATCAGAATGCAGCAACAATGGCATGCGCGTATCTGACAACCGTTCAGTGAACACAGTGCGTGCAGCACAGCCGATGCTGGATGCCTGGCATGCAGCCGTGAACGGACACGGTCCCTGCTCAAATGGGGCTGACAGAAAGTAATGACACAAATACTCAGTTATATGGTAAGGCCAGAAATAAGTGCTGTACGGCACATTACAGTGCACTGATATATAAGCAAGTGACTGAGTGACCACTTTGGACTGGTCGGTCGGGGACGGCCTCGAAGGGAGGGGTGTGTAAGAGGATGTTCGAAGAAGAAGCCTGAGGAAAGAGCAAGTGAATGGTCATAAGGTTGCCCGTCCTGGCTGCTGTCGGGGCAGGAGAGCCAGGGGGACAGGAGGTCAGGAAGAATGTTCTAGAACATATAGCTTGGCTGATTAGATGCTTTTGGATTTTGTGACACTTGTTTTGTTGAATTACGCTCCAAGCATTCGTTCAGTAAACCTTCACTGAGGCCAGGGCACCAGCACAGTGTGGTAAGAGGGTGATGGGGGCGCACAGAGGGGAGGAGACACTGCTCCCTGAGGGATGACACCTGAAGGGTCTTGGAGGATGAGGTGATGTTAGCCAAAGAGGAGCCGGTGTGTGCTCCGGGCAGAGAGTGGCCCGTGCAGAGGCCCGGAGGGAGGGTCCGCAGACATGAGAAGTATGCTGGGAGTGGAATAGGCGGCTGAGAAGGCTTTGCCTTGGATCCTATACCAGACACTCAGAAGAGCTTGTGGTGTTAAGACTGATTCCTCAGGGGCCAAGTCGGCAGCAGGCAAAGACTTGGGGAGAGGACACTGAGGACCACGAGCTCGGACCACTCTCAGGGCCTCCCTTCCCACAGCAAGCCACCCTGTGGGAGGACCAGCTCGTGCCACGCAGCCATTCCCACCCTGGAATAGCACATTCACCTGACCCAGGCACCCAGAAGGGAGCGTGAAAGTGTCGGATCGTCCACGTGAACACATCTGACCACTTGCTTTTGGAGGGAAGAGGCACGGACATAAAGCCTGCTAACCTAGAAGTAACAATAAGGTTTTGCATGTCGGGCGGGAAGGCCTACTTTGCAAGTCTCACGGGGCTGTAAATTGCAAGGGCACCACTGTGGTGTCCCTGGGAATGCATAGTGCAATTGATCGTAAAGTAACAATCCTGCGTCCACTCCAGCCTGACGGGGAACCTACGCTTTCTCCCGTTTCTCTCATTCTTTCCTCGTACCTTCTCCCGTTTCCCCCTCGCATCCCCAGCCCCTGAGTCCCCGTTATCCTTTTTCACGCACTCATTACTTGGAAGTCACCTCAACCTTTCATGATCTGTTGAAGACCAGGAAGTAAGCAGTGAGTCAAAAAGGCAGCCAGAATGAGAGGGAGGAAAGAAGACCAAAGTCCAGAATTAATTAGCATTTATTGAGGACTTGTGGACTTGTCTTACTATGTTCAAGGTACTGTGCTAAACTCATCACATTCTCTGTTTTATCTTCCCTAAAATTCTTCCGTTTGCCCCTCCAGCTCTGCTGTCCACCCTCTCCACCTGCTCTGTGTCCTGGAGGGCTGACCCGTAGTGCACTCCAGTACCATCTCCCTGGCCTCTGGCTTCTGGCTAGGTTTGGCCAATGGGGGTACTGTCAGATCAGTGGACATAGGAATTCATTTCCCTGGGTCCCCTTCGGGTCACTGCAGGCCAAGTGCATCCCCCACTGGAGCCCACAGGTCCTGGCAGACCCCCATTCCCGTAGCTGCCATCATTTCCACACCCCACCCCTTCAGCTAGAGGCAGTAACAGCTCCCCACGTGGCTAGCCCTTGAGTCCTCCCCTGCACCACGTTGGCCCCCTTAAGCCCTCCCAGTCTGAGTGTGCCGTCTGTTTCGTACAAGACCTGACAACGCCATAAACCACAGGAGGTAAGCACAGTGGCGTCCTCGTTGTAAGACAGGGAACCCGAGGCTCAGAGAAGCTCTGTAACTTGTCCCAGAGCACACAGCTCCTGAAGGGTAGAACTAGGAGTCAAATCCAGGGTGTGTCTAGTCATTATATCACTTCGCTTCCCACGCCCTCAAGGACCCTTCCCCCAGGCTCCACGACGTGTCCACTCACGCTTATATTTTGTTTCCTAATCCACAACCATTTAAAAGGAGCAAAAGTTAAAAGTGGGGGTGAAGTCAGGCTTTCAAGGAAATAGTGAGAAGTGACTGGTAACAGTCAGAGATGGGGAAAAGGCATAGTAACTATTGAAGATAGGCGTAAGCCATAAAAAAGAGGGAAATCTTACCTTTTGCGACAGCATGGATGGACCTAGAGGGGATTATGGTCAGTGAAATGAGCTGGTCAGAGAAAGGCGATAACCATATGATTGCAATTATATGTGGAATCTAAAGAACAGAATAAATAAACAAAATTAAAATAGACTCATAGACACAGAGACCAGACGGACAGCTGCCAAAGGGGCGGAGGGTTAGGGGACTTACTGAAAAAGGTGAAGGGGTTAAGCAGTACAAATTGGTAGCTACAAAACAGTCACAGGGATGTAAAGTACAGCATGGGGAATAAAGCGATAATACTGTAATAACTATGTATGGTGCCAGGTGGGTACTTAAAATATCAAGGGGATCCCTTTGTAAAGTTTATGACTGTCTAACCACTATGCTGTACATCTGAAAGTCATACAAAATAATATTGAATGTAGACTGTAACTGAAAAATTTAAAAAAAATTTTTGTTAATGGACCTAAGAACTTACAAAGCCTTCAGGGTCAGTCCACGCTGGCCATGCCTTCTGTACATTCTGAGGGACGGCAACACTGACGTCACAGGGCTCCAGAGCCCGGAGTAAAGTTCTGGATTTGCCAAAAGAGTTGATTTGTGGTTGCCTGATTTTCCCCGATACTGGTCTTTATTTTAATGGCCCGTTTTCATGCTTAGTTTATGATACCCCAAGCAGAGGGAAGAGGTTCTTTTCAGTTCTGAAACTGCTGATTCAGTTTGCATGAGGATATTACTTTTTAAGGAACTTTCAAAAACACCTAAAATTTAATCGTAGCCATAGTTCAGCCAGAGAATCCCTGGGTGCAGAATTTTCTTCACTTTCCAGCATTTACAGAAGCTGATGTCACTTGGGGTTGGAGGGAGACTCTGGGGAGAACAGCCAGGAGCCACTCAACAGGCAGACGGGCCTTTACCGCGGGACTGTCACTGGGCAGGAAGCATTTGACTGTCCTCTCTGATGGCACGGCTGGCCGGCCCTTCGAGATCTTAGCTGAAGGAGCCCGTAAGAGGGCTGCTTTGCATTGATTTGATTATTAGCAAGACCGACCCTTTTAGAAAAAACTTTTACATTGGTATTTATCTTGATAATTCTGTTCACACGTATGTTAGACACTGCTAGTTGCTTTCTAGTATCCATCCCCCACGTCTTCCCTAGTAACCAACCCAGTTTTTAGCTGAGCCCTTTACTACCCAACTCAGTGACTCTGTTTTTCAGGCTCCCATGCAGCTAGGTGTGGCCATGTGACTGAGTTCTGGCCAATGAGATATAAGTAAAAGTATTGGGGTGGGACTTCCAAGAGGACCCCTTAAAAAGAGAGGGATATGCTCTTCTACCCACCCTCTCTTTCTC
Organism: Desmodus rotundus; assembly: GCF_022682495.2. Taxonomy (NCBI): domain Eukaryota; kingdom Metazoa; phylum Chordata; class Mammalia; order Chiroptera; family Phyllostomidae; genus Desmodus; species Desmodus rotundus. Next base: position 45,032,235 of record NC_071396.1, read on the forward strand.
CATCCTATGGCCTTAAATGAGGGCAGGTTGCCTAGAGCTCTAGCAACCAATATGGACCATGTGCACTGCACCCCAGGGATGGGGTGGAATGAGGTGGAAGAACCCTAGGTTCCCTAAGGACTCTTAGGGACACCATACCAGCCCTGGACTGACCACCTCTGGACTTTTTTTTTTCTTAATGTGAGAGAGAAATAAACTTCCACCTCTTTTTTTCTTAAACATATTTTATTGATTATGCTATTACAGTTGTCCCCGTTTTCCTACTTTGCCCCCCTCCGCCTGGTACCGCCCTTCCCTCCAGCATTCCGCCCCCCTTAGTTCATGTCCATGGATCACACGTATAAGTTCTTTGGCTTCTCCATTTCCTATACTGTTCTTAACATCCCCCTGTCTGTTTTGTGTCTACCAATTATGCTTCTTAATCCCTGCACCTTTTCCCCCAGTTCTCCCGGTCTGCCTCCAGGTTGGTAACCTTCCAAATGATCTCTATGTCTATGATTCTGTTCCTGGTCTGGTTGTTTGCTTAGTTTGTTTTTTTAGATTCAGTTGTTGGTAGCTGTGAATTTGTTGCCATTTAAGTGTTCATAATTTTGATCTTCTTTTTCTTAAATAAGTCCCTTTAACATTTCATATAATAAGAGCTTGGTGATGATGAACTCCTTTAACTTGACCTTATCTGGGAAGCACTTTATCTGCTCTTGCATTCTAAGTGAAAGCTTTGCTGGATACAGTAATCTTGGATGTAGGTCCTTGCTTTTCATCACTTGAATACGTCTTGCCAGCCCCTTCTTGCCTGCAAAGTTTCCTTTGAGAAATCAGCTGACAGCCTTATGGGAACTCCTTCATGGGTTACTCTCTGCTTTTCTCCTGTTGCTTTAAAGATTCTCTCTTTATCTTTAACCTTTGGCATTTTAATTATGATGTGTCTTGGTGTGGTCCTCTTTGGGTCCAACCTGTGTGGGACTCTCTGTGCTTCCTGGACTTGTACATCTATTTCCTTCACCAAATTAGGGAAGTTTTCTTTCATTATTTTTTCAAATAAGTTTTCAATTTCTTGCTCTTCCTCTTCTCCTGTCATCCCTATGATTCAGATGTTGGTACATTTGGAAATGTCCCTGAGGGTCCTTATACTATCCTTGTTTTTTTAAATTCTTTTTTCTTCTTGCTGTTCTGGTTGAATGTTACTTCTTCCTTATGTTCCAAATCGTTGGTTTGAATCCTGGCTTCCTTCCCTTCACTGATGGTTCCCTGTACACTTTTCTTTATTGCACTTAGTGTGACCTTCATTTCTTCCTTTATGTAGTTGCTGTGCTCAGTGAGTTCTCTGAGCATCCTGATCACCAGTGTTTTGAACTCTGCATCTGATAGGTTGGCTCTCCATTTCATTTAGTTCTTTTTCTAGGGTTTTTTTTTCTGGTCTTTCATTTGGGTCATATTTCTTTGTCTCCTAGATTTGGCAGCCTCCCTGTGTTTGTTTCTGTGTATTAGGTGGAGCTGCTTTGACTCCCAGTCTTAGTAGCCTGGCCTATTGTAGCAAAGGCACCTGTAAATTCCCTGGGGCAGAGCTGTAGGTAATCACCAGGGCGGGGCAACCTGCTTCACTGCTTTGTGGCTCTGTGTGTGGGGAGAGCTCAGAGGAGGGGCTGTGCAGCTGCCTGGCTTATGGAGGTTTGCCCAGCACTCACCCCATTTCCAGTCACTTCACCCACTCCTGTATGTGACTGGTGCCCTTCAGCTATTGCTCTGGAGTTGAATCCCAGAGTGAGTAGGTTTGTGTACGTTCTAAGTCCATGCAGGCCCTTTAAGCTGAGTCTCCTAAAAATCTTGCAGTTTCTTCCACTGCCCCAATCCCCACTGGTTTTTACAGCCAGAAGTTATGGGGATTTATTTTCCCAGTGCTGGTACCCTGGGCTGTGCAGTCTGGCCTGGGGCTGAGATCACTCTCTCCCAAGGTGTCCCAATTTTTGTCCACCACACGTGAATGTGGGATTGTCCATTCCACCACCGCTGCCACCTGTCCACGCCACGCCACGTCTCTGCGCCTCTCTGCCCATCTCCACGACTCCACCCCTCCTGGCCGTCTGGACGAATGTGGCTTCTTTAAATCATTGGTCGTCGGACTTCCATACAGCCTGATTTTCTCATGGTCCTGGGTGTTATTTGTTTTGAGATCTAGTTGTAGTTCCTCCTATGGTTGTGTGAGGAGGTGAAGCACGTCAACCTACCTACGCCTCCATCTTGACAGGAAGTTAACCTCCAGCTTGTTTAATGCTCTGTTTTTTGTTTTTTTTTTTTTCTGGAGAGTTTTCTTTTGTTACTAATCTGTTTTTTATGTATAAAGCATATTTTCTGTCTGTAAATACGGTGAATATTCTCCCTGTTTTTGCTTGCCTTTTATTTTGTTTATGAGCTTTGTTTTTGAAAGACAAGTAGTTATTTTCAATGTTCAAATTTTACAGACTTTTAAAATGCTAGTTGCTTTTGTGTTTAAAGAAGTCCTTATCTGTTCAGATCAGATAAATACTCACCATTTTTTTCAAGGTTGTTTTCTATGATTTCACTGTTTACATTTAGCATTCTAGTTCATTGGGGAGTGCCGGCTGGAGAGTTTTGAATCTTCTGTAGTCGTGAGTTTCCAGCCCTGACTACTCTGCTGAGCTGCAGGAAAGGGGCCAGCGTCATCTCTCACTTACGCTGCCTGTCCTGGCCTGAGCTTCAGCACTCATGCCCCCTCCTGCTACCCACCTGCCCCCCAGGACAGTACTCTGGGCCTCTGGAACTTCTGTCTTTACCACCCTGTGTTCCGCTCTCTTCCAGCTCAGTCCTAATTCCTGTTTACCTAGACTGGGCCACTGACAGACGTTCCAGCTCTCCCGGGAGCTTTTGTTATTGTTTTCTTCTGGGAAGGCAATATGAAGAATTTTTAGATTTTTTTCCAAGTAGACACGGTGCTTTTTAAGTTAAAATTTTGTTTTCCGATAGGAGAAATGAACCATGCTTACCATCTCAAAAGTTGGAAAATACAGAAAAGCACCAAGCAAAATAAAAATAAAGTCAGAATCTAGCCCTGGCTGGTGTGGCTCAGTGGATTGAGCACTAGCCTGCAAACCAGGGGGTTGCTGGTTCGATTCCTGGTCAGGGAACATACATGGGTTGCGGGCCAGGTCCCTGGGGTGGGGGAAGGGGCATGCGAGAGGTAACTACACATTGATGTTTCTCTCCCTCTCTTTCTCCCACCTTTCCCTTCTGTCTAAAAATAAATAAATAAAATTTTTATTTTAAAAAGCCAGACTCTATTGTTTCTACTTTGTAAAAATACATAAAAAAGTGAAAGCCCTACCAGCCCAAGGAGTGACCTGTAGCAACAGTTGATGTGTCTTCTTCCCAACTTATTTAGACAAACAGATGCAAAAGACATGCATGTGCACGATGTTGTTCATGAAAATTGGATCGTGCTATCCATCCACCGTGTTCAGCAACCGGCTTTCTACAGACAGCAATAAACTGTGTATCTCCTTCTAACACAGTACAAAGAGACCCACTGCATTCTTTTTAAAGGCTGCATCGTATCTCCTGCAAAGATGTGCCATTATTTCATTTCCCCCTCTAGGGAAGAACATGCCGTTTCCACTGTCATGCCAGTACATACGAGGCCACCATAAACATTCTTGTCGTTATTCTCCTACGCATTTGTGTTACTGTTTCTGTAAGATTTCTAAAGTGGGGGTTGTTGAGCTCAAGAGTGCATACATGGTAAATTACAAATGCTGCCAGTTGCCTGTCATCAAAACCTTGCACCAATAAATGCAGTGTCTTTTTAAGCGGTCTTTTCACCAGCTCGTTACCTCCCCGCTGGTTCATTTCCCCACTCTGCTGCTGAATTACTTGTGCAAACAACATCTGATCACAGCTCCTCCCGTTCAATGGCTCCTCACTGCCAACAAGATCAAGTTCAGACACTGAGCATTCATCCAGGATCCTTCTCAGTCATTTTGGGGCCTCTGGGGAGGCAGACACTGAGATAGACTTTGAAATGCAGGAGACTGTTGGGAGGGAAAGCCTGTGAAAGGGGAAGGGAAGGGAGCGGAAGTAGGCTGGGAGAGGGGCGCCTTAGACTGAGATCAAGGTCTAACCTCCCAGGACAAGAGAGGAGGGAGGAAGGAGGATTGAGTAGGAAGACCCCCGACTGTGAGGCAGCTTGAGCACTGTCTCAACCAGTCTGACAAGCACAAAGATTGCCCGTGAGATGTAAGAGGACTCCCGCTTTGGACAGAAATGGCCCTAGCAACCCTGCCATAGTCTGCCATTGGCTGGGAGTTTCCCAGGTGACAACTGGGCCTTGACTTGAATGGTGGGGCAGATCCTGAAGCTGAAGGCTGTCACTCCGGGCAGCAGGTTCTCTGAAGGACACTTACCCGTGGCTGACATAAACCGCCGTCTGCCTCTTCTCTGCTCTTTCCCTGCTCCCAGACCCCACACGGCCCCCTGTCCACACCACCTCCCATCCCCAACCCTGGCCTTTGCTCACTCAGTCCTTTCTGCTTGGAATGCCGCTCCTCCCCAGCTGCACTCATCAAACCCCTAATATGTTTCCCAAGCCCACTCAAGCCCCTCCTTGGGCCGCCTGCCCTGATCGCACGGGCAGAATTAACTGCACCTGGCGCCTGTGCTGCTCCTCCTAGATTAGGGTTTCCCAGGCTGGAGTGTTCTTTTCTCAGAGTGTTATCCCCTCAAAACCTTGCATGGTGTAGGCGCACAGTAAAGGGTGACAATCATTTTCCTGCTCCTGTCTAAGCACCCCCAGGTTGCAGAACTCCAGCTCCCACCACAGAAGCGCACAGTCAGAGGCCAATCAGTGTTTGTTGAGTCGTCCGGGACCTCACACGGGTGGGGCAAGATAGGCAGCAGGTGCTGGGGAGAGGGTGTTCACGCACCCTCTATTGTTGGGGTTCATGCACTGTACTTTGGAACCAGGTCAGAGTTTTAAGGCTAGACCGTGTCCTTCCTGGTTTATGTTTTCCTTTGGAAAGACCCCAAAGGCTTTTGTAAGTCATTGTTTTAATTGCCTCTGGGCACCGATGGGAACTTTTGGGGGGCTTCCCTTTTTCAACCACATGTTTATGCATTCAGAGTTTGTAGGTCTCTGCCATTCCTTCTCCCATGGGTGTGAGAGGGGCCCTGCCACCCTGGAAGGAGATCTCCAGGTCGGAGGAGCAATCGTTTTCCAATGCGGTGCTCACAGAGTGGTGGGAGTTGGCAGGGGTGGAAATAGTTTTTCTCTTCCTCTTTCCCACACCCACTAGTTAAAGAACTTGCCTGGGAGGGGCCTGTGGGAAGTGGCTGAGGGTTTCCGGGGCGGGCGCAGCAGGGCGGACGTCAGGGCTTGAGGGTGAGGGTGGGTGCAGAGAACAGAGAGGAAGAACCTCTGGACCAGTCTCTCCACCCTCCTTTAGATGTCTCTTGGCTGATGTCCCTAAGCTGAAAGGGACTAGGACTGTGGTGGCCACACCCTGTAGGCTTCCTTCAACCCCTCCAAGCTGGGCCCTTAGGGGAAACCCTAGCAGGTGAGGGGATGTGCCCTTGCCTTCTCTATGAGGGCGACCAGTTTTAGTGGAAGCAGAGGGGCTGGCTCCAAGCTAGGAGTTCTTGGATGCTTTGTCCTGTGGGGAAGCAGGTCATAGCCCTTATCACTAGGTCTGCAGGCCCCCCCCCCCCCTTCAGGAGCTGTGAAGCTATCCTCTCCCCTTAAGTGGTATCCAACTGTGCTCTCATCAGATTGTTTTTTGTTTTGGGGGGTTTTTTTACAAGAAAAGTCTGTGATCCAAACCACTGCTTTAACCCAAATAAGAATAGCCTTTATAACAAAGAAGAGGATGTTCGCCCTGGCTGGGTTGCTCAGTTGGTTAGAGTGTTGTCCTGATGCACCAAGGCTGTGGGTTCAATCCCCAGTCAGGGCACAGACAAGAATCAAGCAATGAATGCATCAATAAGTGGAACAACAAATCAGTGTTTCTCTCTCTCTCTCTTTTTCTCCCCCCTCCACCTTCTTTTCTCTCTCTAAAATCAATCAATAAAAAAGAAACTTAAAGACGTTTTTATGCAATAGACAGATTCTAGTTGGGTTGCCTGTACTGAGGAGTGGAGACCCCAGGGGGATTCTAGAAAGAAGCCCGGACCATCACCTTCAGGCTTCAGTTGATTGTGCCCCAGGAGCCTCACGTCCCCTTGGAGCCAGAGCTTTTGGTTCAGAACTTCTGGTTGGCGCAGTTCCGAGAGCTGAACCCCTGAGAGCTGGGCCATGCGGTCCATGCCCACCTCCCAGGAGGACAGTGGAGGGACAGAGCAGCCCGGCGGGCGTGTGCGGGATAGAAGGGAGCAGTGCCGGCCAGGCAGGCACGGGGTCTCTATGAGAATAGAGGAGTCCTAGGCTTTTAAATGAATTCCAGCACAGTCATTCTAAAACCCCCCAAATACCAAGTTCTGGGTAGATTCTGATCTCTATTTCAGGAAGACAGTTCTGATGTTTCCAGAAACCATCAGGAGTGTGTGGCGCACAGGAGTGGACAATGAAGGAAAAGAAAACCGGAAAAGAAAACCAGTAAAGGGGGAAAGTGCGTAAAAAGGAACTTCTCAAATAAGAGTAAAATATTGAACTCTGTTACTAAAGCTGAACTTGAGTGTGACAGCCTCTCTGATTTCGACAACCCCCTACTTCTATTTTTTTACATCCTGGCCACAGTTATAAGTAGGCAACCATGTCTGTTGAGACTTCCCAAGGGTTACATAAACGGTTTGGATGGTTTTTTGTTTTTTTTTTTTTAAACAACAGTTTCTGAAAACATGGACAAAAAATCCCACTGATTTAACAGTCTGATGCCTGAGCCAGCCCTGGGAGTCCCTGGGAGGCTTGAAGAATCACTTCCTCCTGCTTGCAGTGGGGGGCAGGGCCCTGGTTCCATCAGGAAGCTCCCGAGAGAGTCTGGGAGGAAGAGCTGTGCAGGGGGAGGGAGGGGGAGCCCTCAGGTCGCTGCTGCTGAGGACAGCTGCCTCCCGTCACCAGCAGGGCCGGAGGCTGGGTGGTGCAGGAGGCAACAGGCACAGGTCTTCTGAGGTCGTGGCCCTCTCAGGAGGGAGCGTGTGCTCCAGGAGGCTCTTCCAATGGGAGACTCGATAGGACAGTAGAAACAGCATTCCTGGGCCCCGGAGTCATGGTGGAAATCGCCTGACATTTTTTTTTTTAGTTCTCACCCGAGGATATGTTTATGGATTTTAGAGGGAGGGGAAGGGAGGGTTGAGAGAGAGAGAAACATCAACATGCAAGACAAACATCCTTCAGTTGCCTTCCACACGCGCCCCGACCCAGGATCAAACCTGCAAGCTAGGTATGTGCCCTGACCGGGGATCGAACCAGCCGCGTAGCCAGAGCTCCCGTCTTTCCCAAGGTCTTCGCGGCCTCAGTAGCCTTGAGGATTTCTCAAACCTGAGGGATGGGGCTTCGTCAGAGAAAGGCCTATGTCTCTTTTAACACATTCTAGTTGCCAGCCCTTGTCTCTACTCCAGTGGCCTCTGAAAAACCATCATCTAGACGGAAAAACTGACCTCATGTACCAGTGGGAGTGGCTTCAAGGAGAGACAGCAACAAGGCTCCCCTGCTTCAAAGTCAGCCTCCCCACAGGTTCCATCTGTAGCTCAGTTTTGCCACAGGGAAGGTATTTCCAGTTAAACATTCTCCTTCCCCAGGTGTTATTTTGGGAATGCAGGTAGCTAAAGATACATGATGCACAAGTGTAAATTAACTTCATCCAACTGATACACTCGAAAGAGGGCTGGGTGCCTAGCCTCTGTGAGGTAACACACCCCTTCTAGAATCTAAAAAACTAGACGGGACCTATTCCCTAGGAAAATACCCAAACACCCAGAATTGTGCACACCGTTTGGGGGCTTCAAGCACTCCTTGGACCCTACCCTGGAGTTCTGAGTTCTTCTTATGAGAGGCTGGGAAATGAAACCAGGTGGTTGTGAGGGGTGGGGAACCGGGACAGACCAGGAACCAGGGGGCTGTGAGAGATCACTTCGTGGTTTCCCCCAAGACCGGTAACGTGAACACATCAGAAGTGAATGTGTCACCTGGCCATAGTCACTGCCCTGCCCTGGAGAGAGGTGAGGTCTGTCCACGTCGATGGTGGGGACTTGTGCACCACATCCCAGAGCTGCCGGGGCCGTGTGCAGCGTATCTCCATGAAGCTGGTGGGGAGCAAGCGCCCAGGAGATGCTGCAGCTGGCTTTCTGCTGGAGGAGGCAGTAGACAACTTGTGTCCTCTGGTGGGTTGGGGTCCTCTTGGCAAGGTGACAGGGGCCAGCATCCTGCTATCACCACCCCCGGGCAGAAGAGGTGAAGGCTTGGTCACTCCCCACTGTATTTTCATAACTTGGAGTCTAAGACCTCTTCTGTTTTCTTTTGGGGAAGTCAATTTTAAGAGGCAGTTTGTGATTCCCGGGGTATTTAAACCGGGGGAAACATGGGGGAAGTTTTTGGACCTAGACTGCATCCAGCAGCACCTCGGGGATTTTGGAGGTGAGGTTGCATAATGAAACAAGCACAGCGATGGGCTGTCGTCCCATGCTTGCTCTGCGAAGCTCCTCCCATCTGCGGTGACTCAGGGAGGGCAGAATTTCCCCTTCTTGAGCCAGCTGGACCCGTGTTAACACTGTTCTCCCCGCAGGCTCTGGCACAGGGGAGCAGGAGCAGGGCCTGGACTAGGGGGAGTCTGCAGGGTGTCGGGGGCTGGACCCAGCTTAACACACATGAAGAGAGGTGGTCCTTCTCTTGACCAGTCAGCCAGGGTCTCCCTCCCCCACAGAGCAATCTCCAGCAGCTGGCGCGGCACCCCATTCCAGCGGGACCCCATTCCAGCGGCACCAGACCTGCTTGTGGAACTGACCACGGGCTGAGCTGTCACCTGCATCACGTCCCAGGACAAAGCTCCAGCGGGCATGCCATCCAATCAGACGCCATCCTCTCTGACACCCGCCATCCAGCTTTCTCCTTCACTTCTCTGTGCTTTTAACATGAGTGAGTTTTGTTGTTAGTTCTATGTTCACTGGATTTCTGGGTGTTAAAATAAAGACTTGTCAAACAGGATACAAAATGTACTCATCATAGATGAAAAGATAGATAAATTGATCTTTCATGAACTTTTGTTCATCAAAAGGACCATTAAAAGAGGGAAGAGCCCAGCCACAGACTGATATTTTCGGTGACAAAGCACGACAGAGGACCTGCACGCAGAGTGGTCACACAACTCTTTCTTACGAGTTAGTGAGGAAAAGACAGAAAAAATGAGGAGGAGCCTTGAACAGAAACATCTTCAGGTGGCCATGTAAATAGCCAGGAAGCAAAGTGAACTTACAAGATACCACTCTATACCCACCCAAATGACAGAAATCTTTAAACATCGATAATCCCAAATATTGGCAAGTCCTGATGCGTCGCGGTAGGAGTGTAAATTGATATAAACACTTTGGAAAACTGTTTAGCAGTGTCTCCTAAAGCAAAGGCTCCGCCATTCCATAAGCCAGCAACTCCGCTTCTAGGTGTAAACTCAGGAGCACCGAGCACAGATGCCGGCAGCATTTGTGCAGAAGCCCCAACGAGGACACGGCCCACGTGTCCGTCAGCACATTGTGTCATTGCCATACAATGGAACACAACACAGCAATTTAAACCAGAACAGACCATGGCCCCACCTAACAACATCGACGAATCTCACGGAGTTGTTGAGTGACAGAAGCCAGATGCTCAGAAAGTGCGAATCATGTGATTCCGTGCTGCTGGAGGACAGGACCACACGCTCTCTCAGAAACCTCAGGGACCAGCATGGGTCCTGCTGTGCTCAGTGGGACCTCGGTAGATGTTTGTTGACCGAATGAGTGAAGTAAGATGTGGCCTTTACCCCCAAAGGTGTCCTCAGAGTAACGTGCGTGCAAGCATGAGTGCGTGCGTGTGTTGGGGTGGAATCAGCCTGGGAGAGAGTTAACAAATGCGCCCAGTTCACTGTAAAATGAAGCAGAAAATTCCTGCTGCAAACAGGAGCTAAAACGAAGCCCTCCCACCAGAATGGGGCTGCGGGTTCTGGGAAGAGGCGTTCGCAGGTGCCTGGTGGACTAGCAGGGCTTCCTGAAAGGAAGCCCATTGAGCTGAGCTTTGAAAGGTGGTGGAGACGAGAACAGGCAGCCCGGGTGCAGGCAATGGTGTAACCAGGTGGCTGTCAAGCTTTGGCGCATGTCCGAGTCACCCAGATGACTGGTGAGAACTCGCAGATGGCTGGGCCCTGCCCCAGAGACCTTCTGGTTCTGTGGGTCTGGGGTAGGGCCTCAGAATCTGCATTCCTAACAGCATCACCCTGGTGGTGCTGATGCTGCTGGTCTAGGAAGACCACTGGCTTAAGCCGAAGCCAGCTGGCCCAGGCAGTGGCATCTCACCTGAGCCACAGTGCTAGGTAAGCGTAGTGCAAGGTGGGAGGGGGTAGGCAGGTGGACTGGGCCATGGCCTGGTGGCCTTTGGCTGATGTTGAGTTTAGACCTAATTCTATAGACTTAACTAGGGCCACATGGATGGACATGTGTGATAACGGGTCTCCGGGAAGTCCCACTCCAGGGTCTGAGGACCCTCAGCCTGCAGCTTAAGGCCATGCAGATAAAGGCAAGTGATAAACACAAACTGAGTTCGGCCTTGCAGAGACACGCCTGCAGAGGCAGGCACGGCTCACCCTGAGGACGAGCAAGGGTTGAAGAAAGGCATTATTTCAGTGCGACCTCACGACTCTTGCAGCCGCGGGATATGCGCATGCCATTTGCTGGCAGGGGCAACCAGGCTCGAAAGCAGCTGCTTTACTCTCTACAAAGGGATGATTGCTCTGAATTGTTCTTCCCCGTGGCCACAGTGCTCCCAGCTTCTCGAGGGCAAGGGTGTTCCACCACAGGCCCAGTCCCTTTCTGTCGCGTGGGAGACACCTGGATCCAGGAGACTTCCCCGCGTGGTCTGTGTTTGGCTCAGGGAGGGGAGTCAGTCGCCTGGGTGGGCTTTGGGAGGGAGGTGCACTCTGTGCATGCCACAGGTCAAGAGCCCCCGCCCCTCCCCAGGGCCATCCTGGTCGGGACTCTGGGCCAGCAGCACCGGCCCTCTCCTGCATGACGCAGGCACGAAAAGCAGATGCCATCTGTCATCCTGGGGACTGGCCTCCAGGGACATCTCCAATAAGCTACACTTACTGAGTACAACTATCTGCAAAATCATCTGGTAGGAACGGAGATGAATCAGCCACAGACCTGCCCACCAGGCCCCTGCAGCTCAGGGTGGGGGAGGCAGGCAGAGCCTTTCCTGCTCCTTCAAAGCCCTCCCACCCATTCCTGGTCCCTCCTCTGCAGCCCCGGCTTAGTTCTGGCTGCCTCCTCTCCTCACTCCATAGGAATTTGGGGTCACAGAGATGAATAAATCAAGATGCTTGTGGTCTGGGGAGGAGCCCTTCCTGTCCCATAGCTGGACACAGGTCAGTCCTGACAGGTACCTCTACTTCTGCAGCTGGGGCCGTGACCATCAGCTCTGGGCTGAGGGAACCCGAGTCCACTTGCTGGCCCGGCTGCACACAGACAGAGGGAGCCTGAGGGCCCCGCCTTTGCATCAGCCTGTCCCAGACCAGCCAAACCACAGGCCTTCGGGGGCCACTGCTGCTGCAGGCAGGACGGTCTGCAGGAAGATGAAATGGGGCTCAGGGGACTGCCGGTGTCTGTCCTGCTGACCCCCTCCCCCCCCAGGACCTCCCTCTTTCCTGGAATTCTGCCTGCCTTTTCCCTTGGGGCCATGGGACTGGCTTGCTTCCTCTACACCCCCCACTCCCATTTGCAGGAGAATCGCCTAGAGGAGAGCAGGGGAGAAGAAATCAGAACCGGGTTTAGATCTTGCTCTGCCACTCCTGAGCTGTGTGACTTAGGACAAGGCATCTAACCGTTCTGAGTCTGCTTCCCCATCTGCATAGTGGAGATAAGGGCCTTGCTTACTCCACGGTATTGTTCAGAGGCACAGAGGCCACTAGGCAAAATTCCTGTGTCTACACTGCCCTGAAGCCTGGCAGGGGAGTTGGACAGACGCACATGCACAGCGTGATGTGCTGCCCGTCCAGGGGCACGTTTGGGGGGCGAGAGTGGGCAGAGTGGAGCCAAGCTAATTCTGTCTAACCAGGGGAAGCTGCAGAGCTTGCTGCCCAGGCCGTTGGGCGTGTGCCAGGGTGGGGGCAACTTTTTAGGACCTTGCTGAACACCAGATGCTGTGTTAAGTGTTTCACCCATGTTTTAGTGAGTCCTCTGAACGAGCCCGTGAGATAGGTGTTATCGTCCCCATTGTACAGATGAGCAAACTAAGGCTCAGAAAGGAGTGTGCATTGACCTGACATAGTAAATATTTATTAAGGACCTACTACGTGCTAAGTGTTGCAGATATAACAGTAAACCAAACAGACCCAAGTCCCTCCCTCATGGAACTTACGTTCTGTGAAGCCACTTGCCCAAGATGAGCCTGGAATGTGCCAGAGCAGAGATTCCAACCCCAGTGTGGTGGCCCCTGGCCTGTGCTCTTCCCACCTCACCCCAGAACTCACTGCCCCTCGGGACATTGCTCCCTGGGGGACAGAGACTGTCTCAGATTTCAGGAGCAAGGCTGGCTCAGGGACCGGAGCTGCCCTTTCGGTAGGGCCCCGCCCCCAAGGAAGGCTGAATGCCCGGCTCCTCCGGTGTTTTCCCCAGGGCGGGGAGGCGGAGCTTCCCTAAGGGGATATCAAGGGAGGATGGGGTGCAGTCTGTGCCCCTCAGAGAGTGACACCCGCTTCCTGGCCACGGTGGGGAATCCCTTTGGATTTCACTGGGTTAATGGGAGGGGCCTCCTGTTCATCCACTGCGCAAGCCCTCCAGGGAAGAAAACAGGATGAGGGAAAATCAGAGGATTAAATCAGCCTCCGGCACCTGAGCGCCCTCTGGGCTCTGCTCTGCTCTGCTCTGCGCACCCGCCCCCCACCCTGGGCCTGGGCTGCCCCCTGATCTCAGGAGACCTGTGGCACTCCTACTGGGCGCTGATGTTTCCTCGTGAAGAAACAACCCGAGACTCGCAAGCCTCCCCCACTAAGAAAAAAGACACAAAATTATTTACTATTGCATTTACTCAGAGTAGCAGTCACTTGGAAGCAATCTAAATGGCCAATGTTCGAGTGTTAAGTAAAATATGATTTAAAAAAGTACATATTCAAGCCCTGACCCGTGTGGCTCAGTTGATTGGACCTCGGTCCACAAAGCGAAAGGTCAGCGGTTCAATCCCCAGTCAGGGCACATGCCTGGGCTTCGGGTTCAGTCCCCAGTCGGGTGTGTATGGCTGGGACATGTACCAGAGGCAACCGATTGATATCTCTCTCTCTCATCAATGTTTCTCTCTCTTCTTCCCTTCCCTCTCTCTAAAAACATATTTTTTTTAAGTAGGCATTCAATGACATATCATGAAGCCACTGAAACTCACGTTGGAGAAAAATGACGCGAGAAGGGTGCTCATACAGGTGTCGTCAAAGTTCACGACTAGAACCATACACACAAGTCAGAATGCACAGCTGGGTCTCGTTCTCTAACACATGCCCGTATCTCCACGTAGATGATGTCCAGAAGGGTGCGCACCAAGTGTGCACGTAGTTATCTCTAGGCAGCAGAATTGTGACTTGCTTTCTTCTGTTTTCAGCTTTTTCCAGTTCCTCCAGTAACAATGCATGTCTTTTGTAATCTGGAGGGAAAAAAATCCCCACGGTGTATCTTAGAGATAAGAGAAAGAGAATGTCATCTTTTGGCACTGTACTTAGATGCCCCAGGCCCCACCCAGCCTTGGGAGATTTGGAAGCCCCAGAGTAGCTGGGGAGGGACCAGCTCGAGAAGAATTGGCCGGCCACCACCGTCCGGGTCTTGTCTTAATGTCATCTCCCAGAGAGGCCACCTGACCACACGACCTGGCTGAAGGGGGCCCCTCCCACACTTTTCTCCTACCTTCACCCCCTTTGATTGTCTTCATTGCATTTGTCTGCATCCGAAGTGGCCTGACTGCTCACCTGTTTCCTTGGTGATTATTTGTCTCCTCCGCCAGAGAGAGCAGGGGCCCCGCCTCTCTTGCTCCCTCTGACTTACCATCTGGAGAAAGCCCAAGTGAGATCTTGCTTTGTAGGAACAGAGCAGCCCCAAGCTGTGGGCACTGATCCTAAGGCTGCACGTGATAGTAAGAGCATGGGAATAACTTCGTGGGAGTCTAGAAACAGGCAGAGAGCCAGCTCCCGGGGCCAGAGCTGTGTGAAGCTCAGCTACCTGCGGCCCCTGGTCCAAACTCGGTAACAATGGCTGCCATTTACAGGTGTTGCGGAAGTGCCAGCTTTGTGCTGTATGTTTTATAACTGAGTGGAGGGAAGGTAGAAGCAATTTTTCTTCTCACCTCTTCCCCCTTTGCTTCCAGCGCCTCTGCTGCGGCCAGCGCACTCTGTCCCCCAGCTCAGGACTGCGGCTCCTGTTCCAATCAGGTTCTCATCCCAGCCATTCCACTGAATCTGCCCTTGACCAGGATTACGTGCGACCGACTCCAAGATGCTAAATCCAATTATTAATACTCTGTCCTTGTATGACTTGACCTATCACAGTGGATTGCCCTGTCCTCCTTGAAGCCTTTGCTCCTGGTTTCCCTCCTATTGTACTTGCCACTCCTTTTTTTTTTTTTTTAAATCCTCACCTGAGGACAATTTTTTTCATTGCTTTTAGAGAGAGAGGACGGGAGAGAGAAATCAATGCAAGAGAGAAGCATCAATTGGTTGTTTCCTGTACGCGCCAGGACCAGGGATCATACCCCAGGACCGGGATAAAAACCTGAAACCTTTTGGGTTATGGGGAGATGCTCCGACCAGTTGAGCCACGCCGACCAGAGCACTATTCCTTCTTAGTCTCCCTGGTTGAGCAACTGAATGGGGCTTAGTCCTTGGACAGCTTCTCTGTTCACAGTCACCCCCTTGGTGATCTCACCCTAGAAAGCTATGTGCTGGCCCTGGCCGGCGTGGCTCAGATGGTGGGAGTGATATCCCATAACCAAAATGTTGCGGGCTTGATCCCCGGTCTAGGAGCGTACAGGAGGCAACCAATCGATTTTCTCTTCCACGTGTTTCTTTCTCTTCCTTCCTCTCTTTCTAAAAGCAATGAAAAAATGTCCTCAGGTGAAGACTGGGAAAAAAAAAACAAAAAACGAAAACAAAAGCCCTACCTACTGAGCACTCCGTAAAAAATCTTTATTTCCAGCCTAGACTTCGCCTCTGAACCCAAGACTCAGATATCTATCTGCCTGCCTACAGGCCTCTCCACTTGGACATCAAAAAGGTATCTCCTACTTACCAGCCTGAAATGGAGTTCCTTATCTTCCCCCAGACGTGCTCCGTCAGCAGCTTCTGTAGCTTGGTGACAGCAATTCCATCCTCCCCTTTGCTCGGGCCAAGCATCTGAGGCCTCCTCGACTCCTTGATTTCACACCCCACTTCAATCCATCGGCAGATCCTGTTGGCTCTGCTTTCTAGAAGCTGACACGTCTTGGCACCCCCATTCTACCTCTTGAGTCCAAGCCACCTTTGCCTCTTGCCAGGATTTCTGCCTGTGCTCTGCCTCTGCTCCCCAACTTATTCTCCATACAGCGTCCAGACTGATCTTGTTAAAATGTGCGTCACGCCATGCCACTTCTCCGTAAAACTTCCCAGTGGCTCCAATCTGTTTCAAAGTTCAAGTTCATACAGGGCCTTCTTCTAATGCTGTGCACACTCTGGAGCCTCTCACTCCCTCTCTGGGCCCCTGCCTTCCTTCTCTTTGCTCGCTCAACTCTGGCCACACCACCCTCCCCACTGGTCTTCACTGTGTCAGGCAAGCTCACCCCTGGGCCTTGGTTTGTTCTGTTCCCTTCATCTGGAAAGGTGCTTCCCCATTAATTCTCAGGGTTTGTGGCCTCATTTCTTTCAGGCCTTTATTTAATAATTCACTTTCTCAGATGTCTGAGCTCCCCTGGCCTCACTATTTAAAATTTTGGCACTTCTTCCCACCTCCTGCTCCAAACTCCCTCCCCCTCACCATCCCCCACCTTTATTTTTCCCCCAGAGCACTTACCTCCTACCACTACTAAGTATTTCATTTATTTATTTATCTGGTTGTTGGTTTTTCCCCGTAGACTATAAACTCCGTGAAGGCAGAGGATTTTGTGTGTTCTGTCTGCCGCTGTACCCCCAGAAGCAAGGACAGTGCCTGGCCTATAGTAGGTGCTCGATAAATAGCTGATGAATGGCCACATGGATAAAAACGTATGAAAGGACCACATGCTGTTTATACAAGGCCTCCAGACAAGGTGGGAAGAGCACTGGACTTCCTGCCAGCGTGGCAGCATTACCAGGCTAGTGAGAAAGAAATGCCCCGAGTAGTGAAGCCCCCTGTGTGGTGGTCATGGTGCCTGTGTCTGCCCTGGGCCAGCGTGCAGACACCTCCTACCTCCGTGGCTTCTGAAGAACTCCCCACAGGTGAGCACACCTCCCTCGGTTTCCGCCCAGCCTGCTTCGGCCAGAGGCCTCCCTCAGTGCTCTGCCTCAGCCATTTACTGCCTTCCCCTTTCCCCTAGTTTGCGGCCTTTTGGAAGAAAACAGTGGCCAGGTAAGAGAACAATAAGACTGTGTCTAGTTCGGGACGTCTCAATTTAAAAGGCCTTGGGAGGGATTCGGGGAAGACCAGAGTGCTGAAGCGGCGGCGATTGGATGAAGTGAAGATCCAAGACACTTGTGCTGACTCCCTGGATAAAGGGTGGGCACCGGGGACAGTGAGAACAGCTCACATGGAGGAGTGGATCATCAGGGTGGCTGCCCAGTCAGGAGACAGGAAAGCACTGTGGTCTCCCCAAAGCCGGTCTCCTGTGGGCCTCCTGCCCCGCCCACCTTCAGGCCCCTCCCACCTTCAGGCCCCATCCCTCACTTGGGAAGTTCTTCCCTGCCTGTTGAAGTCAGGGCAGGCCTTGGCCCAGTGTCTGGGCCTTTTTTTTTTTTTTTTTTAAGCATATTGGTTTGGTTCTAGATCTAGAAGGATATACTAGGACGTATTCAGCATGGAGGTTCCCTGAGTGTGTTAAATCACAGTCCAAATTTCAAAAACTGAAAATAGTAAATAATGGATGTGGGGGAGTATGTGCTGCTGTGTCCTGCTGAAGTGACTGGAAAGGAGCAGCTTTTAAAAATGTGTCCAGCCCTGACCTGTGTGACTCAGTGAGTTGGGCATCATCCACAAAGTGAAAGGTCGCTGGTTCAATTCCCGGGAAGGGCACATGCCTAGGATGCGGGGTCCTGGTCGGGGTATGTGGGAGAGACAACTAATTGATGTTTCTCACATCAATGTTTCTCTCCCTCTTCTTCTCCCTCCCATCCCTCTCTCTAAAAATAAATTAAAAAAATCTTTTAAAGAAGTAAATAAAAGAAAAATGTGTCTAGGTTTTGACCAAGCAATTTCACCCTCCGAAGTTGATCCTATGAAAATAATCAGCCCCGGCTGGTGTGGCTCAGTGGATGGAGCATGGACCTGTGAACCAAAGGGTCACCAGTTCGATTCCCAGTCAGGGCACATGCCTGGGTTGCAGGCCAGGTCCCCAGGAGGGGGAACACGAGAGGCAACCACACACTGATGTTTCTCTCCCACTCTTTCTCCTTCCCTTCCCCTCTGTTTAAAAATAAATAAATAAAATATTTTTTTAAAAAAGAAAACAATCACATTTGTGCAAAGGTGTACGTAGAAAGATATTTATAACTGCATTGTTTGCAATAGGAAAAAAGGAAACGGCGGAAAGTCCAACAAAATGGAATTGGCCATAAAATCTGGCACATCCACAAAGGGCTGGTCATGAAGCAGAATGGCCGAGGTGTGTATTTATTGACAAGAAGGATGTTTGTGTATATTGCTCAGTTCAAAACAAGAAAAAGAAAACTGGAAAAAGCTTCCAAAGCATGCAAGGAAACTAGCTTTGGACTCAGCCTGGAGGGTGGAAATCCAGATCAGTCTCTTAACCAGTTTGGGAACTCAGACAAGTGATGTGACTTCCTTAAGTCTCCGCTTCCTGCCTGCGAAAACGGCATAGCAACGCCAGCTTCCCAGAGTTGTGACGATTCGGTGGGATTCACAGAGCTGAAGGCTGCAGCCCAGGGTCTGGGCACATGGTGAGTGCTTAGCAGATGGGTACCCAGATGAGATGTGGACCAATAATAATGGGCTTACCTGTGTATCCACCTAGAAACAGTCTGGAAATTTATAAACAAATAGTGTTTTTTTTTATTTGGCTGGTAGAATTATGAGTGATTTTCAATTTTTTATTATTTTTGTACATGGAATACTTATGTAATGATGATGTAATTTAAAAAAGGAAGTAACAATTGAAAAGGTTAAAAAAATAAAAATAAAACACTGCACTGCAATTGGCGGGCAGGCTCTGGAGGGCTGGGGCAGAGGCAGGAGGAGGGACAATAGGAAAAGCAGTGGGTGACGAAGAGGACAATGAAAAAGTCTTTAGGCCCGAGGGCTGGTGCCCAAAGGGTGCACCTCGGAGGTAAGGCTCAAGCCCCCGCAGGCATGGTGCCCACTGCTGCCCCTCCTGGGTCGGGGAGCCCCTGCTAGGAAATTTGGTGCCTCCAGGCCCATCTGTCCTGTCAGTGGCGTTGAGTGTGTGCGGTCTCCTTTGGCTGCTAGGAGACCTGCCTCCAGCACATCTCAGGGGGGGTCCTGAGGCTCCACCCTGGCACTGGGCTCCTCACCCACCCTTAGGCACCCAGGATCTTATCCACGCCCAGAGCAGAAAAGGCAGGGAGTCCCAGTTGTTTGGTTTTGGGGAGTAAAATTATGTTCAGAGACTGGATTCTCTTTGCTAGTAGTTTACTTAACACAGGTTCACTAAGGGAATTGCACAGACCAATAGCATGCAGGCTAATATCTCTTAATAAGTCAGTAAAAATACCATTATCAAAAGCAATGATGGATTAATTATACTCATGTTCCAGGCAAGGGGAGATAAAAGGGGAAAAGTCGAAGTTTAATCGAGGTGCACCTTTACGCTCGGCTGACTGAGAGCTGATATCCAGCTGCCAGAGCAGAGAGTAAGAGTTCCCTGTTGCTGGAGCATGCTGCTAGGAGACAATGGCGCCAGTTTGAAGGGCAAGGTGATCTCCCTCTTGGCTGCTGCATGGCTTTCCTCACTGTCAATCAGAGTCACCTTCACAGAGACAAGTGCTTATGCCCCAAAGGTCTTCAGAGAGGTTTTAAGTCAGCAAAGAATTGCCTTGCCCAGATCAAAATGCTCAGGTACCCCTCAGAAACTCGCAGCATTTATGTCTGCGCATCCGCTGGCCACCGTGGCTGCTCCGCACGTCCCTGTGGCTGAGCCCCAGGCAGGGCTTCCCAGCCCCCGAGCTACTGCAGAGGGCTGACCAACGCCACAGATGATGACTTCCTGATGGTGACGACACCTGGCCCAACTCGCTTCACTCTTACCTCGAAACAACTCTACTCCAAACAACAGCTTTCCCCCTTTGCCACAAGCAGGTGAATTAAAACATCAGCCAAGTCATAAACTAGTGGTGTGAAGTCATCTCAAACCAACACACACCACTAGTGAATTCCCAGAAGCCCTCCTGAAAGGACAAGCTCCTCTTCTCTTTGGCAGCCTGGTATGGTCCACAGTCAAGAGCAGGGTCCCCAAGCAAATACACCCTGCTGAGAAAGGGAGCCAGTGACCGGCCAAGGGCTGCTGTGCCGGCTCCCACCCCCCACGCATCCCCACCCCCCTGCCTGCCGTCTGGAGCAACTCAGCATTAACGCTGCTCACACCCGACCCTGCCAATTTATTGAGCACTCTCGGGGCGTGGCCCGCCCACGTGAGTGAATTTTCCAAACAAATCAATTTAATTTCATCACATGCCAATTTTTTATTGTACTCATTTCAACTACTTTCTGTTTGCTCGAATGTATTAAAATTACACATGCACGTGGTTTAAATATCAGTAGTGCAGAGAGGCTCAGGATCCAAATCCCCTCCCCCCACCTTTTTCAGTCCCACTCTCTCTAGAGGTATCTCTTTCAACCCTCTTATTAGTTTCTATTTCTGTGTATATTGTTATTTCTTGATTTACCAGTTTTAGACATCTGGGGGTTTCCTGTGGTTAGATGGGAATTGCGCTTTGCTACAAAATCGCTCTCATCGCCACTCCTCATCCTCCCGATACGAATATGACGTGAGTTTGGGTCCAGTCAATAGTGAATGTGGACACGTTCTCACCGCCACGCTACAGAGTGTGTTCTGTGTCCTTGTGTTTTGGAAAAAGTTTGTATCAGTTCTTTGATAATTCCCCTCTATTGTATCTGTTGGGCTACTGGATTAACCTTCCGATTTTTAACAAATATTTTTCTCTTACTTTTCCTCCCCTTGCCTTTTGGGTTTACTTCCTCGGGAAACCTGCTTGATCCTCCAGCTCTTCTGTTGATTTTTTTTTTTTTAATTTTGGCCTTCCTGTTTTTAATATGCAAGTATTCGTTCTTGTTTTCTTTTGTTTTGTTTTGTTTTGGTTTTTATCGTTATTCAATTACAGTTGTCTGCCTTTTCTCCCCATCCCTCCACCCCACCCCAGCCGAACCCACCTCCCTCCCCTGCCTCCATCCTCCCCCTTGATTTTGTCCGTATGTCCTTTATAATAGTTCCTGTAATCCCCTCTTCCCACTGTCCCCTCCTCACTCCCTTCTGGCTATTGTTAGATTGTTCTTAACTTCAATGTCTCTGGTTATATTTTGTTTGCTTTTTTCTTTTGTTGATTATGTTCCAGTTAAAGGTGAGATCATATGGTATTTGTCCCTCACCACCTGGCTTATTTCACTTAGCATAATGCTCTCCAGTTCCATCCATGCTGTGGCAAAGGGTATAAGCTCCTTCTTTCTCTCTGCTGCGTAGAATTCCATTGTGTAAATGTACCATAGTTTTTTGATCCACTCATTTGCTGATGGGCACTTAGGTTGCTTCCAGCACTTGGCTATTGTAAAGTGTGCTGCTATCATTCTTGTTTTCTGACTGTTCCTTTTTCATAATCTCACACTCTCACTATATGGACCTACTGTCTCCCTCGTATCCCTTTGAAAATGTCATGTATTTTTTATTTGTCTGTTTAAGTCTTCCATTCTCTATATTGTCTTTGTTTCCCCTTTTTGTTTGTTTTCTCTCTCTCTCATGTTGGAAGCTTTCTTCAAACATCAGAGGTCCGGCCTGGCTCTTTTACTTATGGATGAAGCAATAAAACACTGAATTAAACCGTGTGTTCGGGGAGAACTTATGGGCTGGGGTCTCTCTGTAGGCAGCAAACCGGTCTTTTGGTGAGCAAGCCTCTGATATCAGACACTTTTCTCTAGAACTAGGTTTTCAACCTTGGCGCTAGTAATATTTGGGGCCAAAGGATTTCTCTGTGTCGGGCTCTGGTGCATCACAGAATGTTTAGCAGCATCTCTGAACTCCGCCCACCGGTGGAGGGCGGAACCCCCCTCCCAGAGCTGTGATAACCAAAATTGTCTATAGACTTTGCCAAATGCCCTGTGCTGGAGTTGGGGGGTGGGGGTGAGGTCTGCCCATTAAGACCTATGAGCCATTCAGCTTCTCAAGAGAAGCATTCCAACTCCTTGTTCAACTTATCTGTGACTGCAAGACCAGCCACCCCAGAACCTAGCAGCATAAACAACCATTTTATTAGGCCACACATCAGGAATTCGGAAAAGGTGCAACTCTCCTCTGTGCTGCAGGGTCTGGGGCCCAGGCTGGGAGGACTGGAATGACTGTGGGTCACCCGAACGGCTGGGAGGCAGAAGAGCTGGCGCTGAAGGATCTACCCCCAAGATGGTTCTTCCCTTGGCTGGGAGAGCTGGAAGACTGGGCTCCTCTGGGCCTGGTGATCAGAAAGATGACCCCTGGCCTGTCTAGCACAATGCCTGGGAGTCAGACCTCCTGTGGGGTGGCTCAGGGCTGCAGTCCAGCCACATGGAAGCCGCACGGCCTGGCCTGGCCTGGCCTTGGCCGTCAGTCACAGCGCTTCCACTACAGCACAACCTGCCCAGGTTCCGGGAAGGAGACAGAGCCTCACCTTTCAATGGAAGAAAAATCAAAAAAAAATTGCAGCCGTGTGTTAAACTCACCATATTCCAGTACGGGGTGATCAATGTATGCCTGGGGCAGGGAAGGGTGTGAAGAGGAAAGACACTGAGTCCTCTGTTCCTTCCCAGACTCGGCCCTCACCCTCCCATTTTCAGTGGCCATCAGCTTCTCTTCTGCCCAAGTCTCTCTGCTCAGTGTCTTCAGTCTCCTGCTGCGCTCGGCAGAGGGTGCGGTGGGGTCTGGGAGGATTCCCACCAGTTTCCCTGGTTTCTTACCCTACCCCCTCCTAAACCTGACCCCCACCATCATCATACCTGGTCTCCACCCCCACCCAGGGGTCTGAGCCATTCCAGGGTCTGGGGGTGCAGCAGCTTCCCTCCCTCCTGTCGACATCCGCCCTGCAGGCCCTTGAGGGACTAGCTTCCCTCCAGGCAGCCGCCATTCCTCCATCTGCTCCCCAGCCTCCCAGAGTTTGCTGGAATCCCTCCTCCGCTGCTCCAGAAGGTTCATCCCATTGTATTTCTCGACTGGCGTGTTAATGGGATTTCAGAGAAAAAGGAGATCAGGTGTGAATGGCCTGCCACGTTGCATGAGGCCCCGTTGCAGTTCTTTTGGGTGGAGATAACTCTACGTGTGTTAACTTCCCCCTGCCCTGGTGAAGCTTTGTTAAGTAGGACAGTGACCACATTTTACCTTTTTTTTTTTTTTTTAATTTACATGTTTACCTCGAAATTATTAAGCTAAGTAGGGCTCTTTGTCCCTCCAGGATGGGGACCAGGATCACTGCGATACAATTCCTTCAATCCTTTTTCATGGTCACCTCTGTCCCTGGCTGCCCCTTGACACATTTTTGTGTGATGAGGGTGCCACACTCTAGCACATTAACTTCTAAGTGACTCCTTTTGCACAGTTAAACCAGATGACTGTGCAGGTATTCCCCCTCCGCCCTGCCCCTGCCCACCGCCTGCCCTCCCGCCCCCACCCCTCCCGGCCTGACCTGGATGGCCTGCAGCCACCAGACTGGAACCCAAGGGCTTCCAGCTGCATGTGGCCAACTCAAGCCCCTGCAGGAGACCCCAGAATAATGTTGGGGTGCTTTATCCCCAGCTCCCTCCCTTGCCGGGCCACAGATCAGCAGGGATGGTGTCTATCACCCTAAAGCCACAAGGCCTCCCAGCAGCCGGTTCCTGCAGTTCTCCGTATTTCCAGTAACCACCCCACCCTCCCTCAGGCTGCCAGCTCCTGGGGGCTTCTCCTCCCCTGCTGCCTCCCCCAGCCCAGGCCCTCCCTAGGCCCCCTCTGCCTGGCCCTTGGAGTGCGCATCTGTTCCCTCTGGGACTCTGGCCACACCCAGAAACTCTTTCTAATTTGCATCTAAAACAAAAATAGTCCCTGCGTGGGCCCGGGAGTCCCTCCTGGGAGTCCCCCCATCGGACCTTGGTGACATCTCTGGGCTACTCAGGTGTTTTTAAAATTCACTTTCTGGTTTTAACAATAATACATCATAGAGGGCACTGGACTGGTGACTCCTCTAGATGGAGAAGTGTTACTTACTGGGGTGTTTTGAGAAGGAAAGTTAGCAGGTGAGTAAGTAAAAGGAAACCCGGAGAGGGAATGTATGACGACTTGTAGACTGGGAAGCATCAGCCGTTTTAGCTGGCCTTCCTGGATAGCAGATCCTTACTGGGTCAAGGTGAAGAGCGTGTTTGGGGGACATCCAGGCTGTGGGTGGGTGGGGTTCCCCAGATGTGACGTTAGCTGTCCCTCAGGTCAGACCCACTAGCCAGGCCTCTGTGCTTTCAGGCCAGCGACTGCTTTGATGCTTTTGCTCTGACAAGTGTGGTGTGCTGGTCAGCGATGAGGATCAGCTGGCTGCCAGAGAGGCCCACGGCCTTGCCCCGTCGCACCTCATGCACCTCACCCCCCGAGGAGTGGCCAGAGCCCGGGGGCCCTGGACCACCTCCGAGGTCACCCAGAGCGCCCCTCGCTGGCCCGCTGTTGTGTTTAATCTGCATACCCCTTTGAAGCACATGTTATGTACCTCTAGGGAACAAATAGAATCAAGAATTCTTTCTGGCCACCCACTTCCTGAAGCACAAAAAGGAAATATTTTATAAATGCTTCTTAAACCAGACAACAGGAAGGGGTAGTGCCCCTCTGGATGGCTGGCAGGGGCTGCCACTGTGGTTTTTCACAGATGGGGGAGGTGATGTCCCAGCCAGGGGCAGTCCAGGCACAGCCTTCATGGCTCCGGCCCCCTCTGGCCCCCTCAGGCAGAGCCAGGGCCCCTCAGCTCACCTGGGCAAGAGGAAAGGCCTGGGAGGAACCCCCATTTCACATGGAGGGGACCGAAGCCAGGGAAGGGGTAGGGAGGTACTCATACCCCAGTTTCCTTATTCCTGATTCTTTTACTTCTGGGGATTTTTTTTTTAATTTGGGGAGCGGGGGCTGGGCAGTTGGAGTCAGATTTGTTAGTTTTTAATGTGTGGTGGCTTCCCTTGAGTGATGTAACCTTTATCAGTTTAGCTTGTCTTCCTCCAGCCCACGCCACTCCGTGAGGCCCCGGCAAGCGTCCCGCCCGGCAGAGGTGCGTGAGACCCAGGCTCCGTCCTGTCCACTCTTGCCCTGCAGACGCGATGCTGGGAGGCGGACGCGCAGGGACACAGCCAGGGAAGCCAGCCCGAAGCCCTGTGGTGGAGGACCCAGGAGGGCTGGGGGAAGCTTCTGAGGCCTCTCTGCACGGCCCCTCCCGCAGCTCAAGGTCAATGCACTTCTGGGAGGACTGCTGGGGCCCAGGAAGGCAGAACGCCTCTGTCTTGCGTAAGCCCAAGTCCTGTCCTGGCCTGGCCAAGCTGCCTGTAGTTTGACCAGAGTATGCTGAAGATTGGCCATGGCGAGGGTGGCCGCCACAAACCACGCGAGGAGGAATAGTCTCAGCCCAGGCACTTGAGCCAAGGCCAACGCGGTCCTCAGTGCTATATTGCAAGTTCCTAATCTGGACCCAGGGGCCAGGGAGTTTGGGTATCATCTGGAACCCAGAGCTGGGTGTTACCCACAAACACGGACACCCTGAGTGAGTCCTACAGCCGCCCCTCCCCCCACCAGGTGTCAGAGCCTAGGCAGCACTCTGGCCCTGGGAGCCCTCCCTGGGAAGCCCAGCTGCCACTTCTCTATAAATGACCCTGTAGCAGCTGTGCTGAGTGAGCCACTGCCCTGGGG
Source organism: Desmodus rotundus (assembly GCF_022682495.2). Classification (NCBI taxonomy): domain Eukaryota; kingdom Metazoa; phylum Chordata; class Mammalia; order Chiroptera; family Phyllostomidae; genus Desmodus; species Desmodus rotundus. Next base: position 45,057,694 of record NC_071396.1, read on the forward strand.
TGGGGCTGGGGCCCACCTTGTTCCCCTTATACACCAAACTGATGCAACCAGCTTTCAACAGCCACTGTCAGGGAAGAAACACATTACAACAGCGTGCTCCAGGGCTTCCTGTGCCCATGCAGGAGGCTTGCTCACATCAGCAAAGGGGGACCTCTTACCCGCACCCCCTCCCCAGCATCTCATTCCACCGGGGTGGAAGTGCCTTTTGTCAGGGCCCTTTGAGGCGTGAGTGGATCTGCTTTGCCTGAGAAGTTAAGCCAGTGGTTTCCAATCCTGGCTACACATCACAGTCATCTATTATATTAAAAAGTAATGCCCTGGCTGGTGTGGCTCAGTAGATTGAGTGGCCTGCGAACTGAAGGGAAACCGGTTCGATTCCTGTCAGGGACACATGCCTAGGTTGTGGGCCAGGTCCCCAGTAGGGGGCACACGAGAGGCAACCAGTGCATGTTTCAATGTTTCTCTTGCACCTCTGCACATCGATGTTTCTCTCCCTCTGTTTCTCTCTCCCTTCCCTTCTCTCGGAAAATAAAACTAAATAAAAAATATATTTTTTAATGTTGATGCCTGGGCCTTATCCTCACCCTAAAGATACTGACTGAATTGATCTGAGTTAAAAAATATATATGTGTGTGTGTTTATATACATATACATCCATATATATCCATATATATATATATGGATAACATACATGTAAAGAAAGAGAGAAAGGAAGGAGAGAAGGAAGGAAGGAAGAAAGAAAAAAAGTGTAAACCTTTAAGTGAGAAGCACAGTGAATTTCCACAAAGGGAACTTAACTCAAGTAACCAGCAACCAGATCAAGAAAGAGAACAGTGCCAGATCCCCTCGTGCTCCGAGGGGTGATCGCCATTCTCACTTCTAACTGCAGAAATTAGGTTCACCTGTTTCTGAGCTTGACCTTATATAAACGGAATCATACAGTAGGTGTACTTTTGGGTCCAGCTTCTTCCACTCAGCATTGTATTTGTGAGATTTGCCCAAGCTGTTGCTTATTTGTGTCGTTAGTTCATTCTCATTGCCACAGGGTATCCAACCATATGGATGTTCCTCAGTTTACCCATCCGTTCTACTGCTGGTGGACATGGGGTGTTTGGGTTGCTGTTTGCGGTTGGGGTTCTTCTAACCACTGCCGCTACGCGCATCCTAGCGGTGTCTGTGGAAGCATTTCTTTCGGGTCCGGACACAGAAGTGGAACCGCTGGGCAGGTATAGGTAGAGTACGTTCGGCCAAGAAACTCTCCAAAGTGACCGCACCAATTTACACTCCCCGCAGCGACAGGAGACAGTGAGGCTGTTTCACATCTTTGCCAGCGATTGCGGTTTTCTGTCTTTTTCCCGGGAGCTTTTTCCCCGGGAGCCACTCGGGAGAAATGTAATAACATCACAGTGTGGTCTCATTTGCATTTCCCTGATGACTATTGCAGTCAAGCACCTTTTCATATGATTATTGGCCACTTAGATCCCCTCTTTGCCCAGTGTCTGTTGAAGTATTTGGACATGAGTACTTTTAAGAAGCTCCTTAGGCGGCCGTGGGGGGCGGCCAAGGTTGAAAAGCCTCGAACGAAACCACAAGCGAGTATCTGCTGCTCTGTTTCTTGATGCCCTGCCCTTGATCTTAGAGGGTTTGGGATCTGAGGGCACCTCATGGACTTGGGAAAGACAACCTTCACCCCCTCCCCGCCGCACACACACCTTCAAGATGCGCCTACCAGGAAGAAGCAAGGGATTGGAGCTGGAGTTCACGCAGCCAAGAATCACTGGGGATGTGGCCTGCACTTCAGAAGGGTTTAGGGAAGGCCTGTGGTGTCCACAGCTGCCACAGACATTTCCTGGCCACAAAAATGACCCCTTGCTGGTCCCCCCGGAGCCCCAGGCAATCATGTAGAGGAAGTGGAGGGCCCCATGCCAGGTACTTCCCAGTTTCTAAGCCAGTCTGAACAGGACATAGCTCATGTGGGGGTTGTGGTCAGGCTGGGGATAGTGCAGCATGTGTGCTGGGGACCTGGGTGGGGCTGAAGGAGGCCTGCTGTCTGTGGGTGAAAGGGCAGCCAGTGGGGCCCTCCCACACGGGCCCAGGCCTGGCCCGCTTGTGCGTTCTGATGGGTGTGCGTGCAGGTTCCAGTTGTTGTTTTGCTCACCTGTGATGGTCTCCTCTATCCTCTGCTCCCCACCTTGGGGGCCCTGCTCCAGGTTCTTCCCTGCCCACCCCACCTTTGCGTGGCCCCTCTCACTTACGAGCTCCTGTGGCACTCAGAGTGAGGGCATGCCATGTGACTCCTGAGGGCACACTGCCAGGTAGCAAGCCCCCTCTGTGGCTCCCGCGTTCAGCTCGTTCTGGCCTCCGGACTACAGCCTCGTCCCAGGGACTGCGCGCACTTGTCTGCATGCCCCAGAGTGAGCAAAGCGGCATTTCGTAACTCAGTGACACGGTCCTTGAACTTGAGAAGGAAGATGCAATAAAAACACAAGCTACACACAGTCAGCATTTTCCTGCCCCCAGACTTGAGCTGTGCAAGCATCAAGCAGAGCCGCCCACTGTGGGCTGCGAGTGGGTCCACGTGCTGCGAGTCTGGTGGGTGGGGCTGTGCCCTGAGTCTCGGACCTCAGCTCAGGGCTGGGACGCTGGTGGTTGGCGGAGCACGGAAAGGGCCCTCAGGCAGAGGGGCTGTCAGTGCCCTGATGCATGGGCTTCACCACAGTGCTCGGGGTGAAGAAGAGGGAGCTTGGCAGTGCCCATCCCACCCGCTCTCTGAAAAGAGCAGGGTCCACCTTCTGTTGACGGAAGTCCTGCCAGCTACGTGACCTGAGATGAGAGGCAAGGAGGCACATGGGCAAAGTCGACAGTGTGGAGGCCAGTGAGCAGGGACAACTCTGGACTCTCGATTGTGCCCTGTCCCATGAATTGAGGCCTTTTAGGGAGATCGCTCTGGACATAGAACACGTGACGTCTGGTGGCCTAAGTGCAGGTGGTGGGGCTCCCTTGACCGGCTCAAATGGCAGCCTGAGCCAACCAGCGACCGGAGTGCTGTCTGAAGCCCAGAATAATAGCAGGAGGACATTCTCCATCAGTGTGGGAGCGTTCCAGGCGCTTCACACCCTTGTCAACGACTGGCATTTTCTGTGTTTTTCGTGTTGACCACCTGAGTCTCACAAAAAAGGGAGACCCCTCTCTTTCCAGTGGGCCTGCTTCCCAGCCTCTCCCCTTTCTCCAGGGCCCCTACCCAGCGATCATGGCTTCCCGTTCCCTCAAACCTGGGTCTCCAAATTCCCCTTCCCCATGGGCCCCTGCTCTGAGTGTCTGTCTGGCCCACTCCTGTCTCTGTCACCCATGTAACACGTCCCTCCAGCCCCGTCCGCACAGAGCACAGCCATGCTGTCTGCCTCTCAGGGCCGAGATTCTGGAAGGAGACTTCTCCCCTCTCCTCCTCAACCACTTGCTTATTCAGCAAGTATTCATTTCATCCTGCCAGTGCCAGGGTCTCCCAGAGAACAAGACCACCCGGCCCTGCTCTCGCGAAGCTTGTCATTGAAGAGGGAACACAGGTGTAAACAGACAAATGCTTATGGAATGGCAGTTGTGACCAGTGTTGCCACAGCCCAGTTCCTTTCTGCTTGTGCTGACATCTCACCTTTGAGGCCCAGCCATGCCACCTCATCTGTGCCGCCTTTCCCGGCACGGCACCCACATGACAGGGTGGCCCTATGGGCCCAGCAGCCTTGGGTATAACTGCTCCCAACAGGCTGAAACTCAAGGGCAGACACCAGACTATGGCCACCTCGGAGCCCCCTGCCCGGCACAGAACCCGGGACACTGGAGGGGCTCGGTGGACAGCTGCGAGCTCCTGCCTGGACTAAGCCAAAGTGTGTGAGCACCATAGGGGCTGAGAATCCACCGCTTGCTTTCTTTTTAAGTAGACTTTTGTTTCTTTTTATTATTATAAAGGTAATTTGTGTTACGTCACAATGATGTGAATTTGCTTAACAATACTTAATGATTAAGGTGGTCAATTGTATCTCATGTGCATTGTAACAGAGTTTAAAACCAACGTAGAGGATCAGTACGAAAGAGGGAGAGAGGTCCATTTTATCAGGAAGCAAAGGACAACGGATTTCACATAGAATTCGGTTGTTTGGACTAGGGAAATGCAAATGAAAATAAGTTGTTTTTGTCAAAAATAAGTTGTTTGGATTCGGGAAATGCAAATCAAAACCACAGTGAGATACTTCTTCACACCCTTTAGGTTAGCTGTTATCAAAAACGCCCAGAAAATGCAAGTGTTGGCAAGGCTGTGGAGAAATTAGAACCCTTGTTCTCAGCCGGGGGGCATGTAAAATGACGCAGTCACCGTGGAGAGCAGGGTGGCAGTTTCTACACAGGTTAAACATGGAATGACCACGTGATCCAACAGCTCCAATCCTGGGCGTGCACGCAAAGGGATTGAAAGCAGGATCTCTGAGAGGTCCTTGTACACCCATGTTCATACCAGTTTCGTTCACAACAGCCCACAGGTGGAAACAACCCAAATGTCCATTGGCAGGTGGATGGAAGCCACACACACACACAGTGGAATGTTATTCAACCTTAAAAAGGAGTGAAATTCTGCCACATGCTACCACGTAGATGAATTTTGAAAACATCGTGTCAAGAAGTGAAATGAGTCAGACCAGAAAAGACAAATATTGTCTGACCCCATGTCTGTGAGGTACCGGGAACAGTCAAATCCATAGCGACAGGAAGCAGAACGGCGGCTGCAAGGAGTGGGGAGGTGGTGGGACGAGGTTGGAGTTGTGTTGGGGATGATGAAAACTCCTGCAGCAGCATAGCAAGGTGTGTAGGAAACGTCAGGCCGCCCTGGCCGGTGTGGTTCAGTTGGTTGGATCGTCATCCCGTAGCTGAATGACTATGGGTTCAATTCCCGGTCCAGGCACGTACAATTCCTGGTCCGAGCACATGTGGGAGGCAGCTGATCGATGCTTTGCTCTCTCCCTTCCTCTCTCTTTAAAAAGCAAGGGGGGAAAAAATGTCCTCCAGTGAGGATAAAAAAATATTTAACGAAAAACTTAATGCCGTTGACTCACACACCTAAAAATGGTTAAAATGGTAAATTTTATGTTATGTATGTTTTACCATGATAAAAAAGTAATTTGGGTATATTATGGACATGCTAGAAACTATTGATAAGCAAAAAGGGGGGAAAGTTAAATCGTTCATTATCTTACCAGCTAGAGACACCTGCTGTTAAAATTTGAGTGTGTATCTTTCCATTCATTTCCTGTCCTCTTTCAAAAAAAAACCCAGTGTGTGCGTGCGTGTATCTGTCTGTCTTTGGAGACCACACTGGACCTATCAGAAGTCTCTTCTCTCTCGAGGCTGCTTCCTCCCCGCAGGGCCACCCAGAACAAGTTCATCCCAGTCCTGGACATCAACCCTTTGAGCAATTTCTGACACCTGATTTCACTACCCTGCACCTATACTGGGCTATACGTCCCTGAAAATGCCCATCTCTCCCTTGGGCCTGAAAGTGGCACCAGTGTGGGCCCAGTTACGGTCGAAGGTAGCAGGGAAGAGAGTGCCTCTCCCACCTTCTCAGACGCTGCACGTCTCAGCTGTGGCCGAGGGAGCATACAGGTCTCTTGGACGACACCGTCAGTGTTGCGGCTGCGGTGAGGGTTACAGGCAGCTAAGCCCCTGTGACTGTTGGTCCTGGTTGCACTTGGCCCAGGTCCCCGTGCCCTGCCTTGATGTCCTTGCTTCTTGGAGCTGGAGCTGGGCCTCCCATTACCCCTGATAATGGTTGATTCAGCTCCTAGAGCCAGCTTCTGCGGCCTGTCTGTCGGAGCAGACCTCAGGCCCCCAAGGGCAGACCCACTGTCCCCTCCGTGAGGGAGTTTAGAGAGGAGTCAGGGCCGCACAGCGCTGACCCCTGCTGTGCCCTGGGAGGAGCAGCCACGTCTGTTCTTGCTGCCACGAGAAGTGGGCCTCCTCCCCCGTCCCAGGTGCCACTCTGCCCTGCGCAGCTGTAGGTCAGCAGGAACGGGCCCAGCTCCCGGCGACGGGCTCCCTCCATCGCATGGGCTCTGCGGCACCCAGGGGCTGCCCTGCCTCCCCCACTGCCATCAGTGCTGGCGCCTGATCCATGCCAGAGTGGTCACACCTTTGCAGGTGCCCCCAGGCCCCCACGTTTGAGCCCAACTACAGCCTCCTTCCCCACCTTCGCCACCTGGCCCAGGAGTCAGGGCATGGCCAGCTTCACCAGCAGCGTGAGGTGGAGCGAGAGGCCACAGCCACTCAGGTTACTAAAGTTCACGTCTGTCCCCGCTGATTAGAAATGAATTTGCCTCCAGCTCCAGCTACAGACAGAAGACCCTTCTCTCTCGGCTTTGAGGCCTCCACAGAAGGGTTGATTTAAGAACCTTTATAGCCCAGTACTGAGAAGGATATCTTTTTATTGCAACTTTGATTAATGATTGACCCAACACTGATAGTAGAAACACTGAAGAACAAATTTGCCCTAGAGATTAGGAAAGGTCCACATCTGCCAGGCTTGAGGACCCGCCCACCTGCTCTCTCCAAGGTCAGATGAGGACAAGGGTGCAGTGGAAGCCCCAGCCCACCCACAGTCACACACACACGGGGCAAAACAGATATACACTCCCTTAAACTAGGCTGTAAATCACAAATAAACAGGGCAAGGGAGAAGCGCTAGGGGACTTAGGGTGGTTAGCAGAAATTTTCTTTCTTGTTTAGTTTCTATTAATACCTATTATACATAAGCCCCTTGAAGGGAAACTGAAGGGTAGGCAAGAGGGGAGCTGCATGAAAACTATAGCCGGGCTCCCTACAGACCTCCAGTGCCAAGGAACTGACATCTGGACCACACCCAGGGCCGGTGAGGAAGGGGCAAGGGCGCCAGAGAAAGTTCCACAGGCTCGTACTGTGGGGAGAGCCTGGCAGGCTCTGACTTCTCCGGTGGCTTGAGGCTGTGACCACCACGGTGGGGCCCAGAGGTCGTTTCAGAAGCCCTGAAGGGCTCAAACCCACCACCTCAGAGCCTGGGGGCCAGGAATTTTACCAACCGTGCCCACTGGGGACTCAGCAGCCGGCCCCCGCCCTCTGAGAGCCCAGGGAGCAAGATGCTGGCGGGGACACTCTCTCCCTCCCCTCAGCTCTTCTGTGGCGCCTCGTGGGAGCAGAGAGTTGGCAGGGATGCTGCTAAATGGAAACTGGAAAATGAAACTGGAAATCACAGACTTGAAACCCCCAGTGCCGGGGCTCCTTTTCCCCAGGGAGAGTCCCGCGGGGAGAGGGAGGGGGAGGAAGGGGCGGGCGCATACTTACTGAAGGCCACGAGGTGTTCCAGTGTTTTGTGAGCAGCCTGGCCCAGGGGCGTGGACCCTGCGCCTCCTTGCTGGCAGCCAGGCCCAGTGGGAGGGCCCCTCGCTGTTCCAGCTTTGGCTGAGGCTGTCCAGCTCGCTGTGGCCCTGAGGGTTTCCTCTCTAGGAAAGGCTAATTTCACGCTTCAGGTTGAAAAACTTTTCAGAGGTACTTTAGGAAGGGCCCTGGCTCTTGGTTAAGGTGAAAATGTTCAATCTGAAAAGGTTTCTCAGAATCAGGCATTTCTCACCAGCAGCTTCTTATTCTGTGGGCTGCCCCCACCCCGCCCCCGCCACATGCACAGGCAGGGCTGAGATGAGGACTGGAGGTGCCTGAGTTCAGCTAAGGATCAAAGATCAAACCCCCCAGCCCTCTCTCCTCTGGCCTCCCCGGCTCATCTGTGGGTCTGCTCGCTCCAGCAGAAACACCGGGAGCAGATGCCGGCAAAGGTGCCACACACGGCAATTTTGACACCAGCAGAGCAGCTTTCATGGAAGCCAGTTTCCAGAAGGGACTGGAATGCGGGGGAGAGGAGGGCAGTGGGGAAGGAGCCAGGAACTGTCCCTACCCCCACCTCCACAGCGTCTCTCTGTTCTTCAGGGAAGGGCCACCCTAAAGCCCCAATCCCACACAATCCTCAGATGAAGAGCGAGCCGCTGCACTTCCACGGCTCCCTGTGGGTCCGGCTGTCCATGTGATTTTGTCGGTCTCCCTCACTGGTACTGGCCTAAACCCGTGAGGCCCAGAACCTGGTATGTGTTGTTCACTCTTGCATCCCCAATGCTTGGAATAGTGTCTGACCCTTGGTAGCTGCCCCCAAAAGTATGCATTCAACCCTGGCTGGGGTGGCTCAGCAGTGACCAAAGGGTCGCCAGTTCAATTCCCAGTCAGGGCACATGCCTGGGTTGCGGGCCAGGTCCCCAGTGGGGGGCGCATGAGAGGCAACCACACGTGTTTCTCTCTTTTTCTCTCTCCTCCTCTAAATAAAAATTAAATTGCACCCCTTACACTTGCACCCCTTGTACTTGCACGGTCGCACGAAGACAGGCCGGGTCCATCCAGCCCATTGTCCTGGGTGCAGAGGCTTCTGAGGCCTCCAGGCTTAGCAGGGGAAGGTGGGGGGCATGGGGAAGGATGTCCTATGGCACGTTCTCTGTGGCCCTGGCTTTGCACCCCTTATCTGACAGATGGGCTCACACAGCCTCTTCCAGACAGGCCGGGCCATTTAGCTCCCCATGCTGCCCTGAAAAGAAAGGCCACTTTTAGTCGACAGCTCAGGAGACAAGATGGCCATGATACCAAAGAAGGGGGACAGTGAAGGATGAGTGCTGGCAGATGGCCCTCTGGAGGAGACATGGACAAGGAAAGCAGCCCTGACTTTGGCACACAGCACCTTTCAGTCCTCTTGGCTTTACCTTGTCACCTGCAAACGACATTTGTTCTGATGTCTGTGCCTCGAAAGGCAACGTAGCAGGAGACAATAGGGCAGACTTTGGAACTGGGCTATCTGGGATAAAATTCCAGCTTTCACGAGCCATGTGACTTCTGAGACAGTTACCAACTCTTTGCCTTATTTCTCTCTCCTGGGAAGTGGGGACAGTGATGGCAGGTTCTCTGAGCCCCTTCGTGCTCCTGACATGTGGCGAGGGCCCAGTTGGCTATGGCCGTTGCCAGCTCGGCCGGGCTTGTGAGGAGCCCACGGGACCGCAAACGTGAGCAGGGTTCCAGGATCGAAGGTGCCGTACGTGCAGGAGGAAATTGTACTACTTTGGACATACCGAAGACACAGCTTCCCTCCCACACTGGGGCGGGGCAACAGTTCTACACATTTAATGTTAAGCTAGAAGATGCACCGAAAGGAGGGGAGAGACTGAAACCGCCGACCGTTTGAGCTGTAGGCTGCATCGAAGCGATGTGGCCGGGGCAGATGGTGGGGGCCTGGCCAGGCCCACTTCCTCCCTGCACCTCGCAGGTCTTCCTCATACCAGCCACTTCCCAAGGCTGCAGGAAGTGGGGCCAGGAACACTTCGGGGTGCGATCAGGGAGGCCTGGGCAGGGGCCGGCAGCCACCTGCATGTGAACACAAGCCTTCCAGGTCCGTGGTGGGTCCTGAGGCCCCTGTGTAGTAGTAGCCCTGCCCTCTGTCTCTGCCCAGGCCTCTCCGACTTCTCTCCCTCGAGGCTGCAAGCTGCTGTACAAAAGGCGTCCAGCCCAAGAGAGGCAGGCTAGAGAGGAGAGCCAAATCTTTTCTCAAAGGAAATGAAGCTGTGGTTTCGAGACGTTCATTTCACATCTGTGGTTGGCGTTTCCCAGGGTTCTCAGAGGTGAATGCAGGGTCAGCTAGATGTCACCAAATAAGGTTCACCAGTGACCTTAGCAACAGGCCAGTTGCCTATTGGCTGCCACTGCTGCCGCCTGCCAATGCAGCCTCCTGGACTCTGGTGCTGGAGTGGGATGGGAGCCCCAACATGTTCAGGGGCCCAGCGGCTCCCTGTCACAAATCGCTGCCCTTTGAAGCAGCCACAGCGAGGCAGAGTGACCTGGACAAAGGTGCCAAGGGTCAAGAGTGCCTGGGTGCTGGGGTTCCAAAGTCCACCTGGCCTGCACTCCATGGACTGAGTCCTCACATAGTCCCAGATGAGCTCCCTCAGCTTGGTGGCCTGGTCCCAGCTTGCCAGGATGAGCTGCATCCCCTGCCCTGGCCACCATGTCCTGGCTGTCCACCTTGGAGACCCATAGTTCCCATTCCATAGTTCTGCTCCTTCCTCCTTTGGCAGGCACTCCACTAAGCTCTTTCTACACATTACCTCTTTTAACTCTCTCAACAGCCCTGCGAGCCAGTTAGGCCATTCTACAGATGAGGAAACTGAGGCTGAAGGAAGTCAGGTGACCAGTCAGCAGTTGCACCAGAAAGTAGGGAAGCCACAATTTAAACCCAATTTAAACAGGCCCAGATCCCACACTGTCAACTGGTGTACTCTATTGCCTGTCACTCATTGTCTCTGTGCCTCAGAGTCTTCGTCTGTGACATGACAATGATAACACCTACCTCGCAGGGGTGGGGTGAGGACTGCACCTACACACAGGAAGGAGTGACCTACCTACAGGAACCTAGTGCAAAGCGGTGGCTTGGCCAGAAGCACGCCTCGGCCCGAGTGGACCTGGCCCCTGCTAGGCGTGCTCCACAAGCAGCTTGCACGTTCCTCTCCCACGGGGTGTGCTGCCCAAACGCTGAGGTCTGTGAACCAGACTTCTCTGTGGCCCTCGTATTTGGTTTCCACTTCCTCATTCTCAACCTCCTCCCACCCCCACCCAGCTGCATCACTGAGGGACAGAGGCCAGAGAAGAGCTTGCTGCTGAGGGGCCCCGCCCATGGTGCCAGAGGAGGGGAGAGGGAGGCTGGGCGGCAGGGAGGGCAGGAGGTTCTGAGGGCAGAGGGTGGGCCAGGCAGACTGGCAGGGCAGACGCACAGGTATTTTACCGAGTATAACGTGCTCTTTTTTGTCCAAATTTTTGAGGGGAAAAATAAGGATGTGCCTTATACATGGGTATCATGGTTACATACCATGGGTAGATTAATCCCATGTATAATGAGCACAGAAAGTGGGTGCGCATTATACACGGCGAAATATGATACCTCATTTCCTCTTCCTCAAGCAGACCTGCATACGGGATCTGGGGGAGATGAAAATACACACACCCTATGACCCAGCCACCCTGTTCCTCAGGGGGTTCTCTAACCAAACTCTTGCCCATGGGCACCAGGCACCCACACTGCACTGGGCAAAGCCCAAGCGCTCATCCCCACTGGGGAACAGAAGCGGCCGTGCGGGGGGCCTGCAGGGAGGATGCACGCAGTATGGCAGCGCCGGAGTAGTGTGCAACAGCGCTGTCGTAGTGGCTGAGTCGCCGACACAACGCTTGGTGAAGCACACAAAAGAAGACGTGTGTGATTCCTTTCCCGAAAAGTCTAACAGCTGGCAAAACTGGGCTGTGTTGTTTGAGGGCACAGACAGAGGAGGCAAAACATATAAAACAGAAATTATTGTCACAAAGGTCAATCTGCCGTGGCCGCCAGGGGGGGTGTGCACAGGGGTCTTGGAGGGTGCAGGCTTGCTTGTCTCTGGACCTGGTGGTGATGATTCACGTATTTGTTTTAGAGTTTATGCTTATTAAACTGAACATACGTTCCGTGAGGCTTTTGCATAATTACTGTTTCACATTTAAAAATGTGTTATGTCAGGTCCAGCACTGAGCGGTGTGGCAAGTGGACAGGGAGTTGCGTGAGCCTTCTTTCCAGCCAGCTCTCAGGAGTGCCCCACTGCTGGCTGGACCGCAGCCGTCGCTGTGGCCTGCGGAGCCTTGCAGGGGATGGAAGATGAAGGCTGGTATGCAGCTTGGGATTGGAGGGCATCCTTTGACCTGTCACTCGGCGGGCGTCATTCAGTGTGTGCGGAAGCAGGAGGCTGGAAGCCACCGTGGTCCAGGCCTGTCTGGACTCGCGGGGACCTGAAGGGGTAGAGGACACGTGCAAATGACCATGCCTGAGACCAGCCCCCTCGGCCCCCATAGAGCGCTGATTCACTGGAGTTCCCGCCTCAGGATCCCCTGTACTGGGGATGCTGTGCTTGTTCATTATCTGCCATTGCACCCGCCAGGCCCCTTCAGAGCACGAGGAAGAACGGGGCCTTCATTCAGCCGTGGCTGGGACAAGACCCAGTTGGGTGCATAATAAGGACTCTAAGGCCACAGGATGAGGCTTTCCTGAGGCTTTTCCTCTGTCCCCCAGGGCACCTGAGTTTTCTAAGGTTGCAAGCTGGTTTTATCCATCCTGTTGCCCTGGCCTGGAGTGGGCGGAGCATGACCGTTACCGAGCGCCTGCGGTGAGAACCAGGGTGCCGGGCGAGTGCTGTAGACAGTAAGGTGTCACCAGCTGCCCGAGACGCAGCCCACCCGTCCCTGCTTCTCTGGTCCATCTCCAGAATGTGTTCTCCCTCAGCTGTTAAAGAGGACCCCCTGTTTTCTCCCCCAAGCTAAACAGCACCAGTTTCCCGATTGTCTTATAGCCCGCGGCATTCCGGTTTTCCAAGCTGGAGAGGCAGCAGAAGCGCCCAGATGTGTTCTGAGCTGGTGGAACCTCGGCAGTGGGTGGGAAGTTAGGGCTGTGTGCCTTGGCAGTCAGTGCATTCGAGCTGCCGTGGGGACGGCGGCTGGCATGGCCCCCGACACGGCAGGAAGGCTTCTGATCATCTTTCTCTCGCTGCTGTTCTCATGGCCTTCCTCCGGGTACTTTGTGATGTAAAGCTCCGTGAGGTAGCCCTTGTCACCAGGGTTATAGTTCTTCTCAACTTCCCTGGAGACTCCCTGAGAGCTGGCTTGTGGGCAGGCACTCCACAGATGTTAGCTCACATGATTTACTCTGTTGTTTCATTATTTGATGAACATAATTAATTCAGTGTCATTAACTGAGCAAATACTATGTGTCGGGCGCTGCCAGGTGCGGGAATGTGGCCGTGAACAGAATGGGCCCGCGCCTGCTCCCCAGAGCTCCCAGGCGCCCTGGGAAGGCTTGCGGATGGAATGATAAACGCTGGCTGAACTCAGCGTGATCACCACCGCCACCACCAGACAGTCGCTGGGCACTGTCCGTGTGTTCAGCTCGGAGCACACTGTCCCTGCCCTCCAGTGCTGGAAGGTGGGCGCTGAGGAAGGCCCCCCGTGGGAGTGAAAAGCACCGCTTGGACTGAACTGACGAGAGAGCAAGTCCTAGCTCTGCCACAGGCTAAGTTGCTGTGTGACCATGGACAAGTTAACTCGACCTCGCTGAGCCTCAGTTACCAGGAAAATGGGGAGGACAGGACAGACCTCAGAGGTCAGAGAGGATCAAAGAGGGCCCACCCCCAGGGCAAGTTCACGTTTTAGTCTTTGCAGCAGCGGGTTGCCAGAATTAAATGAGAGTGCTTTTGCCTGTGACCTAAAGTTAACAGCCATAACCGGCAGCTATTGTTATGCAGGAGTGAGAGGGAAGCAGGGGTCACTGCAGGCCAGCAGGCATGCAGAGGGCTTGGCCAGGCTTTGTTCTTCGAGGAAGGGCGGGCTCTGAGAAGGGCGGACTGAGCAGTGCAGGCAAATGCCAGGGGGCTTCTCCCAGGGCAGGTCTGGGAGCAGCCAGGCTGGCGAGGGAGGTGGTCTCCACCTCAAGGCCAGAGGAAGGACTTCTCTAAGAACAGAGAAGCCGCTGGAAGAGGAGATGGGCAGGGATGGATGAGACTCAGGTGAGTACTTTCTTGAGCTGCCAAGGGTCCTAGAGAATATCTTGGCCAGCGCCCGGTCTCCCAGTACGGGTAGGCTGGGAAGGGAGAGTGGTGCGTCTCCAAGGTCCCACAGCAAGGACCCGGGCCAGGACTGCCGCCTCTGCAGAACTGGCTCAAGTGACTCCTCCAGCCCACAAAAGGAAGTCCCTGGTACTTTTCACGTATACACTCTTTTTCCTGCAAACATAACTGTAGGTCGTTACAGAGCATCTTTAAATCAGAAATACGAAGAAGGAAACAGAATCACCTCATCTCACCACCAAAGGCACTCCCGGTGACTATCCTGATGCACTCCACCCAGGAGGTATTCCACACACAGTCACACACCGTCTGCTTGTGAGCCAGGAGCCGTGTGGTGCCCAGGCTCACGGTCCACCTCTCTCCCGTAAAATCGTGAGTGTTCTGTGAACAGAGGGATTGTTTCAACGCAAAAGAAAAAAAAAAAGAAAAGAAAAACTCTAGAAAATGCTTTCCTTAGCAAAAAAATAAAAAATAAAAAAGGTGCAAAGCCACAGTCTGTGGCGGTGGGGAGGACATCCTGCAAGCTGCAGGGCGGCCTGGCTCACATCCGGTGCGAGCTCCTCGGCGGCTCAGAGAGACAGGTCTTCCTCTTCTCCCCTGCGCAGGCTGCAGCCTCCTGCCTGCGGCCGGAGGGCTGGTAGGTCTGCACTTGCCCCTCCCTCGCCTCCCTAGGGTCTGGGATCACGGGCTCCATCCAAAAGCAGGTGGGGATGTGATTGTTACTGTTGTCTCAGTATGTGCAGCACAGTGTTCACTCAGGGGGGTGTCCCCCGAGACACGCCCCCCCGTGAGGCAGGTAAGATGACAACTGTTATACCCTTGGTACAAAGGGAGAAACTGAGGTACAGGGAGTCTAGTGGCTTCTCTGAGGCTGCACAGTGCCTCAGTGGCAGAGCGCAGACTTTACACAGATTTGGCTGACATCCAGTTTAGGGATTTTCCTCTGACCTTTCTCCCCTCCAGTCCCAGCTTTTCCTGCGGTGCGCTGCATGCCTGTAGCGAGTGAGGCCATGGACCGAGAGCGCCATGAGTGTGGAAGGCCTGTGCAAAGGACAACGAGGCCTGCTCAGGCATCCCGCAGCCCAGCCCTGCACTCTGCCTGCATGTGCTGAGGGGCCCGACCTCGGGGCGGCATCTCCAGCCGTGACTCAGAGCCAGAGCCAGAGCCAGCACCCTCGGGAGCAGCTGTCTCCTGTAGACATGTCCTTCCTGACCACCCAGACTGGGAGGCCCATTCCCTGCCCAGGTCTCCAACATCTCAGGGCCTCCCAGAGCAAACAGGGCCTCTCACCGAGGCACTGTGGGGCCCTGGGAGGCTGGCCCTATGCAAGGGATTTTGGGCAGCTGCATCCCTCAGGTGGTTTCTCAGATTTGCTGCTGTAACAAATTGCCATAACTAGGTGGCTTAGAACAACACAGAGTTACGATCTTGCAGTTCTGCAGGCCAGAAGTCTAAAACAGGTCTCAATGAGCTAACAAGGCATCAGCAGGGCTGCATGGCTTTCCAGGGGCTCTGGCAGGGAACCTGTTCACTGCCCTTGACAGTTTTGGAGGCCACCTGCATGCCGTGGCTTGCGGCCCCTTCCTCCGTCCCCACAGCCAGCAAGCCAGGCTAGTCACAGAATTCCACCTCTCTGGTTCTGATCCTTCTGCCTCCTCCTTCTCCATGGAAGGACCCTGGCAAAGACATGGACCCATCCAGATAATCCAGGATAATCTCTTTACTTTAAGATCACCTAATTAATTCCCTCTGCAATCTTATCCCCTTTGCCACATGATATCACATATTCACACATTCCATGCAGTAGGATGTGGACATCTTTATCCCACCGTGGACCAGTATTCTGCCTACGCTCTGGGTTGTCCAAGGGACCCATCCTCAGGTGTAGACAAAGCGCAGGGCCAGACCACAGTCAGGGTGTGCCAGTCACTGTCAGAGGTCCTTTCTGCCCAGGTCCCCTCCCACCTGCCTGCTCCTCACTCAGCTCAGCCTATCCTGGCCTCCTCTCCTCCCATCCTCTGCTCCCAGCCTGAGGTAGCGAGGAGCTGGGTAGGAAGCACCAGGGGTGTGGGCATGGAGGAGAGGGTGTAAGCCCTGGGGGTGGCTGTCCCAGAGCTGTAGGAGGCCCTGGGGGACTGAGCACTTCCCACCCGGAGACCCTGTGCCTAGGGTTTAGAGCCTCGCCTCTTGAGGACTCAGACACAGAAGGTTAAGGGCCACTCCAAGGCTAGAGGGGCGAGTGGCCAAGTGCTGGAGCCCCTCTACCTCCACATAGCTGGTTGCCCTTGGCAGGCAGGTTTCACCTGCCCCTGCTTCAGGCGATGACTCCCTGCCTGCTTTACTCGCTCCCTCCCTCCCCTCCTTCCCTGGCCTCTTGCTCAGGGAGGGTCTGGGGAATCTAAGGCCCAGCAGGAGTCTGCCCAGCTTGTCCCAGTTTGCCCAGGACTGTCTCAGTTTTAGCACCAAAAGCTCCATATCCTAGGAGACGCCTCAGTCCTGAGCAAGGTCCTTTGCACCTCCTAATCTACTCTAGATTACCTCTGCAGCCTGACGTCGGGCCCTTGGGACTCTGGGATGCTCACCTCTGCACAGAGGAACCTGGGGCTGAGGAAGGGCCCCAGCCCGTGGCAGGGAAGTGCAGACTCCCGCCTGCAGGGTTCCTGGCCGAGGTGCTGCTTGTGGAGACCATGCCTGTGTCTGCATGGGACAGAGTTCCTGCAAGTACACACAGGGGAATGAAAAATTGTATTTGCACCGGAGTCTCTAAAAATGTAACAGCCTGGTTACTTCTGGGTGGTACACTATGGGTGGCTCTGATTAACGTGTCCATTTACTCGTTGTATTTCTTACTCTGCACAATTCAACCATGTTCCTTTGCGTGTGCACATGTTTCATGAAAGAGGGTAACTGGCGGCTCAGCCTTCCATCTCCAGCAGTGCCACCGAGGGACACAGGAGGGTTGTGCCGCACGCCATGGGACACAGTGGTCCTTGTTCTGGGGCCTTGGCTCTGGCTGCCGGTTGGTCGCAGCCTGTTCTGCCTGAGGCTCTACTACAGGGACCGGGCCAGTTACCACTGTGTGCCCTCCCTGCCTCTCAGCCTGCTCCCCTGCACCCTGAGTCCAGCCTGGACTGCCCCCCGGGGAAGGACGCAGAGAAGCCAGGGGGGCAGTGGGCAGAGCAGATGAGCAGGTGCTGACCACAGAGTGTCGCTGACCTGGGGTTTGCAGGAGGCGCTCTCAAGTGCTGGTCCTGCCTGAGCCCTGTGAGGACACGGAGGCACTGGTTCTCGCCCCTGCGGAGCTCCCGGTCTGGTTGGAGAGCTTGGGCACCTCCACGTGGGGAATAGTAGACAGGGAGGGGACGGGCAGTGGGTGGTGGCGTTTTGCCTTGGTGGGCTGTCAGATAAGGGAGGGTGTCTTTGTACAGCCAGCAGCCAAACCTGGGGTCCTCCCAACTGACCTGAGGCGTGTCCCCCAAGACAGGGCAGACGGTCTCCTGGGCTGAGAACTCTGCTGCTGCCAGTTCACAACAGGAGGGCGGCAATGAACGGTCACCGGGCTGCTCTGAGTCTTGGAGAGTTGCACAGCCCTCTGGGCCCTCCTCTCTGCCCCACCCCCTCTGTGGAAATGCCTGGCTCCCATACCCACCTGCCCAGGCCTCACATGGCTCTCAGCACCCTGACCTCCAGCCCCTCTCCCCACCCGGGCAAGCCGAGAAGGGAGCAGAACCCTTCATCCGAGCAGAGGCGGCCACCCTTCACCTCCCCACCCAGCCCACCCTTGCCCCCATGCGGCCAGCAGGACAGAACTCCTGGACTTCTTAGTTTTAGAAAAGTCATAGCTCTTCTGGCATACGGGCTCCCTTCCTGTCCACTCCAGATTCCCAAATGCCACCGCTGTGTCCCATGAAGCTGGCTTTTTCAGAGAAACCTGACTCACCATCCCACCCCCCACCCCCACCCCAGGACTCCTGAGGCCTGGGCCACTGACTTCGCTCCTGAACCAGCATCCCGGGCAAACCCCTTCGTCTCTGAGCAGACGTTTAGCTAAGTAGCTCAGTGCTGTGGAAGGACTCCCTGCCCCTCCCTCACTCTGGGCGGGGTCCGGGCTGAGAGTGCAGGGAGAAGAGGCAGCAGCACTGGGCGCCCCACAGCCGCCTGGCTGGTAAGGGAAAGTAGAGGGCGGAGACCAAGAAGGGGACCCAGGCAAATGCGAGGCATTTGCCAGAAATAGAAGGAAGGGCCCAACCGGCTGCCTCTCAGCTGGGTCTGGAGGGCAGGGCAGGGAGGCTTCTGAAGGAAGCCCACCTGACCGTGGGGCAGCAGCCAGCCAGCCGTCAGAAGTGCTGGGTGTTCTCAGGGGTCAAGAAGCCGGAATTAGACTCAGGACAGCCCCCTGGTGACCCCCCCAAGCCCCCTGACTGGGAGCTGGGGTGCACCCCCAAGTGGTCCTGGCTGGTACAGTCACCAGAGTCCAGCCTGTGAGGACCCCAGGACCCCACAAAGGGTCTGGTTTTGAGCGGAACTGGGGACCTGGTGACTTTGCTCAGACAGACACCCAGACGTGATGAAAAGCCCCCTTTGACCCCTGGGGCTGAGATAAGGGCCAGCAGGCTGGAGTCCTGCTCACAGGCAGACGTGGGGCAGCTCCGCCTGCACTGAGACCAAGTGACAGTCAGCCTGTGTCCACCCCCCCTTCCAAGCTGCAGGTGGCCTCCAGGGCATAGGTGGGGCATCAGTCCCCTTGAGAACCAGACAAACCCTTCCCTGTTGGGGCCCTGGGGACTGTAGCGGCAGAGCCCTGCCACCTGGGGGGAGGGGAGGTCACAAGGGTGAAGGCAGGGGCGGGGTCCCTGCAGTTCGAAGAGCAGCTGCAGCTGTAGCTGCCTTCTCTCGGTGGCCGCCGAGGCTTTCTCGCCACGAGGGGCTAGTGCCGTGCTTTCAGGCAAGCTCTCCCAAACTTCCTCCCCACGCCTCAGTTTCCCCCTCAGCAGACAGCCTGAGAACGTGGAAGCAGTGGGCTCGGGCACAGGCAGACGTGGGTTGGAATCCAGGCTCCCCTCTGATGAGCTGAGTCATCCCGGGCAAGCCAGCTGGGCTTTGGTGTCCCCGTCCGTCCGGTGACTAGGTGCTGTGGTGGGTGCCGGGGCCACGGTGCGTAAGGGGTGCTTGGCATCGTGCTCGGTGCAACCGGAACACTCGGGGACCATGTTGTCATTACCCAGCCAGACGGTGAGGTCCTTTCAATTTCCACCCATTTCTGAGCTTGAGGAGCCATGTTAGGGATGGCGGACTGGACGTCTGCCTCTCCTCTCGCTTGGTCCCCGTGTCCTTGCTTTGTCACCTTTACTACCACCTCTGCTGAAATTAAACTCTTAGCAAAGGCTCTCTAGGTCTGCCTCACCCCAGAGCCTGCAGAAGTGGGGGCTTCTTCTCCAATTCCCCAGACCCAGAAAATCAGCAAAAAAGGGTGTCTGGGAGCTGCCTGGAGTTAAGAAAACCACGTGGCCAACCAGCTATTCCCTTGTGCTGCCTCACACTTGGCCTCCCCAGGGTGTCCTCGCTGACAAAGGAAAGTCTCACTCTGCCCAGAACTTTCCCTCCTGGAAAAGAGAGCACACCAGCTCCCTGCTCTCCCTCCCAGGCTCCTCGCCCTGTGACCGCGGGGACAAGTGGGAAAGATCAGTGCTTCCGGCTCCCTCACAACGGAGGGCTAGTCAGGCCCAAGCGAAGAAAGGACATTCCGTCTGACAGTGACAAAAGCTTCCTGGATGTTCCAGCAGGGCTCCTCGTTACCTGCTAGTGCAAGACAAGGATTTGGGGGTCTGTGAAAACTCTGAGAAAAGAAGGCCAAATGGCCCCAGAGAATGACAGCTTGGACGTGACCAGCTCCACCAGCCCAGGGGCATCACTCCTGGAGACAAGGACTCCACCTCAGCCAGGCCCGGGACTTCTCCTAGGACTTCAATTTGTCTTTGGCAGTCCTCACCAGAGACTTCCAGGGCGACCCGAGAGAGCGCTTACTCTGTGCTCGGTCCCAACTGCGAGACGTTGAAACCCACATACCAAGAAGGGAGAGTTTGCATCTGTGTCCCCTGAAGAGCTCTGTATGGGCAGCAAGCCTATCAGCCTCTAGCTCTCTTCCTATTGCCAAGGGAGCTGCATGAGTACACTGGCCCAATTACGGTGACACCTTCGGAGTCCAGCGAGGAATGCCTGTAACTAACCAGAAGTGCCTTTGAACTTCTGTAGACCTGGCATGAGTCCTGGCTGGCGTGGCAGGGCCCCACTTTGCCAGTTTACCCCATTGGAAAGTGGCCCTCGATGGCATGATATCCTCACAGCCCCAACAACACAGGGATTTCAACGACCTCCTAGCTCCCTCAGTGAAGAGCTTCCACCTTCAGCGCTCAGACTGAAACTCTTGGAATGACACAAACGCATTGGCAGGTCCGGAGGATGACCTAAATTTACTATGGCCAAGTGTGGCTCAGATGGTACTGCTGTCCGTCCCGCTGACGGGGCTCCTGTTGACTGTTGGGTTAGTGCCTGCGGCGAGCGGTCAGACTCTACTGTTCCTCCTATTGGGCGCAGGCTGAAGTGGCACGCGGTGGGACAGCTCACTGTGCGGGAGGGTCTGGCTGTCACCCACACTCCTCCTCCAGGCCTGGCCCCAGGGACCCAGCTCCACTGTGATGGGGGTGGAGGAACCGGGTGTTCTGAGGAGCTGGGCCCAGTTGTGCAGGGCTCCTGGGACCGGAAGAGTTGGAGGAGCCTGAGCATCCAGACTCCTGCTGGGCTCTGGAGGCCAGGCGCTGATGCCTGGCATTCCTCTCCCTTTTTGGTAACTTACAAAGCGATAAACGTTGCATATTAGAACTTGAGGCTTCCACAGGTACTGGGGCTTCAACATTCCCTCTTCACCATATTCTCTGTCGGGGCAGGGGGTGAGGTTGAAGGACAAGGGGAGAGTAGAGAAGCCAGAGCGGTCCCTGCTCGCTCTGGGTTGCATCCCTTCCCTTCCAGCCCTCCTCAGTCCCCTCTACTGGCTGCACACCACCCCCAGCCATTCTTAATCTAGAAAACCCATTCTTCTCGGCAAGGGCTGGGCCCTGGAGGAGCTGGAAAGGGCATCTTATCCGTCCCTCTGCCCAGAGGTGAGGCTCCTCTCGAAAAAATCCAGGTGGATCTTCTGATGGGCAGGGCTTGAGACTGGGCTCTCTCCAGGCATCCACATGCAGGATAACCCCCTCCCCCACCAGCAGGAGGCCATCTGCCACTCCCCGCACTTCTTTCCGAGGGTTAGGACCAAAGAGGGGATCACAGTGCAAGTGGCTTCTGGGACTAAGGGTATGGAAGATGTGTCAGCGGGGCTTGGTTTCCCTGAGCAACCCCCTCACTGCCATGGCCACATCCCTAGCCAATGCTGGTGATGCCAGCTGGCTTCCCTTGGCCAGCCCACCTAGTGTGGGGTGCTGTTTATGCCTCAGGGCCAGAGCCTGGGGGCAAGCGGGGGGAGACAAGCAAAGCCCACATCCAGACCTCTCACCTCCAGACATTCCTCATCTGAAGGGGGTTTATCCGAAGGGGGCTGTGCCGTATGCTGATAGTCCCAAACCTGCAGTTTTCAGAAACACTGTCCTAATGAAATATACCCTTTCAGAGAGATTCTGCATGCATTAGCCCAGCCAGGCCCTGCAAAGACGTGGAGGAGGGAAGCCTGCTTCCTGTAAGGTCATCCAAGGTCTTCCGAACACATTTGTGCACGGACCTGTTTCACAGTACAATGCAGGGCTGGCGTTCAGCACCGGTGGTTATTCTTGGCGGGCAAAAGAGTGAAAAACTCTCGAATCGGCAGGTAAATAGCCCCAAGCTCCTGCCCCTGGTGTTCTCTCGCCACTCCACCCCACCCCCTCGGATCTGCCCCCAATCCAGAATCTACCTGTGCTGTCCAATATGGCACCATGGCGATATAAATCTTAACTAGTGAAATTTAAAATTCGGTTCCTCCATGGCACCGGCCGCATGTCAGGTAGTCAGCGGGCACACGCAACCATCTGGCCCCTGCCTACCATACTGAACCGCTCAGAGAGGGCACAGACGGCCTCTGGGCCTTTTGAGCTCTCCCTGTTCTCATTGTTCATGACTGTGCTGTGCCAACTGTTAACTTTTGGGAGTAGCACCCAAGTGCACTTGCACTTGAGTTCAGCAGGACACAGGCTCTCTGGCACATTCCTCTGAAGAACTCAACACCTGATGCTCCCCAGCCCCCAGGAGCCCAAATTCACCTCACAGCCCTGGTTGTTAAGCCAAGGGTGCGGGCCTGTATTTCCAGGAGCGTGTCCCCGCGCCATGGCTGTCCCCGCCTCCTGCCATCTTCTCTGGGAGCATGATAGAAAGGGTTCTGCCTTAAGTGCATGTCACCTTACTCCACAGCCAGGCGCAGGCAGGGTGCCAAGAATGAGTCCATCAGGATGTCTCCACGGAAAGTAAAATCATCTACAATTTCTCTCTAAATAATAGGCCACACCTTAGAACAATGAACTTTTTATAAAAAGACAATGTACATATTTACACACATGTATGTCTGTGGTCATACATGACTTAGTGGTTAGGGAGTTTTTCCAATTTTAAAAGTCACACTGAGGTGCTCCCACTCCCCTCCCTGGGCCTGCTGAGGGCCGCCAGTGGGCATGGGGCAAGGCACTGTATAAATAAATGCAAGGGCTGAGAGCCCGGGGGGCGTTAGTGTACACCTCTGACCAGGACGTGGCAAGTCCACACGGAAAAGTGCCATGTTTCTCCCTCCAGCCCCTCGGCCTGAGCAGGAGCAGGGAGAGCTCCTCTGAGGCTGAGGGGCACCGTCCCACGGGACCCCATTTTCCTTCACATTTCACTGGCTTTGGAGCAGTCCCCAGGGCTCAGCTGGGAAGGGAGGCGTCTTTGGGAATAGGGTTCACTTAGTGCAATTGTCTCTTAGTGCAGAGCCAGCCCTGGGGTTGGTGCTGGGCTTTTCTGAGGTCACTGGGCTGTTCCCTCAGGCCAGCTCAGCAACAGGGAGACCCCCTCTCCAGGCAGCGGGGCTCAGAGGGAAAACCTGGAGGACAGGCTCCTGGCTGAGGCCTCCACCTGCTGCCAGTCTCAGAACCCCATCTTCCAGGGAGGCGGGACCAGCTTCACCCTGCCAGATCAGCCCAGACTCTGACCTGCCAGGCCCTGAGAAGCCACCGTCCCAAGGAAGGTGGCCCCATCCCCACTTGGTACTAGGGTCACACTTTGTGGTGCTTCTCTGCACCACAGCCATCACGATGCCAGGTCCCGCTCGCCAAGGAGAGCAAAAGGGGGCCGGGGGCCCAGCTACGGCGCACAAGGAATGGCCTGGATGGAGGGGAGCCGGACCGGGGGCAGCAGGCTATCCAGCCAGCTGGTGTCCATGTTCTTCAGGTCTGTGAAGACTCGGTGTAGGCTCAGCCCAATATCCCCTAGGAGATGTGAAGAAAGTTGGGTGAGGATAAGGGGTGGGAAGAGGTGTGTTCTCCCCCAACCCTGACCCCTGACGGCCACAGACACAGCAGTCTCTGCCGTCCACCCCATGGCCACAACATCCCTCATCTTTAGGCAAACTTAAGGGCATGGGAGCAGCAGCCAGTCTGCAAGCTGTCTGTACCCAGGTGAGTTGCAGAAGGGATGCTTTACCTCTGCTACTCCCTGGCCCGACCCCCAAGCCAACCCCCCCCCCCATGGTTCTCCCTTCTCCCCTAGGGGCTTCTTACCCCCAAGGCTGTCTGGCTCTTCCTTGCAGCTGAAGTCTCCATAGACAGAGGTGGGCTGGGCCCCAGGCTCGTTGAGCAGGTACCCCTTCCCATCCACATTTGTCGGTTGCCACTCGGACTGCTCCTGTTCCAAGAGCTGGGGACAGAGAGAAATAAGAGGCCATGAGCTCACTTCCAGTGCAGACTCACCTGTGCCCTGTCCGAAGTGAGCCAAAGCCCCCCAGCCCGGATCGCACCTGAATCTCCGAGACCCTCCTCTCAGCTGGGTTAAGGGCATGACAACTGGGAGTGTGGCTTCCAACAATGGCCAGCAAAGTAAGTCAAGAAAAACTAACCAGAAAAGCTGGAGATAAGGAACTATGCCCATGTCTCAATTTTGTTTGCTCCATTTTCTTTACAACTACTGTAAAGGCTTTTTTATATTGACTTTTTACACTGAGGCAGTAAAAAAAAAAAAAAAAAAAACAACCCTATTGGATTAATGTGCTTTAAAAAAAAAAAAAAAAGCCACCATATTACAGATCCCCAAGGCTGATTATTGAAACCTGATGCGCACTTCTCAGCCCGGCAGGGCTGGGGCATGTTGGGGCGGAGGACCGGGCCAGGACCTGGTCCTGCCGCGCTGACTCAGAGCTCTCTGAGGCCCTGAGGCTTGCCTGCTTCAGGACAGCCTGTTGGGAACCAGGCCTCCCTCCTGTCCTCACTGCCACAACGTCTGTCTGTCCCACCAGCCAAGGAGGGCAACGGTCCCCGCCACATGGACGTGGCACGCGCAAGCAGCCAGCTCACAGCAGTAGCTGCCTCGCCCCCGACCTGCAAGCTCTCAGTGGTTCTCTCTCTCCTCACTGAGCAGCAGCTACTTCTAAAGAGTGCCCAGGGAAGGAAGGGGCTTTACCTTCATGATGTCCTCAGGTAATTTCCCTTCCTCGTCCTCGTCTGTTGTGGCTGTGGAGAGGGAATGGCAGAGCGGTTGGCTGGCAGTCAGCCAGGCTTGCCCTGCACTTCCAGCCCCGTGAGGTCCCCCTGCCTCTGAGTATATATACTTCTCACTCTCTCTCTCTCCCTCTCTCTCTCTCTCTCTCTCTCTCTCTCTCACACACACACACACACACACACACACACACACACACACACACACAGGCCTCCCAGTGGACATCTGCCTGCCTGCCATGGAGATTCCAGAACAGATCACTGACCTAGTGACTCAGCCACCTCTTCCCACCCCCTCGCTTCCTTCCTCACACTGGGCTGCACAGGAGCCGGGAAAACCAGCAACCTTAGACCAAAATGCAACCCTCTTCCTCTTCTCTCGCCTACCGCAGTCAGCGCTGTACCAGAGGGAGTTCTGAGTGCCTTTTCTCCCCCAGGAAGCTCCTCCCACGACCCAAACAGCCAGGTAGGCGGGCTGGACCCCAGCAGAACGAACCTTCGGAGGTGGAAGGCATGGGTGACACCTGGAAGTTGTACAGGTCACTGGTGCTGTCCGGCACAATCTCCACAGGCATGTGCCAGTCGGGAAGAGTGCTGCTGACAGCACACGGCGACAGAGCTTTAGGAGAGCAGAGTCCGCAGGTCAGAGCCGTGTGCTCTCTTAGTTTGCAAGATACCCAGCACCCCCTCCCCTGCAGCCTGCTCCAACAGGCCACCCCCAAAAGCATGAGGCGTCCCAGGCCCAAGAGAAAGGGCCACCCCTCTCCCTCCAGTCCCTGCCAGGCCCGCCCATCTCACCTGGAGTAAGGGCCTGCTCCACCTCCAGGTCCTGCCCCATGTAGCCCTGAGCTGTGTAGCTGCTGTGGTCATCAGGCAGGGTGGAGCTGCTGAGGCCATCGGAGAAGGTATCAGGGCTGGAGTCCCCGTAGGACTGCAGAGAGAGAGAAGCTTAGGCCGGGCTGCTGTGGCATTTCTTCCACTGCCCAGCCCGACTTGCAGGTGGCCAAAGGCCGGCTGCTTAGGACCACACTCACCTTCCTCTTGGCCTTGCTCTTCACATCTCGGCTGGACTTGGACTTTCTCTCTGTGGGGGCAGACAGGCTGTCAGCCTTGGTGCAGGCACACCAGCCCCAGTTGCCTGCCTGCCTGCCTCCTTCCTTTCCCTTCCTCCCTCCCCTCAGGGGCGCCCCCTCCCTGAGGGCTTCCTGAGCACCCAGAGTCCTTGAATACCTTTCCTCTGGTTCTTGGTGAGGGGTGGGAGCATCCGGTACACCCGCACAGCTGAGCTGCCTTTGTTCCTGCTCTGGTCCTTCACTTCCTCGATGTCTGGCAGAGAGTTCATGGCACAGCGGAAGTTGGCCTTCCACGTCTTGGGGTCCGGCTCCTTCTCCCCTGCTTTGTATCGGCCTAGCGGGCAGGAGAGTGAAGGGGATCGTCAGGGCCATAGGCGGGGGGTCCTCAGCTGCCCCCTGGCCTGGGAGGAGGAAGGAAAGAGTTTACTAAGCTCTCGTGCTGCCAGAGACCCTCACTGGTCAAATGAGCAGGTATTCCTGTGTGACAGTCCTCGGGCCCTGGACCCTGGGCTTCTCCAATGCCCAGGCTTGTGCCCACACAACCCGCAGGGCCCAGCCAGAAGCACCAGAGGCCCACATACCCAAAGCACCCTGGTCCTGGACCGCAGCCAGAGGGTAGGGACGGGCGGAACATGGCAGTGGGCACAGAATCACTATCAAAGAGCAGTTACGGACAGGTGGGCTGACTGGTCTGAGACGGCCCAAGAGCCCCAGCCCCCAAGGATAAAAGGAGGCCACCAACCAGATGGGCCTTGGGCCAAGGACCTTGGTCAACATCAAGGAAAGTTAGGCCTGAGTCTCTCTTAACATCCCAGCTCACAGCTGCTTTGGCCGGGGAGAACTTGCATCCAATAAACCCCCTGGAGCCAGGGCCCCTCTCCCCAGAAACACAAGCAGGCCCGCCCCTGCCCAGCCCCAGATTCGGCGTGCCATCAAGGGAGCGAAGGAGCCCAGCGATGAGCCTCTGGGTTCACAGAAGCGCCTCCCCTTGTCCCCTCTCCAGGTCCCCCTGGGCAAGAGTCACACACCTGTGTGGATGGCCCAGCTCCGGAACAGACAGGCGTCCTTGTTGATGTCCCAGCCGTGCTTGGCGGCGTGCTTCCACGGGATCTGGAAGATCATCTCCTCCTGAACAGCACACACAGGTGCACAAGGTCGTGTCAGCTCAGGGGCCATAGGCTTTTAGCCCGAGTCTGCCCAGCCCCCCAGGTCTGGGAAAAGCTGACTTCCCCTTTCCACCCCGACAGCTGGCTTGGGCTGACCCATCCAGAGATTGGCTTAGACAGGCTGCTGCCTCACTCCGGACCTCTCCGAAGGGGCTATGGGTTCTGATGAACAGCAAAGACCTCCCTCTGCCTGTTACCGATGCGCTCGCTGGGATGCTTCTCTGGCTTGTCAGCGCCAGCGTGGAAACGAGAACTCTGTCCATTAGATGGGGCTGCTCGGGACACCTGGGGCTACCGGCTCCTACACGGGGGTTCTGGCCATACACCTGAGGAAGCCCTGGGCCAGACTTGGATGCTGACTACCTGTGTGACCCTGGCACTGTCACTGTCCCTCTTTGTCCTCACTGTTTTCTGTGACACGAGAAAACACAGTGACAGATCTAAAGACTAAGATTTCACTGTTCTCATCACTGGCGGTTAACAGTATGGACTTTGGAGTCAGACGGCTCAGGTTCAAGTCCTGGCATCAAAGCCATTATCTACCTCTCAGTGCCTCAGTTTCCTTAGCTGAAAATGGCGAGATTAACAGGCTCTACCTCATAGGACTATTCTGAGGATTAAGTGACACAATATAAATAACAGTAGCTGTTATTATGAATACTGTTACTACCAATTCTGCAGGGTCTGTACTGCCCTTCAGGCACCAGCAAGAGCCTTCTTAGGTCTGGGCAACTGGGGTGAGGTTGATTCTTGGGCCACCTGGGGAGCCAGTCACCCTCCTGCCAGTGGTGCCATCTGTCTGACTGGAGCCCTGCAGGTCGCCATGTGTTCCTAGGACTCTCCCTCAGGAGAGACCAGAACTTCAGCTCCTCAGATGCTGGGGGAGTCCAGCTGTTGGAAACCCAGTGACTTCCGGCAGGCACCCTGCCCTTGCCTCCAGAAGAGAGGAAGGCAGAAGTCAGGCAGGTGGGACCCAGGACTGGGCCTTGCACACTCCCTGCATGCAGGACTCGCTGGGAAACACATCTGTCTCCCCCCTATCACTTCCCTTTTTCAGCTGCATCTGAAGCTTTCGTCCCCCAAAGAACATGGGTTAAAATGAAGCAGAAAACCCCAAAGAGTTACACTCACTTTATTAATCCAGATCAGCCCTGGGATTTGGTTGGAATTAATCTGCATCTCTAGCCAGGGTCTCATGCGCATCCGAGTGATGGGCATATTGGCTGTAAAGAGAGGACAGAAGGCTCCTGTTGGGGGTCTGTTTGAGCAACCCCTGGCACTACCCTGCCCCACCCCAGGTCATCCAGTTACCCTCCCCGGCCCTCAGTCTGGTGGCAGGCTCTACAACCACGGGGGAGGAGGCTTTTGCTGAAATAAAACTGTTCTCCAAATCTTTCAGCATCTTAGACAAAACCACTTCTGCCCCTTCCCTCACCCCCTCCTGGACAGTTCTGGAAGGAGACAGGCATGCCAAGTGATAGTTGCAGGAGGTATGTGGATGAAAAAGAGGCAAAACCCGGAGGTATCTTAATACCAGAACTTTTCTCCCCTAAATTCACAACCTTTGGAAAGGGAGGGGCTTCTTTTGCTGGATGCCAAGAAATCTCCCTACTTGAGTTGTTGCCCCTAGCTGTGCACTTTCCCTAATGGGAGAGCGGCTACCCTGCCCGGGAGACATCCTCTCCCCTACCCCTGCCCACTTATTCTCCAACTCCCTGACAGCCACAGCGCAGAGGCCTAAAGGCTAACCCTTTCTTCCCACAGCCTGGCTCCTGTCCTCGGCGAAATGACCCAAAGAACACCTGTAGCTCCTCCTCCCACTCCTCCGGCAGGTCCACCAGCCACCCAGGGTAGCAAGTCTCAACCCCTGCCACCTGCACAAACAGCCTGAAAACTGTGGCCTGAGCGCGGGCATGGGGCTCCCACGCACGGACGTACACTGGAGTGCCCGGCACGGCTTGTGGATGCGCGCAACGCACATACCCGGCCAGCGAAAGGCCCCGGGCGGCTCTGCGCACACAGATCTGCGAAAGCGGCGGGGCGCCCGCAACCGCGGCGGATGGGCGGTCCACGCCACGGCCCGCCCTCCCCGCGTTGCAGCCCGCCGCTCCTCCAGCGCCCTCCGGAGCCCGCGCGGGGACCAGGCAACGCCGCGCGCCCGCGACTCTCCCGCCTGGGGTTTTCAGCCCCCACTTCCTGGTGCCCCGCGCGCCTTTGTTCCCTGCCACCGGTCCCCCCAGCGGCGAAGGCGGGCTCACCTCTGCAGCGGGCGCGATCCGAGCGCTGTGTCCAAGGGTCCCGACGCGGCGAGCGCGATTCCGGGTGGGAACGGGGAGAAGGCAGAGGATGCCCGGGTCGCGGGGCCACGGAGGACAGCTGGTTTTGTCTGGACACGGCTCCCGCTGGCCTCTGCTGGCCGGAGCCCCGGCGCACAACCAGCCTCGACGAAGGAGTGGCGCGTTCTGCCGGGGCAGCGGCGCCGGACAGCGATCTAAACACTTAGCGGGATTCCCCAGCCCAGGCCCGGCCCCGCCTCCCCGAGGCCGCGCGCGCGCCCATTGGCCGGCGCCGCCCCATCATTTCGGGGAAATCAGGCTGTTGTAGAGCTAGTGGCGAAGGGGAAGTACAGGCCGGCTGTTATCCCCACCCCCTCCGCCGCCGCCCCGGCCGGCTCCCCTCGGCTCCCACTCCACCCCCACCCCGGCTCGAGGGCCGGCCGGGAGAGCCGAACGCTCCTCCCCGCGATTACTCCCCGGTCGGCACTCTCCCGGCCCGCTCGCTCTGGAGGCCGTCTCCTCGCCCTCTTCTCGGGGGCGGGGGAGGGGGGGGTGGAGCGGAGAGGACGGCGAGGGCGTCCGTCTCCGCAGCGCAGGTGAGGGGCCAGCCGGGCACCTGCCGCCTTCTTCGGAGTGGACACCGGGGTTGAATTCCTGAAAACCAGCCTGCTTCCTCAAGCTCGCTAGTGGGATGTCAAGCAAGGGGCGGGGGGTGTTCAGCCCTCCCGATACCCCCTTCTTGAGGGGTGACCCACCTACAGGGCACTCACCTGCCCTGGGAAAGCAAAGGAGCCCGAGGAGCCGCCTGGCGAGAAGAAACCGCACGCAGACTGGCGCTGCTGGCACCGCTCGCCAAGGGACTCGGGACTTCACTGTCTTCGGCTGCAAAAGAATCACCCTACCTCGCTGGTCTACAGAGATAGAGAGATAATATCTGTTAAGCACCATGCCCCACTTGGACAGCAGATGCTGTGTGGTTTGCGAAATCCCTAGCCAGGGTCTAGTAGTGACGGGGAGACGCCTCTCCCCCTTCTCGGTCTACTTCCTTGGGACTGCCCCGCCGCTGGCCTCAAGGAAAGGGAAAAAAAAGGACTGCTGAGTTGGGGTGTGGGGGGGGGCAGCCATGGGTTTCTCCTAGAACTACTGCCTTAGGCTGTCTCCACTGCCTCACATGGCCCTCGGGTAGCAGCTCCTCAGTAGAAGCCTTGGTATTGTCTCTGGGTCCCCAGGGCTTGGCCCGGAGAAGTTCTGGGCAGCGTGGGGGAATTTCTTAGAGCTGGCCATGGCCATATGCATCTAGACAAAGGGCTGGGGAGCCCAGGTCCCAGCCCCCAGGCCCCAGACCCCTCGGGAAGGGCAGCTGGTTACCTTTTGTGCTTACAGCTAGACCTTGCCTTACCTGTGTGCTGCTAGGGGCTGGGCTGAGTGTTCGTTTTCCACCCAGAACCCTGCCCTAGCAGGCTCCTTCCTTCACTTCCCTAAAGGTGCTGACTCAGAAGTAAAGGCTCTCTCTGGCAGGGATGGTGCGTCAGGCCCTTCACCCAGCTCTCCCTCACAGCAGCACCCAGTTGCCATGATGCAGGCTATAAATAGACACATTGATGCAGCCTTCCACCATTCAATCACTCCACCACCTCCCTCCCACAGAGGAAATGGATGGGTTAAGCCAATTCAGGCGGTGGGTGCAGGAGCTGCAAGAGGCAAAGAGGCAGGAGGAACTGTGAGGAATGAACCCAGCTGGGTGTTCAGCAAAATGGAACGTGCTGAGAGCCAGGAATGGTTGGGGTGCGTTAAGTGGCAGGTGAGAATGGGAACCCACCACAGAGACCAAGACCTCCTGAGCAAAAGAGCAGAAGCAACCGGCTCCTGAGCTGGGAGGTTATTCTCTGGGCAGCAAGTGCATGCTTGTCCTCTCCCTAAGAACCTGACACAGCCACTGAAAACTTCAGAATGGGATTAGGGAGAGGAAGCGTGCATCTCACACGTGGTCTGACAAACTGACCAAAATGACCCCGTGAAGGCAACAGGAGACTGTAAAATGTGCTTTAAAACAGAAAATCACCTGTACAAAATGAGCCTCTTTGCATGTCGTGAAATGCGTTTCTGCAATATCAGTTGCAATGGGTATATATTATTCTACCATAAGGATAAATAAAAATTTACCCAATTAATCCCCTCTCATAGGACATTTAGGTTATTTCCATTTTTTCATAATGCAAACAGCACTGTGTAGCTAAATCTTTGCACACATCAATAATTTTTTGCTTAGGAGAAATTCCCCAATGTTAAGATTTACCAATGAAATTGCCATTTACGTCTCTGAAGTGTTCTTTGACTTTTCTAACTTCTAACTCTAGGGATTCTACTGTATCCTGAAGCCTGTAAGAGAATCTCCTTATCAGTATTGGGGGTGCTATACTCCAAACTGGTGAAAGAAGGCTACACCTGGTTGAAGTACCTCAAACTTTTATTGTAACTGCTCTTGATCAATCCTATTCTACGATGCATCCCATATTCCCTGTAATGCTAAGCAGAACGCAGAGCCTTCCCTAGGTTTTCCTTAGTAATTCAGGGCTGGCCCTTTCTCCTCTCTGACTCAAAATACTCATCCTCTGTGATTGCAGGCATCCCCTCCGGGCAGGTGATGTCCAAACTCAAGCTCTGGTGGACTTCTGGACCCTTCCTTACAACTCTACCCAGAGTCACACTCGTACAAGCAGAACTCCCGGCCTCCCCTCCCATAC
This sequence comes from Desmodus rotundus, assembly GCF_022682495.2. Classification (NCBI taxonomy): domain Eukaryota; kingdom Metazoa; phylum Chordata; class Mammalia; order Chiroptera; family Phyllostomidae; genus Desmodus; species Desmodus rotundus. Next base: position 45,089,387 of record NC_071396.1, read on the forward strand.
TGTGTCCAGCAGCTTTCTCTTGCCCTATTCCCAGCTCCCTCTCTCCTGAAGTCTTGTTCATCTTCCACCCCTCTTTGCCTCACCTGGTCCTCTGGGGCTTTCTTCCACTATACCAAGCCGTATTTTCACATTCCAGGAGCAGACCATGTTGCCATAGCCTCCCTGGGGCCCACACTTCCAGGTGCCTCTGCACTAGGGTTACCTCCCTAACTTGGACCATCCCCCTAACATTCAGGTTCACCCAGGAGCCTTCTGAGTTCTCCCTGACTCCTCAGCCCCACATTTCAAATCGCTGCTCACTCTGGTCCCAAAGGTCCCATTCCAACCTTCTCCCCCACAGCTCCCCCACCCTTGGCAATAACTAGAGGGCAGTGGAAGGGAACACACAATTTACGTCCAAAAGCCTGGGTTCTTGTGCCGTTGCTATTTGCCTGTGACCTTGGGCAAGTTTCTGCCCCTCGCTGAGCCTCAGTTTCTCACCTGTAAAATAGAGATACTCTAGTCCATCCCCTACTTGTTGTGAAAACAAAATTCTATAGACTGTCAGTCTCCTTGCTGCACTATAAAACATGAGTCAAGTGACGTTGTTTTATTAACAGAAATGCATGACTCTTTCAGTGCATTTCCGCTCTGTGAGCACGTCTGGTATTCTCCCCACCCCCATGTCTTTGCTCCTTCCATTTGATCCTCCACCCTGACTTAGCAACACTCCCCGCCCCTCCCCCTCAATTTCAGTCCTCCCTCTCCCTCTCCCCCTCCCCACACTTCCATTTCAGTCTCCGTTTTAGTGCCCAGAGCAAATGCCTGTTCTCTGAAGTACCCCCAAAGCAACCAGCTACAAGTCATTCTCCTCCTCAGGAGCTCCTCACCCTTAACTTTCCTGTTGCCTTTTCTCCATGTATCACATGCTGGGTGGTGACCTGCTGGGGAACTCTGCATTTTTCTGCAAGAGACCTGACTTCCTCACACCTACAGCTGGAGTTAGCTGGGGCTTAGCTCTGGAGCAGGGGCTCCCAGGATGCCTCCTATCCACGCTATGATTCCCCGAGCTTGGTGCAGCTGCTCTGTACTGGGCCCTGGGCTGTCCTCGGCTGGTGGGGGCGCCGACTACCCGGAGGCAAATGAGCCCTGTGGGAGCCCCTTCCCTGACGGACCAAATTCTGTCCCCTCCCTCAGCCTCTCAGAACACACTGTTCCCCCCTAGGTGGGTCCAGTTAGTCCTGAGGTGCACGACCGATGAGGCTTTACTAGGTTTTTGAGAGGACAGCCCGGGGTCCCTGGGGGGTCTGCTACCCAGAGAAGTGGTCACAGTGCCCAAAGCAGATGAAGCCCCGGCAGGCATTCCAGACTTGCAGGTCCAGAGGGAGGGCTCTTAGATGCACCAAGTTCCTCCCAGACGCCACCTTCTTTTTAAGTTTTCATTTATTTATTCTTAGAGAGAGGGGGAGAAAGGGAGAGAAACATCGATGTGAGAGAGAAACATCAATTGACCTTCGTAGGCAAACTGACCCCCAACTGGGGACTGAACCCACAACCCAGGCATGTGCCCCCTGACTGGGAATGGAACCAGCGATCCCTCGCCTACTGGATGATGCCCAACCAACCCAGCCACACCAATCAGGTCCATCATCTGTTTTCCCAGCAAACCTGGGAGACAGGCAGAGCACAAGTCAGGCATAAAGTCATGTAAAAGTATCCAAAAGGTTGAGGATAGAATCCAGGCGGCCTGCGAGTTCAAGTTCAGGAGAAAGGAAGATGTTTCTTAATTTATTCAAAAATACAAATCACACTCCTGCTCTGGGTCAGCTCCAGCTTTGGCCCTGGGGATATGCTAGGGCACGAGTTTATCCCCTCCCCCCCTCACAGCTCTGGCAAAAATGCTATATGACACAGCAGAACAAACGTTGTGCAGTTATAAAAATCCTAAATGCAGAGTGGGAGGTTGCAGCCGGCTGGGAAAGCACTAGGGGGCCCTGCTATTGAGAGCGGCAGCGGAGTCACTCCAGCGCCCCGGGCTGTTCCGGAACCCCGGAGGGGGAATGGGTGTCAGTGTGGGCTGCCGCTGATGCCTTGTGCAGTTTCATTTCTCATAAACACTGCGTTGGGAGGAAAGAGGCCTCAGCTCCCCGTCCACCCCGTGGGGGCCCCCCGCGAGGCGGGGTAGGAGGGCGTATTACGTGCCCCAGCGGCGGCCGCGACCCGGAATGGACCTGGATGAGAGCAGCACCCTCCCCCCTTCGCGAATGGGTCCTGCAACAAGGCCTGCGCTCGGTCATTAGTCCAGAACGCCCTTGGCAGGCTTCTTGGCCTTTATGGGGGTAGCTGTACCCCTACTTCGCCCTGGGCAATCCCAGTCCAGGTCTGGAGCTCCTCGCTTCTCCGCCCCACCCCGTGACCCACGCTCGCGCTGCCCGGGCCTGAGCTGGGGTGTGTGTGTGTGTGTGTATTTGGAGGGGAGGGGGCCCAGGCTCTGCGGGCCAACTTCCACATTCCTACTCAGCCCGGCCTGGGGGTGAGTTAGGGTGAACGGCCGGCTCCGGGCTGGCTGGCTTCCTGGAAAGGGAGGGAAGGCAGGAGAAGAGGAAAGCCTGCCAACCTCAGTGCTCCGGCGGCCGCCTGTGGGCGCCCCTCCTCCCCCCCAACCCCGCGGGCCGCCCCACCCAGGCCGGGCGGCTCACCTGCCCGGTGCCCGAGCCACTTCCTCCTCCTTCCCCGCCCAGCCTCCCGCTGCGGGCCTGGGTTTGCAGCCTGCGCGGCAGCTCCAGGCCCCGCGACCTCGGGCAAGTTACGCAACTTCTCTGTGTGCATTATCCCCACCCCCGCAAGATGAAGCCCTAACACCTCGGGGTGCAGAGCCCTCCGCAAATGCCCCTGCCTTCCCTATGCCTCCCGGGCCGGCAGACACACAGTAGGCGCACAGAAATGGCGCCCACCTCCGCTGCTGCAGGGGAAAGCCGCGTCAGGTGGCCCCCAAGGGGCACTCGTAGTCCGCCGCGGCCAGCGCGACTCGGGTTAGACGCGCAGCCCCGCCGGCGGGGGTCGGCGCCCGGCGGAGCCCGGACGCTCCAGCCGCCTCCCACCTCCGCGCAGCCGTGCGGGCGGGGGCGCAGCGAGGCAGGGCCGGGCGGGCCACCCGGTGCTGCTCGGGCCCCGCGCCGAGGGCGGAGCCTGGGTTTCTGTTTCTTGCAAACGCCGGGGCGACAGGGAAATCGAGGAGTTTCCGGGAACAGCGCCGGGAGTGCTGAGGTTCACGCGACGGCCGGGGGCAGGGGACGGGCAGGCGTCCAGTGTCGCGGGCCAGTGGCCCTCTGGAAGTTCCAGCAGGAGCTGGGGAAAACCGGCCCCGGAAAAGCCCCACCCGAATGCAGCTGCCCCCACAGAAGTGGGCGTGGGGGGCGGGGAAGTGAGGGGGCTGTGTACGCCGGGCTGAGGCAGGTGGAGTCAGGAATGGAGCGGCTCCCTCAAACCTTTGAAGTCCCAGTTTTCCCACTCACTGTCACATCCAGTTTTATTGTCTTCACAGCTCTTATCGCTGCTGAGACTATCCCATTTGTGTACTTTCTTTGTTGGGGGATTTCTCGTACGGAATTGGAGCCCCAGGGCAAGGCCGTGCCTGCCTAGCCCAGCCTGCTGGGTTCCCAGGGCCTAGAACCCAGCTAACCAGCAGGAGGGTCTCGGTGAGGATTTATGGAATGAGTGAAGAAATGCGGTGAGTCAGAGGCATCTAGAGTGCGCCTGGTGGCCGTCTGACCTAGTCCAGGGGACCCCTGGGCCCAGCTCTCCTGGTCCTGTAGCCCAGTCAGGTCCCTCGGATACCCTCAGTGGAAGGAGGCCTCAGGCCCTTGGGGGGAGCCCCCTGTGGCTCCGAGAGCTGCCCTCCAGATGGAGTGGGGTGGGCAGTGAGCAGGCTGTGGTCATGGCTCAGGAATGCTGCCTGTGGGGGTCGGCCACTTCCTCCCCTCCCCAGGGCTTGCAGCTCAGCCAGAGATGTTTGTGGGTTGAGCCTGGGTTTGAGCCAAAGAGGCTGGGAGTTTGGGATGGTGACGCAGAGTCCAGGACCCTCCCTGACCTCTTCAGAACAAAACTGGGGTCAAGGTGGACAGTGTCACCTGCAAGCCCTTCTCTCCTAAATTCTTGCACTTAAGACCCCAAGTCTGTGATGGGGAGATCTCCTTTCTGATAGCCCCAAGACCGTGGCTCTTAGACAAAAAAGTAGAACTTCCCCAGTCCAGAAGAGCTGGGAGTGGGGCAAGTAGCAGCGGTAGTCGCTCTGGGAGCAGCCAGCTAGCTTGTGGAGAGACAGGCAGACAGACCCTCAAGCATTCCTTATCCAGGCAAGCATTGACTTCCTCTGGCCCAGGCTCAGGATCAGGTGGCAGGCCAGGGAAACTCCAAATGCTGCAAGAATGGAGCTTGTGCTGTGAGCACAGCCCCTGGTGACCCTGGTGACTCAGCCTGGGAATCCCGATTCCAGGGGCTGCCCTGGAATCAGGCTCAGGACAATGGAGTGTCCTTGAGTGGCCTAGTGGCCATGACAGCATTTTAGTTGAAGCCCCAGACCATACAGGTTGTCGCCCCTCCTTCTCCTAGGCCCGCTGATGCTGGCCATCTGCGGAGTCTGAGCAACGTCTTTGAGGCAGGGAGCCTAACCGTTATCCAAGTCCATAAATTTGACTCGGGAAAGCACCTGGTCTTCAGAGTATGTTTGAAGTCCTATTTCAGAAACAGTAGATGTAGCTTAAGCTAGAAAACATCAACAGGAACATTCCTTTGTAGCTTGGACTCAGCGAGAGCTGAGTTAAAGGTACATTCGTGGAAAGAAAGTAGGGCAAGAGTTAGGAGAAGAGTAGGATGGCCTGGTGGGTACTCTGGCTGAGCACAGCAGGGGCCCTGTGAACCAGTGTGGGCGGGGATGGATGGATGTATGGATGGCTGATGGATGGATGGATGACAGATTCCGATTGTCTCCGCAGTGTGCACATTTTCCCTGAGATGGTCTTGGCAATAAGACAGTTTCCACAGAAACAATGGATACCCCAAAGGGGGAGGGGGAAGCCCTGTCTTCCCTGAACAGCACTGTGGTCATTTCTGTCAGGGTCTGTCCCTCCAAGGGGACCTCGGCTCCCTTTCTTATTGCCCAGCTCACACATGTGGCCCCTCTAAGTCCTGCAAAGAGACTGGGAGTGTAGTGACAGGGGCCAGCCAGCTACAGGACAAAGGGGAGGTTGTGTTAATATCAGGTGGGTGCCGCTGTCTCTCCCGAAAGGTAAGTCCACGAAGGGGCCTGGTTTAAACAGGACCTCCGCCAGGTGTGAGAGCGTTCCGTCTTTCTCTGCGTGCACGTCTTCAGGGAAATATCTGTTGACTGGCTGATAGCAGGGGTGAAGCGTCGACAGAGACCCACTGGCTTGGATGGTGTGGGAAAGAGCATCACTGACTGTCCTCCAGCTTGGCAGGTGACAAGCCACAGTAAATAGGTCACCATGTCAGATGGCCAATGTGATGGGCTACTCTGGGAGTATTTCAGAGGACTGAGTCCATATTGGGAGGCAGAAGGGATCAGGGTGTGTTGAGAGGAGCTCTGGGCCGGCCGGGGGGGGGGCCCTCTGATGACTGGTCACCCCCAGGAATCAAAAGCCATTCAGCCTTCTTCAGGAACCTTTGGGAATGTGGGAGAGGGCTCCCTGCAGCCTCATGTATTAATCTGCTTTCAGGAGAGCAGTCAGTCCAGAAGGCTGAAGACTCGGGGCCATCCGACGTTCATGGAATGTGGCTCAGCCCCGTGCCCCTGCCGGCCATGAGCAGCCGAAGTCCCCACCACTCATGTGGGTGTGAGCTCTCCGCACGTCACATGCACAGAGCCCATCCCTGGCATCTAGCACAGACCTTGAAAACAGTAGGCCCTCTGATGGCAGAATGACAGCTGTGCGTCACACCTGGAGTATGAGGCAAAGAGACCAAAATCCTGGGGTGTGGGGACAGGAGCTGTTTATCTTGGCAGTGTTCACGGATGGCTACTCTGAGGACGAAGCATTCAGCAGGGTCATGAAGGAGTCAACGTTTAATAGGCTGGCGTAGCAGGCAGGGGCGGCGGGGGGGTGCATTCCAGGATGCAGAACAGCCCAAGGAAAAGCCTGGAGGCAAAAGTGCAGGGCAGATCCTGTTCGGGGTGTGGCACCCCAGGAGCGAGGCTGCACCAACGGATGGGGGACACACTGAGAAGAAATTTGAATGCTGTGCCCGGGGGTCTGGGCTTGAAACTGGCAGACAGGGGAGCTCCTCGGGCAGGACGCATGTGCTTCCCCTTGTGGGGAACAAGGGTCTGTCCTCAGGTGTTTGTTGAAGTAAATTCTAGGGCCAACCCTGTGAGGGTAACTGGGAGTCTGACCTGGACTTTAGAACTTTCTGTGGCTGCCAGGGGGAGACAGTCTCATGGGCCCCAACATCTGAGGAGATCTTCTCAGGGGCCAGCTCTGTACTTGCTCTGTACTTGACCGTGAGAGTGAGCGCCTCCCTCAGTCTTGCACCCAAGGTGCCCGCTCTCCTTACCCTGTGGCGTCCCGGAAGCAGGGGACAGATAGAAGGCAGCTCAAGTGGTCCAGGTGGGTTAGGGCTGTGGCCCTAGCAGGTGGGGAGAAGGGGGCTGTTTCACAGCAGGGTCGGAGGACAGAATTTGGGGATGGCCAGGATGTGGGGTGGGTCGGAGCAGGGCTCTTCCGAGGCCCTCTCGAGGTTCCCCATTCTGGGAGCAGTGTAGGGAGACCGGCCCCGACTGTGTGTCTACAGCCAGGGTGAAGGCAACACTCGGAGCCTTGGTTTCCAGCCTAGCTTATGAATCTGGGGAATCGAAGGCACTGAGTTAAAGAAAATGGGGCAGGAGGTAGAAGGTCACAGCCTACCTCGGAACGCCCCCATCGTTGATGACTACAGCTAGAGCCCGGAACTGTACACCCAAATCGCTCTGGCGTGCCCTTTGGGGCAAGGGCCCCGCTGCTGGATGAGGCCGGTCAGTTCATCATCCCTCTGCTGTCCAGCAGGACCAGAGGCCATCCCAGGGCCACCTGTGTTCCCCAGGGATCAGCAGTTTGGAAGCGTCAGACTCCAGGAAGCTCTGACCCTGTGGCAGCAGCGCCCCCTGCTGGCTAGCATAGACACCCCTTGCCCTCTTGATGGGGAGGGTATAAGGGACTGAGGGGAGGGAGAAGTGTGCAGGGACAACGCTGGCTCTAAGGGCCGGGGCAGGAATCGAGACTGGACTTTGGTTCAGGTAGATAGGCAGGTACGACCTGGTAAACGGAGCACCTGTTTCCTGGCCAGTAGCCTTTAAACAGGTGCCAGATAGTAGGGACCCGAGCGAAAGCAGGCAGAGGTGGGTTTTCTGAGGTGGTTACTAAGGGAGGCCATCATGGCCAGGCACCGCTGCATCCTAGGCTGAGTACACGTCTCCTCAGGAGGGCTCAGGTGTCCCCAGGCTTCCCCCAGGGCAAGCCCCTGGGGCCTCACAGAGGATCTGGCCTGGGATCGAAGGCCAAGGGATAGAGGCCTTGTGAAGGGGCAGTGCCCTAGGCATTCTAAAAAGCGGGAGAGTCAGCCCTGGCCAGACAGCGCAGTTGGTTGCAGCGGTGCCCAGTACACCAAAAGGTTGCGGGTTCGATCCCAGGTCATGGCGCCTACAGGAAGCAAACGATCAATGTTCCCCTCACGTCGATGTTTCTATTTCTGTCTCTCGAATCAATAAACACGTTCTCAAGTGAGGATTTAAAAAATAAAGAGAGTCATCCCCAGACAGAACCTGCCCCCAACTATTCAGTCCAGGCTGGGAATGGAGGCAGGGACCCGTCAGGAGAACAAAATCAGAGAGTCCATGAGCAGCTGCCTGGTTCCTCAGATTCAAACCTCATCAGGACACACCCCGTCCTGCCCCCGGAGCCCCAGGCCAGGACCTGAGACGCAGGACTGACCCGGAGTGCTGGGTGAGCTGGACAGAGGAGTGACAGGTCTCCCTGTGTGCTGCTCAATCCCTTACTTCCCAGCTGAGAAGCCCACGACAGGGCCACCTCCTGGGCAGCCACGTCCCAGAAATTTCTCCCACAAAAAAATGTGGCTTTCCCTGATAAGCCCTGCCCAACCATGCCCTGCCAACTGGAGTCCACACCTCAGATAAGAGGCTTCTGGGAGTTTGTTTACCCCTGACCCTTAGTTACAGTGAAGGCAGGGCCCTTCCCTGGCTCCTGGGAGCCTGCCAGGGGTCTTGACCGCAGGGAAACTTCTCTCCCAGGCTGAGGCCGCGTGGTGGGCCTGCTGTTCTCTTTAGGACTCAGGGAAGCAGCGCCTCACCCTGCCCCAGGTGTGGCCCTCACCATCCACCAGGGCAGCGTACACTCCTCAGGGACTCCTCAGACCACTCACCTACCGGGCTCTCAGGGAGAGGGGAGGCCTACAAGAGGGTCCACGAAGAGAAGGACCTGGTGCTGAGTGTCAACACTGCCCACGAACCCTGGGTGCCGTGCTCAGCCAGCAGGCCTGGTGCCACATGGCCTGAGAGAGGGTGGGAGCCAGGGGAGCAACAAGCTGTCAGCAGTTCCCGAGGTGGGGAACCCGCCATGCTGAGGATTGTGGGATGGGAAAGTCAACTTGCAGACGCCAGGATGTACAGGGGCAGAGTGAGCCGCAGGTGAGGCCGAAGGGTCTCATTTCCTGACAAGCTGTGCCGGCCAGCTGTGCGTTGATTGCATCACGTGCATTCCTCGAGGGCCTCACAGCCCCGACAACCAAGGGCCCGACAACCAAGGGCCCGACAACCAAGGGAGGCTCTGCCTTGGGTGGGAACCCACGCCGGAGCCGGCGACGAGGCAACTCTGTCACAGGGCCCCAAAACACTTCTGAAATAATTTGATCTTCTCTTTTAGGCTTCTCTGTGAACTTGCTCTTGTCATTTTCCTGTATGTGTGTCTTTACTTTCCTTCTTCCAGCCCAGGGATGCTTTTTGACCACTGTTACCACGGGGATGGATTACCTGATAAATTCAGAGAGCAAACATTTACTCTGTGGCCAGGTGCCAGGCACAGAGGTAGGTGCTGCGGGCACAGACATTCAACAGGAATTTATTGAGCCCGCTTGGGGTGCTAGGGACGGCTCTTCACAGGAGGGATGTAGAAACGCCGACTGAGTCCCTGCTTTCATGGAGCTTATTCTAGAGGGGGCAGCCAATGCACGACGGGGAAAGTGTCATTTTGTGATAACTATTCTGCCAAGAAATAAAATAGCATGATGTCATGTCTGTCTGAAGTGGTGACACTTTAACTTTCTAAGTGACGGAAGAGTCAGGTACGTGTGGCTCCAGGCAGAGGGAACAGCTGGGGCAAAGGTCTTAGGAAGGGAAACTGGTGTGTTTGAGAAAGAAGATGAGCATGGCAGCAGCATGGTGGGCAGGTGGGGGGATGATGAAGATGGGTCCAGGGAGACAGGCAGGGACGGGGGCTTGGGTTTTGTGCCACAGGCATGGAGAGCCTTTGAAAGTGTTATGCACGGAGGTGAGGTGATGCAGAGTGCGTTAGTATGACGCACCGGCTGCTGTTTGTAGCCTGGAGTGTAGGCCGGTCCCAGTGTCGGATGGTGGGCAGAGGTGTAATGGGGACCACAGTGAGAAGGTATTTTAAGACCAACAAATGAAGCAGAGAATACACTGAAGATCATATCAGTTTGCTGTAGGGTAATTTACTTACAGGAAGTTTGGGTCGGAGCAGAAAAGACGACCCAGCAGTCTGCACACATTATTCTCCGCTAACAGACCCATTAACAGTAGTTTTTAAATAGTGTGTCTTGAGTGCTGATGATTGGCAGGGCAAAGGGACAAAGAATGCGGGAGCCCCAGAGGCCATAACTCCTGGTAGTCTTATGATAGATGATTCTTTGTAATAGAGACTATTACCAGTTTGATATGTATTTTGGTTGTCATGGTATTCAGCTGTTACTAAAAACATATTTATGGCTTCATTTGAAGGAACATGGGTATTCAGCAACTAGAAAGTTTCGATATGCTTGCTGAGGACAGAGAAGCTGGGACCTAAAAAATGGAATGGAATCCGAGACACAGAAATGGAGTTCGTTTTGTTCACATCTATACCTACACACCAAGTCTTTCTGCAGGCGTGGAAGCAAGAAGGTCGCGGTGGAGGCTGGAGCAGGAGAACGATCCAGAAGAGGGGACCAGGGTGGTGGTGGTAGCAATGGGAGGAGCAGGGAATGGATCCCAGCAGAATTTGGAGGGGAAGCCAAACAGAGATAAATAAAATGCAGTGGCTATAGATTGGGAGAAAATATTTGCAAATCATAGATCCCTTACAGGACTTGTATGTGGAATATATATAGAGAAAATACTTACAATTCAATAATAAAGCAACACATTTTTTAAATGGCCCAAAGATTCATATGGATGTTTCACCAAAGAAAATATGCAGATATACAGGCAAATAAGCATACGAAAAGACGCTGATCATCAGTAGCCATTAAAGGCACGCACATTAAAACTGCAGTGAAATACCTCCGCACGTCCACTTGGAAGGCTGAATGAAAAGGACCGCGCCAAGTGTTGGCAATGGCGTGGGGCCGCTGTGGCTCCTCAGCTGTTGGCAGCAATGTAAAATGATACAACTGCTTTGGAAACATTTTGGCAGTTTCCATATATATATATATATATATATATATATATATATATATAATATGTTGTATATGGTATATTTTATATATATGCCATATAACCTAGCTTTTCTATTCCTAGATGTTTTCCCAAAACAAATGAAAGTATGTGTTCATACAAAGACTTGTACTTGAATGTTCAGATGTTCATAGCAGTTTAATTCATAATAAGCAAAAACTGGAAACAACAAAAAACGGCCATGAACAAGAGAACGGATGGGTTGTAGCATAATCTATACTCGGCGATAAAAAGGAATGAACTAGGTAACATGGAGGAAACACATTCCGCTCTGTCCCACCACATGCAGCAATGAAATCTAGACAGGGTGCATGAAGGACTCTGGACAGAGTAAATAGTAGTGGCTGAACTGGGGAAGAAAATCAGGATTTGGAGTGCCATTGAACTGGGGTGCGGTTTCCTGTTTTCCCTCCAGCACCCTCTGGGCTGGACGGAGAGCCATCTGAACCTGAAATCGGGCGAGGGCGCAGACGGGGGAAACTCCAGGAGAAGCCCTTCAGCTCTGGTTGGAAGAATGGGAAAGGAACTCCGATGGTCCGAGAGTGAGGAAATGCCTCCCTCTCCTTATAAATTGTCTTCATTCTCTCATGCTCCAGCCCCCTCACATGCCTGCTGCGGTGCCCTCTGAGGCTTGCAGGCCCCTAAAACTCAAAGGGAGAGAAACTTGGATTGGAGGTGTCTCAAGGGATGGGGACAAACTCTGTTACCTGCTGTTGCTCTTGCTCTCGCTCTCGCTCTCTCTGCATCCTCTTGCCTCTTGGCCCTGAAAGGGGGCAGGCACAGTTGCAGGAAGTACGCTGCAGAACAAAGTAACCAAAACTCTAGCTTTTTGACTGAAAAGAGGGGCCCCAGGGAGATAGTGGAGGAGGAACTCAGAAAACCGACTCCATAAAGTCGTTTATAAACTCCTGAGCTCACCTCCAAGCTGAGCAGGCATGGATTTGAGCCTAAGCAGCATACCAGGTACTCAGAGGTGAGCTAAAGGATAAACCACCATCCTATTCTCAGACTGACCACTGGAGGGCGCCCATGTGGGACAAATGAAAACAGCGCTGCAAAGGGGTTGAAAAAGGAATTAACATTGAAATCACAGAAGGCGGGTCAGAACTTCTGACCTGAACCCAACAGTCAGCTGCCTGTTAAAATATAAATTTCAATATTTTCCATAGTATTCAAATAAGACTCGGTCTCATGAAATTCAAAATGTCTAGAATTCAAAACAAAATTACTTGGCATACGAAGACCCAGGAAAAGCTCAACTTGCACAGCAAAGACCATCAAAAGAGGCCAACACCGAGATGTCGGAATTAAGTAACAGACTTTAAGACACTGTAATGAAGCTCCAAGAAATAAGGACAAGTACTCTTGAAATGAATACAGAAAGGTCTCAACAAAGAAAAAGGAGACATAAAAATAAAGACATTTTTTAAAAAAGGACTTAAAATACAAGATTTAAAAGTTAGATACTCACTAGATAAGCTCAGGAGCAAAATAGAAAATAGAGGAGACAGTCAATAAACTTGAAAGTAGGCCGATATAAGTGATCCAGTCCGAATAACAGAAAAAGATTTATTTATTCATTTATCTCTTGTATTTATTTTCGCTTGTGAAGCATGAGGTTTTATTTATTTTTAATCATATTTTTCAATTACTGTTGACATACAATATTATGTTAGTTTCAGGAATACACCCCAGTGATTAGACATTATAAAACTAAGTGATCATCCCAATAAATTTTGTACCCATCTGGCACCATACATAGTTATTAGAATATTATTGACTATATTACCTTTTCACCCACCCCTCCCTCCATCTGGCAACCATCAAAATGTTCTCTGTGTCTATGAGTCTGTTTCTGTACTGCTTGTTCATTTATTTTGTTTGTTAGATTCAGTTGTTGAGAGAATGTATTTATTGCCATTTTATTGTTCATATTTTTTATCTTCTTCTTAAAGAAGTCCCTCTAATGTTTCATGTAATACTGCTTTGGTAGTGACGAACTCCTTTAGCTATTCCTTGTCTTGGAAGCTCTATATTTGTTCTTCGAGTCTAAATGTTAGCTTTGCTGGGTAGAGCAATCTTGGTCATAGGTCCTTGCTTTTCATCACTTTGAATATTTCTCTCCCTTCTGGCCTTCAAAATTTCTGTTGAGAAATCAGCTGACAGTATTATGGGAGTTCCTTTTTAGGTAACTAATTGCTTCTCTCTCACTGCTTTTAAGATTCCTTGTCTTTAACCTTTTGCATTTTAATTATGATGTGTCTTAGTGTGGGCCTCTTTGGGTTCATCTTGTTTGGGACTCTCTGTACTTCCTGGACTTGTATGTCTATTTCCTCACCAGGTTAGGGAAGTTTTCTGTCATTATTTTTTCAAATAGGTTTTCAATTTCTTGCTCTCTCTCTCTCTCCTGGCTCCCCCATTATGTGAATGTTGGTACACTTGAAGTTGTTCCAGAGGCTCCTTACACTATCTTCATTATTTTTTCTTTTTGCTGTTCTGATTGGGTGTTTTTTGCTTCCTTATATTCCAAATTGCTGATCTGATTCTCAGCTTCATCTACTGTACTGTTGATTCCCTGTAAATTGTTCTTCATTTCAGTTCATGGATCCTTCTGTTCTAACTGGTTCTTTTTTAACTGGTTTCTAGGTCTATTTTCATGCTATTGAAGTTCTCATTAAGTTCCTTGAGCATCCTTATAACCATTGTTTTGAACTCTGTATCTGGCAGTTTTCTTGTCTCCATTTTATTTAGTTCCCTTTCTGGATATTTCTCCTGTTCTTTCATTTGGGACATGTTTCTTTGTCTCTGCATTTTGGTGGCTTCCCTGTGTTCGTTTCTATGTATTAGGTTAGAGCTGCCACGTCTCCCAGACTTGGTAGAATGGCCTTGTGTAGTAGGTGTCCTGTAGGGCCCAGTGGCACTGCCTCTCCAGTCACCTGAGCTGGGCGCTCCAGGTGCGCCCCTGTGTGGGCTGTGCGCACCGTCCTGTTGTAGTTGAACCTTGAATGCAGTTGGCCTCACTGGGAGGGATTAACGCCCAAGTCGATCGGCAGAGAGGACTGGCTGTGACTACAGTTGAGTTGATGCTGTGCTGGAGTAGACTCTACAGAGCAGGACTTGCTTCACTGGGGCTTTGGTGCTCACTGAGTCTGTCCCTTGAGTGTGTGACTCGTGGTGGTGATCGGGTTGTAATCAGCATGGTCTGAAACTATTCACCAGGTACACTGGTTCTGGGGCCTTCTGGGAGGTACAAAGTCAGCCACTGCCGGTGCCCTGCCTGGGGCCACCTGGCACGAGCTACAGAATGATCTGCAGGTGGCTGCTACTTGTGCCGGGCTTGGAGGGGCCCGGGAGAAGCCCAGCTGCAAACCAAGGCTGCCTCTAGTGCCAGGCCTGGGGCTACTTAGCAAGAGGTAGAGGTTACACAGAGGCCAGATGCTGCTTGTTTGAGAGATTTTAGGAAAGTCCCTAAGAAATTTTAGGAAAGTCTGAAGCATGAGCCAAGACAAGACATTCATATGGAAAAGCCACTGGAAATAGCGTGGGAGGCCTGCAGGTTTGGTGGGGAGAAGTCTCAGGGAATCACCAAGGTGGGACAAAGAGTGATAGCCAGGTTGATGTACAGACTCAGATATGGTGCTGGCTTGCCATCTCGTGGGGGAAGGGCTCATCAAAAGATCAATGGCCTCCGCCAGCACTTTTGTGTGGGAGAAAGCTGTCCCTTCCCCCAGTTCTTGCCCTTTACGTCAGACAATTTAGTTCCTCCCCAAATGTCCCTGGTGCCTTTCCATCTGCTGTCCCAGGGCTGGAGCTCAGAGGAAGTTAATCAGAGTAAGTCCTTGTGTGGGCCCTTTAAGAGGAACTGCCTGGGACTCCAGAGCCCTCTGTCTCAGCCTCAATTCCTGCTGCTTCTCGCAGCCAGAAGTTACGAAAACTTCTCTTCCCAGCACTGGAACCCTGGGCTTGGGGGCCTCGTGTGGGGCTGAGACCCCTTGCTCCTCAGGCAGGATCTCCACTGCTAAGATATGCCTCCTGATTTTTATTTGACTCCTAGGGGTGGGACCATCCCGTTCCACGTCTCCACCCCTCCTACCCATCTGAACTGGCTTCTTCTTTAAATCCCTAGTTGTAGGATTTCCATTCAGCCAGATTTCAGGCGGTTTTTAATGATGGTTGTTCTGTGGTTTAGTCGTAATTTTTATGTGGTTGTGGGAGGAGACAAGTACGACATTTACCTATGCTGCCATCTTGACCAGAAGTTCAAGAAAAGGGTTTTTTCTAATAAATAGAACCTCCAAAAGAAAACAACCCACATGGTTTAGCTTTCACACCATTGCAGTTTCATAAGTTTATCAGTTTAATAAAGTAACTAACAGATTAGTTTCATTATGATACATTTGGGCATGGAATTCTTTGGTTTATCCTGTTTGGGTCTTGCTGGGTTTTGTTTGTTTGTTTGTTTGTTTTTTATCTTTTCCTCACTGTTATTTATATTGATATTGGAAAAACTGGATCACCTCATGCAGAAAATATAAATTTGAATCTTTAAATTAAGGTACATACATTTCTTCAGACATGATGCTATTATACACTTAACAGACTACAATAGACCACACTCTACTGCATATGCACTGGGGAAACAACAGATTTGTGTGACTTGCCTTATTGAGATATTTGCCTTATTGCTTTGGTCTGGAGCCAAACCCGCAACAGCTCTGAGCTACTGTGCCTGCACCCCCATGTTCATTGTATCCTATTCACAGTAGCCAAGACACAGAAACAACCTAAGTATTCGCCAGGGGATGGATGCGTAGGGAAGACGTGGCGTATTTATACAATGGGATGCTATTCAGCTACGAGACAGAAGACAATTCTGCTATTTGCAGCAGCATGGGTGGACCTTGACGGCATTATGCTGAGTGAGATAAATCGGACAGAGAAAGACCCACACTGTATGATGTCTCTTATATGTGGAATCTAAAAAAACCAAAATCCTAAAAGCAAAGAGTAACATGGTGGTTACCAGGGGTTGGGGAGCTTGGGGGTGGGAGAGATGTTAAGTTCCAAACTTAAGCAACTGATGGATAAGTCCCGGAGGCCTAACACACAATACAGTGATTATAGAGAACAAAACTACGGCATAAACATTAATAGCTAGAAGTGTTAGCTAATGCTACTATGACAATCGTATTGTGACATAAATGTATCAAAGCAATATGTTGTATATACCTTAAATTTATGCAATGTGTATTTCAAATATAACTCAATATAAAATAATAAAATAAAAACTTAATGCAGGAATCAAAACAGTGTGGTATTGACACAAACATAAATATATGTTTATTTAATTTATATTTATAATGTATGGAACAGCATGGAGAGTACCAAAATAAACCCTTACATTTACCGTCAACTCATTTTCAATACAGGCGCCAAGGTGATTCAATGAATTAACTCGAACTGGATCCCTACATTGAAATAGATTAACTGCAGATGGTGCTGGGACAATGGAGTATCACATGCATCAGGCAGGGCTGACACACTCTCCCACCGCACACAAAAATGAACGGGAAATGGGTTATAGACCTACACGTAAGAGCTAAACTGTAAAATGTTCAGAAGCAAACATAGGAGACCATCTTTCTGACCTCGGATTAAACGAAGATTTCTTAGCTATGACTCCAAAAGCATACTACATAAATGAAGAATCAACAACGCGATTTAAAATACAAAACTTTTGCTTTTTAAAGTACATATTGGAGCCAGCACGGTGGAGCGGAGGTGGCGCTGCCCCTTCAGACCCGGAAAGTGTCTGAAAATCCCAGCGACAGCGATTCATCCAGTGGTTGGACGGCCCTCAGTCAGGACGGGTCTGATACAGAGAAGGTGGATTCTGAACACGGGACAGCCAGTGACAGCTGCTCGCTCAGCCCGGACTATCCGTCCTCAGAGCCCCCAGGAGCGCAGGGAGCACAGGGAGAGGGCAGGCGAAACGTCACGATGTCAGTGGGAGAAACCGCTTATCCAGCTTTGGAGGAAACGAAGTTAGTCCTTGAGGGAGAGGAAGAAAAGTCCCCTGCAGACAACGTCTATTTTGGAACTGTCAGTGACAATTCTGATATTGTTACCCTCGAGCCACCTAAGTTAGAAGAAATTGGAAACCAAGGAGAAGCCAAAATTGTTACAGAAGCATGGAGGCCAGAAGACTTTAATGTATACATTCTGACAGCCAGCAGCTGTATTTTCATCTCAGTCTAGTGCCGACAGATCCGGTAGGGACGAGACCAGCCATCATCCCAGTCCCACCTGGAGGCGACCCTGAGCTGAGGGAAGACCGCTTCTGGTGCAGAATCGGAAGAAGGACCGACTGCTCACTGAACAAGAAACTGGCCCCTCCGAGGAGCTGTGTGAACGCCGTTTCAGGAGTGGCCTCGGTACGTGCGTTATATTTGCTCTGATGATCGTAATCAGCTTGCGATTTGGGCGTTTCCACGGCACAATTCAGACGGGAGCATCAGCTGTTAGTCACAAAGATACACGAAGAGTAATTGAATGATGAATGATATGAAGGCTTATCTCTCCCAATGTCGCCAGAAACAGGAATCTGTTACAGAGTGCAAGTCGTTGAAGGAAAACCTTGCCCAGTGCTGGGCCCTTACTGAAGCAGAGGAGATGTCCTTTGACATTCAGAGCAAGAAACTTAACTCAGAAAATCAGTATTTAAGAATATCGCTGGAGAAGGAAGAAAAACCTTGTCTTCCCTTTAGGAAGAGTTGGAAACTACGAGAACTGATTAGGATATGGGAGGATAAAGGGACACATACTGAATTAGTTACGGAAAATCAGAACCTTCAGCAGCATTTGAAAGAAGAAAAGCAGAAAACGCACAGCTTCCTTAATCCAAGGGAGACTCCGTCGGGGGGAAGCGAACTTGCTGAGGAGAGGGAGTGACTGAAAACCACGGCCTTAAGGGTGGAAGGTCAGCTCAGCTGTAGGCGGTCTGCTGGCAATCCAGGCTCTCCCCACGTGCTGCCTGAGAAGGGGAAGTAGAAATCTGACGGGAAAGCCTCCCTGAGGAGGTGGGGGGTGTTCACTTTGAACAGCAGCGCTCTGATTTGTGGGGAAGAGTGTATATTGAGGCAAGATCAAAATGGAAAAAGAGAAACTGATGGAGAAAAGCAAGGGAGCAGAGGAAACCACAGCGCTAAAAATAAACCAAAGGAAACATTTTTGGGTTCAGTTAAGGAAACACTGGATGCCTTGAAGACTCGTACCAAGGAGTTTGTGAGGCGTCATAAAGAAAAAAACTGAGCAGCAGGCGAAAGAAAATCTGAACAAATTCTCGGATTCAGCTAAATCCACTTTCAGACATTTCAAAGACACCACCAAGAGTATCTTTGATGAAAAGGGCAACAAAAGATTTGGTGCTACAAACGCAGGAACAGATAAAAAACCAACAGTGTTTAGTGAATATTTATACCCACAGTATAATACAAAACCAGAATAACAGAGGCCCTACCACGCAAAGAGAGGGAAGGAAAAGAAAGCCAATTCACGATGAAGAACTGAGAAAAAGTGCAAATTCAGAAATCTAGTACTGAACATGGCTGTAGCAAAAATCAAATTCTTTCAGAAAAGCTTGTTCTGTTGTATTTGAATGTGCTCAACAGGAATCCGTTAACTTTGCAAATAGAAAAGTACCTAATCCTGGAAGGATAGATGAGTTTAGGCAGTTAACTGAAAGGTAACTTAACAGAAAAACTGAATACTTTTCATCAATGGCAAGAACTCGATCAATTCATCAATAATTTTTAAAAAGATTTTATCTAGTTATTTTTAGAGAGCGGGGAAGGGAAGGAGAAAGAGAGGGAGAGAAACGTCAATGTGTGGTTGCCTCTCGCACGCCCTCTACTGGGGACCTGGCCTGCAGCCGCGGCAAGTGCCCTGACTGGGAATCAAACCAGTGATGCTTTGGTTCACAGGCTCAATCCATTGAGCTACACCAGCCAGGGCTCATCAATAATTTTTTCCATACATGGTCAGAAGCTCTTCACTGACTTTGTTAATGATGTCAAAGATTATCTTAAGGACGTGAAGGAGTACCAGGTAGGCGATGATGGAGCGTTTGAGAAACTGGAGGGATGGATGGATACACACGGAAACTTCCTTGGTCACAGATGCCCACCTCCATGTGGCCCCAGGTCAGCTCACACAGCTCCATGTTACAGCAGTTTCTAACATCGATAGACTGGATAGCATTTTATCATTTGATGAGTTTCTTGGGACGTTACTATTTGTAAAGTACTTTTTGTAAAAAAAAAAAAAAAAAGTACTGTTTGTAAAAGTACTTTATTGCCAGAGGGTTTAGAATAAATTAAATGCAAACACATAGTTTCAAGTTAATTGCTATTACAAATTGAAAATTTCATGTAGTCAATTTGACTTGAGCAAATAGTTTAATTTCTACCTTAGAAATCAGTTACGGACCCTGGCTGGCGTGGCTCAGTGGATTGAGCGCTGGACTGCGCAGCAAAGGGTGGCGGGTTTGATTCCCAGTCAGGGCACATCCCTGGGTTGCAGGCCAGGTCCCCAGTGGGGTCACACGAGAGGCAACCACACACTGATGTTTCTCTCCCACTCTTCCTCCCTCCCTTCCTCTGTCTCTAAAAATAAATAAATAAAATCGTTTTAAAAAATCAGTTAAGGATATATAAATCCTATTTTGTTTCTTTTCATTTTAGTCTATATGAAAAGGCATTCAGTCACCTTAAGTGAGATTATTTTCCTTTAGTCTTTGATTTACTCACTTTTGGGAAGGTAGGTGTGCACCACACGACTTCAACTCTGCAATCGGAAGAGCTCACAGCTAACCATTTGGATGTCCCACTTATTTTCATTTGTCGATTCCACCCGTCAACTAAACTATGACCTTTAATACACGTATTACAGAATTATTGTTGGTACAGGTACAGACGTGATCAAAGAGGCCAGCCTGGCAAAGCCCCAAGTTGTAACGTGTGTGTGCGTGGCACACACATTACCAAACCACCAAAATTAACTGTATCCAGTGCTTATCAGCTCTATATTCCGTAACGTGAAACTTGACTAATCTTCGAATGTTAGCTTTATTTTTCTTGCATTTGCGATGGCTATCTTTTTGAATAAAAGTAATGTGTCTATAAAATAATGAGACCGATTCTGGTGAATTTAGTCCTGAAATGAATATTTGGTGCCAAAAACGAGCGAAGCACTGTGAGGCCGCCCGAGGGAACACATGGAAAACTCTTGCTGTGAAGGAGCTCACGAGCTTTTGGAGAGCTCGGGAAGTTCATGAAATGGAGGCATAGAGGCCTTGTATACAGTGGCCTCCGTCTGGAGAGGTGTGGGAAGGCTTCGTGAAGGAGGTGGCCTTTGAACTGAGCATGTTTAAAACTGGCTTTTGAAGGAGAAATGAATTTGCCAAGCAGCAAGGCCAGGACCTTCCAGTCAAAGTTCCCTTTGACTGGGAGATCGGAAGACGGGCCACTTCAGGTTGGCCAGGCAGTGCTGGGGTGCAAATAGAAGAAAATATTTAGATCACGAAGAGCCTCGTTTCACGGGCAAGGGCTTGCCTGACTGCATTTTGGACCACGGGCAGCGGCCTGGAGGGTGATGGGTTGGAAAGGGTGATGCCGAGATGGCCTTTAACACGGTACAGACCTGAGCTGACGGGGATGAGGGAAAGCGGGGAGACGGGTTGGAGTAACACATAGTAAGTAAGACTAGTGGTATTTCTTGAGAAGGGGAAGTAGAAAGTAACCGTGGTTTCCAGGTTTCTGGACTGGGTAATGAGTTGCATAGTGAGATCACCAAGAAAAGGAAAACCAGAAGGTTTGGGGTTAGGGGAATTGGAAGTGAGAATTGTGCCTGGAGGCACCTCCTGACGTCCAAATGGAGAGGGTTAGCTGGACGTTAGTTGTGGTGTGACTGTCTCTCGCCCAGACTTGTGTGTGTGTGTGTGTGTGTGTGCGTGTGTGGGTGGGTGGTCTAGGCTGGAGGTCTTTCTCAGGCTCCCAGGGAGCACTAACATGTAAGGGGGGTTAGGAAAAGGAGGCCCAGAGAGTGACAGGCCCAGAGACTGGCATCATGGATGTCCAAAGATGACCTCAGGCAAGAGGAATGTATGTAAGTGTGTCAGACACAATAAAAAGGACTGGACTTCTTGGCTGGGGAATTGCGTGGCCGCAGATGATGTTATGGGCTGTTTGTGTGACACTGTTGTCACACGACAATGATTAGAGAGAGAGAGAGAGGAACGCAGTAAATGCAGGCATTGTTTGTGAGCCGTGGCTGTAGGAGAGGAAAAAAGGCTTCGTTTTGTTTGCAGGGGATGTGCACACGTTTCTGCTGAGGGAGGAAGCCAGCGCGGGTGGGTTGATTTCTTTACAGGAAAGGAAGAAAAATAATGGAAACGTATCCCATTATTTTACTGTCACATTTCTGGGGTTTTTTTCCCTACAGGATGAAAGTATAATGCTGAGTCTTTCTGGAATGGTTATACTATGATTATACTTCAGATTAATTTAACATCCTTTTTCAGTGTTCAGATAATAGATTAATGGAGATAAATAAATAAATAAATAATGCAAAGACATCATCGAGAACATGGAAAGTCAAATTAGAGATTCGAAAATATTTACAAGTCCTGTACTGGATAAAGGACTAACAGGTAAAATATATAGTTAACTTAGGAGATGGTGGGTGCTGGGGAACAAAAAGATGAGAAATGAGAGAACGAACAGAAAACAAAATATTAAATATCAGGCTAAAGTCATAACATATCAATAAATACATTTATGCCAATGTTTTAACATTATTAGCCTTACATTACTGCATGAGGTAAATGCGAATTAAAACCCTCATGAGGTGTCACTACACGTCTATCAGAATGGTCAAAATAAAAAATATTGGCGAGACGAAGTGCCGGTGAGGCGACAGCAGCTGGAATTCTCATATTTTACAGATGGAAATACAAAATGATACAGCCAGTTTGGAAAGCAATTTGGCAATTTCTTTATAAAGTTGAACATACATTTTTGGGGGGGTTCTTTTTTTAAAATATATTTATTGATTAGGCTATTACAGTTGTCCCATTCCCCCCCTTCACGCCACTCCATCCTGCCCACCCCCTCCCTCCCACATTCCCCCCTATAGTTCATGTCCATGGGTCGTACTTATAAGTTCTTTGGCTTCTACATTCCCTATACTATTTTTACCCTCCCCCTGTCTATTTTCCACCT
This sequence comes from Desmodus rotundus, assembly GCF_022682495.2. Taxonomy (NCBI): domain Eukaryota; kingdom Metazoa; phylum Chordata; class Mammalia; order Chiroptera; family Phyllostomidae; genus Desmodus; species Desmodus rotundus. The sequence continues at coordinate 45,111,383 of NC_071396.1, forward strand.
ATCATCTATGCTACTTATTCTCTGTACCTTTTCCCCCTCTCTCCCGCTCCCACTCCCCTGTTGATAACCCTCCATGTGATCTCCATTTCTGTGATTCTATTCCTGTTCTAGTTGTTTGCTTAGTTTGCTATTGTTTTTGTTTTAGGTGTGGTTGTTAATAACTGTGAGTTTGCTGTCATTTTTACTGTTCATATCTTTTATCTTCTTTTTCTTAGATAAATCCTTTTAACATTTCATATACTAAGGGCTAGGTGATGATGAACTCCTTGAACTTGACCTTATCTGAGAAGCACTTTATCTGCCCTTCCATTCTAAATGATAGCTTTGCTGGATACAGTAATCTTGGATGTAGGTCCTTGTCTTTCATGACTTCAAATACTTCTTTCCAGTCCCTTCTTGCCTGTAAGGTCTCTTTTGAGAAATCAGCTGACAGTCTTTTGGGAACTCCTTTGTAGGTAACTGTGTCCTTTTCTCTTGCTGCTTCCAATCTTGGGTAATGTAATTATGATGTGCCTTGGTGTGTTCCTCCTTGGGTCCAGCTTCTTTGGGACTCTCTGGGCTTCCTGGACTTCCTGGAAGTCTATTTCCTTTGCCAGATTAGGGAAGTTCTCCTTTGTTATTTGTTCAAGCAAGTTTTCAATTTTTTGTTCTTCCTCTTCTCCTTCTGGTGCCCCTATAATTCAGGTGTTGGAACATTTAAAGATGTCCTGGAGGTTCCTAAGCCTCTCCTCATTTTTTTGAATTCTTGTTTCTTCATTCTTTTCTGGTTGGATGTTTCTTTCTTCCTTCTGGTCCACACCGTTGATTTGAGTCCCAATTTCCTTCCCATCACTATTGGTTCCCTGTACATTTTCCTTTATTTCTCTTAGCATAGCCTTCATTTTTTCATCTAATTTGTGACCAAATTCAACCAATTCTGTGAGCTTCCTGATTACCAGTGTTTTGAACTGTGCATCTGATATGTTGGCTATCTCTTCATTGCTTAGTTGTATTATTTCTGGAGCTTTGATCTGTTCTTTCATTTGGGCCATTTTTTTTGTCTTGGCGCACCTGTTACATAAAAGGGCGGGCCTTAGGTGTTCACCGGGGTGGGGCAACCCTTGTAGCTGTGCTGTGATGCTATATGTGGGGGAGGGGCCGAGAGGGAGCAATGGTGCTTGCTGCACTCTCTGCCGGATTTCAGTTACTCCCTCCGCTACCCACAATCAAATTGGGCTCTTCTGGTGCTGATTCCTGAGTGGGTGGGTGGGCTTGTGCACACTCTAGGTCCCTGTGGGTCTCTCCAACTAACTTTCCTGTGAGGCTGGGACTTTCTCCCGCTGCTGCCTCAACCCCCACGGGTGTTTTCCATCAGAGGTTTGACGTTTTATTTCCCTGCGCTGGAGCCCTGGGTTGCGGGGTCTGCTTCACTCCCCCACCGGTCCTCCCGGTTTATCTATGCGCACATGTGGGGCCACAGGGTCTGCTAGCTGCAGCCTGGCCTGCTCTGCTCCACAATCCGCCACCTTGCCGGGTGTCCTCTCCTCCTGGCTGCCCATCTCCACCCCTCCTACAGGTCTGGATGAATGTTTCTTCTTTATCTCCTTGGTTGTCGGACTTCCATGCAGTTCGATTTTCTGTCAGTCCTGGTTGTTTTTTGTTTTTAAATTGTCCTTCTTTTGGTTGTGCGAGGAGGCACAGTGCGTCTACCTATGCCTCCATCTTGGCCGGAAGCCTCGGGTTTTTTTGAACATACATTTTTGATACTACCCAGCAATCCTACTTCTCGGTATTTACCCCAGAGAAATGTTCACACAAATACCTGTACACGAATGTTTATAGCAGCCTATTCATAATTGTCAAATCCTGGAAGCCACTCACACATCCAACAAGTGAATGGATAAACACACTCATACCTCCACGCAATGAAATACTACTCAGCAAAATTAATTAGTTAATTAAAATAAATAAATAAGGAAGAAAGGAAGGAAGGAAAAGAAATCAGCACACAATTTAGATAAATTTCCAAGTCATTATGCCAGGTCATAGAAGTCGGTCTGAGAAAGCCACATGCTGCCTATTTCCATTAATGTAACATTCTCAAAAAGACAAAACCATGTCCACGGAGATCCAACCAGCAGTTCCCAGGGGTTCCGGGTGGAAGGAGGTGGGACTACAAAGGGACAGAAGCACCAGGGAGAGGGAGAGGCAGAGGGAGAGGGGGAGGGAGAGAGAAGTGCTCTGGGTCCGGATACCACAGTCCTAAGTCAGGTTGGGTGCCTTCCCACCCTACTTACTTCCTAGGGCCAAGGGAGGGCCGCATCTCAGGGTACAGATCGGGCCATGAGACAGAAGAGCTGACTGATGCCAGAGCTGGGACTCCTGATCCCTAGCCTAGTGCTCTGACAGCAAGGGCAGACTTTGGGGACCAAGGCCAGAGGAGAAGCAGGGACATGGTCACTTGGGAGCTGGAGGTGGGAGAGCAGGGGAGGGAGTTGAGTGGGAAGCCGTTTTAGGAGCCATACAGCGTGCTGCATGCACCCCAGGTCAGGGGGAGGAGGCAGGAGGAGTGAATGAGGCACACTCACTACCTTCATTCATTCCTCCCCCCACTCCTTCTGCCACCGGGCGTTTATGGCGGCCGCACTGTGCTGGGATCTGAGGGACCAGCAGACGGGCGCCTTTCCCCACAGAGCTGACACTGGGCCTGAGAGGTGAGGAAATGAAAAGCGATGTTTGGTCACAACGCTGATTCTGTCAGTGCCCATGGGCCAGTCGCCCTTACCCCTGGTGTGTTCTTGCTGCCCACTGGCCAGTGTTTAGGGTGGGGAACAAGAAACTGTGAGGCACGGAGCAGTCCAGAGAAGGACTCGAGATCAAAGAGAGTTCATCTTTTGTTTTTATCCTCACCCGAGGACATGCTTATTGATTTTACAGAGGGGAAGGGAGGAAGAGAAAGAGGGAGAGAAACATCGACCCATTGCCTCCCGCACACACAGACCAGCAACCTAGATATGTGCCCTGACCGGAATCGAACCCGAAACCTTTCAGTTCATGGGACAACTCTCCAATCAACCAAGCCACCTGGCCAGGGCAAGGATGGCTAATCCCTTGATGTTTGGCCTTCCAAGCTCAGGGTCCCACCTGACCTCTCTCCTTGACTGGATTCAGGCCACTGCCGAGAGGCCCCTCAGTCGACAGCTCCTCCCCTACGACACATAATGGCTTCTGTGCAGAATACAGAACTTGGTCTGAGGATTTGACTCCGCGGACACTTGATGGATGGGCTGTTATGGAGGATAATGCTGGGAAGGCTAGTGATTTGTCTCTGCAGTGGGGGCAGTAGGTTCTAGAATTAACATCTGCCAGCCACTAGAGGGCGGTGTGGGGGTATGTCAACACCCCAGAAAAATACTTCAGCCAGAAGATGGTAAACAGAGCTTGGCTTCCTTCGGCCTAGGCTTCCGTGGCAGACAGCCTTCGTTTGGTTTTCTGATGTGTCTTCAGCACCTCGAAAACTTAGAACCACTGTGCGTGCAGGGGCTTTCCATGGCCCCCTTGCAGCCCGACGCGAATCCTGCTTCAGTAGGAATTCTTGGGGGAAATATCCGAACCAGCCAGTAGAGGGAGGTAGGGAGCTGAGCTCACAAAAGGGCTGCAGAAATTGCTCTGTATTAGAAATGAACTGTATTTGGGTGAGGAGGGAGAAGGAGCTGGCAAGATGGCAAAAGGTTAGAGACAAGGGGGGTGACAGCCGGGGTGGAGAATTGGAAAACCCACCACAGTGGGGCGGGCACAGGACTTCGAAGAACAGGAACCCCAGTGCTCAGTTTGAGACTGCTTCTGCCCCACCTGGGTGGCTGGTCAGCTTCGCTATGAGAACAGCACTCAGTGGAAAGGGCTGCATTCTGTCGGCTGCAGAACAGGAGCAGCACTCCTATAGAACGTTCTGGATGAACCAACCCCACAGAGAGCAGGCACAGGGACCCAGTGGTGGTCCCTGTAAGAACACCAGCCCCTGGGATCTTACAGACACTTTGGCAAAGGCTTTGGACTACACTTGGGCAAATGGGAGTTTAGGTCTTCTCACTCAGGTCTCAGGAGCCTGGGGCGGGGGGGGGGGGGGGGGGGGGCGGGTCCCAGTGTACATCTGAGTTACAGGAGAGGGCTCCAAGGCCATGAGGCAGTGGGGGGGAGGGGGAACCCCAGGTCCAAGGAGCCCCACCACCTTAGAGAGAATGGAACTCAAAGTGGCAGAATGCTTTTCCTAATGTGAATGTGTTCCTGCTAGTCATCAGCCACCCCAAGTTCATTCCCCCCTCAGTACTTTCGCTCTTACTAATTCCTTCTGCTTAGCTCTGTCTTCCCTCAGACTTTCACCTGGCTGGTGCCTTCTCATCACTTAGCTCTAAAACATCACCTTCTCAGAGAGGAATTCCCTGACACCTCAAGAGGCCCTTGCTTCCCAGCACCGACCTCCCTGGTCTCGCTCTGTCACCTCAGTCCCCACCCGCACCACTATCAGAAATGGCCTTTGCTTATCCAGTGACTCTCCCTTCGCTATGATGTAAGCAGCTTGAGGTCAAGACCTTGCCTGTCGTCTTCAAGGCTAATCCTTAGTGCTGGCACATAGAGGTGCTCAATAAATTTTTTTTTTAAGAATAAATGTTTGGTCGACTCTATTCAGTTGGTTTGATCATCACTTCCAACTTATAAAAAGGGAAACGGAGGCCTAGAAAGGCCAAATAACTTGTCCCGAAGCGTAGGTGCCAGAGGCCGAAGAGGAACACAGGCTGCCTGACTTTCGGGCTCACACCTTGGTATTGGGTTATTTTACTTCTACCTTTGTCTGTCTTTCCTGGATAGCACTTAGCACAGTTTGTCACGGTTTTGTTTGTTGTCTGGGCATGACGCTGCCGGAACAGGGCTGTGCCCTACTCCCTGATGGGTCGCCAGTGCTTAGAGCTGTGCCTAGCATGTGGCAGGTGCGCAGAGAGCGTTTGCTGGGTGAGTGGGCGGACAACTGAGTGGACATACAAGGGAGGGCCAAGGTATCGGAGCGCACCAGTGGTGGCAGACTTTCCCAGGCCCCAGCTGGAGAGCCCAGCAGCCCCTGGGCAGAGGGACCAGCTGAGAAGTTGCCTCTTGCTGTTGCAGAAGGCATCTTTTGGGGCCAATGATGGCAGCCTCGCTTGCTCTCACGGTGAGTGTCACCTGCTCCATGACGCTTCAAACTCAGGGTCATTCCCTGACGAAGGACCTGGGTTTGGCCTTTGCTCTGACCGCAGCTGGGGCGATGCCCAGGGTTCTGTGAGGATCTGTGTGAGCAGCCTCACTTCCACTCATTACATTAAGTCAGCATTTTTTCAGCTTCTGAGAAACAGGAAAAACCATGATGTGTGCAGGGGTTTGAAAGAATGATAAGAGAAGACATGCTCACATTTCTTTGGTTTGTGCCCAGGGGGTTGGGTTCCTGTTTGCTCTAACGCATCACCTTCTGCCTCAAGACGGAATTCGGGAGCATGAGGACTGTGTGGAAAATATGCTTTAGGGGGAAAAAACAGCAAAGGGACAAGAGTTCTTTTTTTTTTAAATAAAAATTTTGTTTATTCATTTTTAGAGAGAGGGGAAGGGAAGGAGAAAGAGAAGGAGAGAAATGTCAATGTGCGGTTGCCTCTCATGTGTCCCCTACTGGGGACCTGGCTCGCAACCCAGGCACATGCCCTGACTGGGAATTGAACTGGTGACCTTTTGGTTCACAGCCCACGCTCAATCAACTGAGCTACACCAGCAAGGGCAGAGTTCTTTAAATTATTATTATGAAACATACAGACACAAAAGAAAATATGACCTACATGTACAAGTTAAAACATAACAAAATAAGAATCCACGTGTCCACCACCCCGTTCCGGGAGGTGTGTGTTTCATAGCGTCCCGCCTGCTCCCCACCAGAGGTAGCCACCGTCTCGATTGTTGTGGTGAATCATTCCTTTGCGATTCTTTCAGTTCTTTCACATATGTGAATATCCTCAAATTCTACATTTTATTTTGCCTATTTTTGACCATTTTATAAATGGACTCGTGTTGGAGGTGTTTAAGCCTCGCTTTTGCTGCTCAACAAAATCTTCTTGGACTCATGCCTGCTGACCCTGTGCATTCATTTACTCTACTGTATCAATCTTACTTGCTCTAATCCAGTGAATGAATACGCCACGATTTATGTATCTATTTCATACTGATACACAATTAGGGTTTTTTTCAGTTATAGCTATTAAAATAATAATTTTTGAAAAGAGGACATGAAGCCGTGGCCAGAGCATCGTCCCGTGCACTAAACGGCTGAGGGTTTGATTCCTGGTCAGGGCACATACCTGGGGTCGGGTTTGGTCCCCAGCTGTGGGTCACATACATAAGCAACCAATTGATCTTTCTCTTTCTCTCTCTCTCCCCCCTTCCTCTCTCTCTAAAAATCAATTAAAAATACCCTTCGGTAAAGATGAAAAGAAAAAGGACCTGAGGTTCATGGATGTGAAAATGTACCGTCCTGATATAAAAGGTACTGTGAGGGGGAAATGGGTGTGGAGTACATGGGGACTTTCTGTACTTTCTTCACATTTTTTCTGTAGATCGAAGATCATTCTAAAATAAAAATGTTATTTTTTTAATATTTCCCAGTTATGATTTACATTCCATATTATGAAAAGGTCATTTTTAAAAACCATGCTGCGAGGAACACACTTGCTTATATCTCTGATGCAAGAGTTTCTTTGAAATACACTCCGGGTTGAGACGCTGGGTCACGGAGTGCACGTGTCCTCAATGTCACTAGGCACTGCGTGTCAGAAGTACCAACCAACTGTCCCGTGTATGAGAATTCCTTTTACTTCACAGCCTGGGCAAGACTCGTAATATCTGCCTTTTTAATTTTTGCCTGTCTGGTGGGTGTGAAATGTTATCTCACTGTGGTTCAGTTTTGCATTTCCCTGACTACTAACAAGGCTGAACATCTCTTTACATGTTTATTGGGCATCTGTGTTTCCTGTTCTAAGAAATGCTTATTCATGTCATTTACCTTTTGAAAAACTTTTCTAGTGGGTTGTTTATCTTTTTCCTATCGATGAAGAGGATTTTGTTACACATTCTGGAAACTACTCCTTTGTCATTTAAAGTGATATATATTTGTCCTAGTTTGTGCCTTTTCATTCTTCTTATACTAAATTTGACGAATGTTAAATTGCCCTAGTGATCTGTGCTTTGGGTGGTTTATTTATGAAATCCTTCCCTTTGGCTGGAGAGCTCCTGTTTGCGCCTTCATATCTGCTCCCAGCCCTTCTCTAGCCTTCCCTGTGCCCCAGGAGGGGAGGCAGACCTGTCTGGGCTACATTCGCAACTTCCTTGGTCAGGGCTCCCCACCAGCTGTGGCCGTGAGGAGCGCTGACCTGCAATCAAAGGTCAGTAAAAAGTCAGGGTGTTGCAAAGGGTATAAGCTCCTTCTTTCTCTCTCCTGCATAGAATTCCATTGTGTAAATATACCACAGCATGAATGGAACTGGAGAGCATTATGCTAAGTGAAATAAGCCAGATGGTGAGGGACAAATACTATATGATCTCACCTTTAACTGGAACATAATCAACAGAAGAAAAAAGCAAACAAAATATAACCAGAGACATTGAAGTTAAGAACAATCTAATAATAGCCAGGGGGGAGTGGGGAGGGGACAGTGAGGAGAGGGGATTGCAGGAACTACTATAAAGGACACATGGACAAAATCAAGGGGGAGGGTGGAAGTGGAGGAGGGAGGTGGGTTCAGCTGGGGTGGGGTGGAGGGATGGGGAGAAAAGGCATACAACCGTAACTGAATAACAATAAAAATTAAAAAAAAAAAGTCAGGGTGTTTGTCCTCTCGGTTCTCTCCTTGCAAAGTTGCTGCAGGCTGGCTATGTCCCTCGACTGAAGGTCCCCGTGCCTGCCTGTGGGCCCTCTCTGCACAGTCCTCTGAGTCTCTGGGTCTTAGTAATTGTTCCCTGTCCTTTTATAGCTCCAGGGGACTGCACTTGCCCTTGGGGTTCCTTTGTATCCCATTCTCACTTTTATAACGGTCCCTTTATGGAATATACTCTCCTGAAGTTACCCAATATGCGTGTACCAGCTCTTTCCAGCCGGATATGCTGACTCCAAGGTCATATTCTCCTTCTTTTTTATATATATTCTTTTTTAAAATTTATTTTATTATTTTATATTCAGTTACAATTGTCTGCATTTTCTCCCTATCCCTCCACCCCACCCCAGCCTTAAATTAGTTTTTTAATTAGTCTATCTCTACCCCCGGATCCTCAACCTTGGCACTAGTGCCATTTTAAGTGGGATAATTCTTTGTGGTAAGGGCTGTCCTGTGAATTGTTCAGTAGCATCCCCGGGCTCTACCCACTAAGGACAAGAACATCCCTCCTTCCTCTTTAGCTGTGGCAACCAAAAACTGCCCAATGTTCCCCTGGCGGCAGGGGCGGGGGGAGGGGAGCATCCTCTGTTGAGAACCACTACTCTCCCCCATGCAGCACCACCCTGACCCAATTACTGAAGCCCGACACCCAGGGGACGCCTTCTCCCAATCCGATCTTCTTCGGGGTTGTACTGGCCGTGCGTGGACCCTTGTTCTTCCGTGTGCGTTTTCATAAGCCCCGGGATCTCGGGGGTGTTGATAGCGGCTGCACTGAATTTATAGGTCAGTTTCCAAGTTACGGTATTGGTGTTCCTGTCCAGGGACATAGTGCAGTCGGTCTCCGCATTGGTTAAGGTCCTTCGTGATGTCTTTCAATAAAGTTTTAAATTCGTTCCCATTCTTTCTGAGATTTATTCTTTGGCACTTCATTTTTTGTAAGTATTATAAATATCTTTAAAATTACATTGCTATTTGTCGGTGATATATGTCATTGATTTTGTATGTGATCCAGCCATTTGTTAAATAAACAGTTTAATTATTTTACTGGCTCTACATTCGTTTGAGTTTTATTTTTGTCATATTGTGTCATCTGCATATATATGCATTATATGTGCTGTATGAATATATGAATTTTGTTTCTTGCAATACAATCCTCATACTAGGATTCTGCTTGTATGTGATTGTGAAGCCAGGACCTTAAGTCACAGTTTTTCATAGAAATGGAGTTAATAGTATGCAGGGCGACCACTAGCCCATATCAAGCCTTTGTGCAAATAGAAAAAAGGAGCCTCTTCCTCAAGACACTTGACTTCCACCGGGTGGGAAATTGTCACAACACGGATTGAAATTCGCGATGTCTACAGTGTACACCATGCTCTCTGGGCCTGTGCAGGGCGCACCCAGCAGTCCTGCAGGGGTTGTGTTGTCCTGCTTTTGAAGGGTTGCTTAACACATCACACCACTGAGCACAGTATTTGCGGTAAACTTATCAGATTATAGTTCCCTTATGTTTCAACCTTGCTAAAAATAGTTTTAATAAATGGATATTAAGGGTTTTTTTAAAGGTTTTATTTATTTATTTATTTTTAGAGAGACAGAGAGAGAGAGGGAGAGAAACATCAATGTGTGGTTGCCTCTTGCACGCCCCCTCCTGGGGACCTGGCCCACAACCCAGGCATATGCCCTGTCTGGGAATCGAACCAGTGACCCTTTAGGTTCATAGGCTGGCACTCAATCCACTGAGCCACACCAGCCAGGGTGGATATTAAGTTTCAATAATACTTTTTGTGCATTGATATGTGATTTATTTCTTTAATCGGTTAATGTGCTAAATCACATTGAGAAATTTTCAGCCCTCGCCAGGTAGCTCAGGTGGTTAGAGCATCATCCCGATACGCCAAGGCTGTGGGTTCTATCTCCGGTCTAGGCACACACAAGAAGCACCCAGTGAGTGCACGGATGGGTGGAGCAACAAAATCGAAGCTTCTCTCTCCTTCTCTCCCTTCTTGTCTCTCTCTAAAATCAATCAAGCAATAAATGACTTTTCTAATGCTGAATCCTGAATTCCTGGAATAAACTGAACCTCGTTACTATGTAGTAACATTTTACACATGCTGGTTTTGGATTCAAAGCATTTTGTTCACAATTTTTGAGTCCATGTTCGTGGCTGCATGTAAGATCATAGTTTTCTAGTACCGTCTCCCCCTGATTTTACTACAATATATTTTAGCTTCACAGAAACAGCTGGGAAATAGTCCACTTTATCTATTTTCTGGAGGAGTTTACGTTCGGCATTACTGTGACTTGAAAGTTTGGGAGGACTCACCTATAAAACTGGCCTTTGTATATTCTTTGTAGGAGGAGTTTTTTAAACAATTAATCCCATTTCTTTAATGGTTCTAAACCCTTCAGATCTTCTATCTTCTTACATCAGTTTTTGTAATTTTCATTTGCGTTGGTCACAAATTTCCGTGCCTTCTCTGATTCCTCCACTGCCACCTGCACCAACTCACCCCTTTGCTTCTGGTCATGGGTGAAATGCTGCGTCCTGTAGAATGGGGCCTGGCCCCTTCCGTGGCTGCCAAGGGCCAGGCGATGCAGTCCGGACCGCCAGGGAAGAAAGCTCCTGTGGAGAGAACCTTGACCAATGGGATATGAGAGGGAAAAGGGAGGCTGGCGTATAAATTTCCCTCTCCTTTGCCCTTTTTCTGCTGTTGTAAGGCATACTTTTTGCTTTCAACACTTCTGGAGAAATTCCATGTAATGAAGCAACATAGTTGCTGAGGGGCTTCGTGCCTTGGTGTGACACTGTAATGTGTCACTTTACTTTGATGTATCACGTCACGTGCTGCACAAGTGACGTGATACATCACTTGTCTCATCTCCCTTTTTTCCTTAACCTCACCCACCGAGGCTCATAACTCCCAGACAAATTGCCGGCACTGCAATCCTTGCCGCGGGCTCTGCTTCCTGAGGAGACCTGGGCTAGTAGCAGGCAGGGCGCCTTATCTTTGACGCTCAGGGCTCTATAGTGTTGTTAAGACGTTCGAGTGTTCCTAGAGGCAGGAGAGGTGGATGAGAAATCGACCTGCTGCTCAGTGGGCATGTAGTCAGATAGAAGCAAGAGCTTGTGGGTGGAGGCCTGATGTCAGCCACCACAGTGGAAAGCCAGGACCTTCCCCCACTTCCCATGTATAAGGCAGCTCCTGAATCCAGTCTCCATTCACTCAACAGGAGGACCCTACAATCCCGCTGCACGTACACGCAATGAACCTTCTGCAGTTCGTTACTAAGAGACCAAGTCGTCATCAGAATAACCTCACACAGGTAAAGGAAACGCCCAGACTTTCCAAAACGGATGCACACGAGGTCTGGGTGGACACCAGCATCGGGCAACCCTGAATGCCTCCGTGACGTTCTGGTCTGAAAGGAACTTACATGGGATAAATAATAAATGGGGCTGTGGCACAAGTCATTTTTACACCCTGTGACTATTTTTCTCATTCGTTATACCTAGGATAAGTACGCCCAGCACCTGGGAGAACTTTCCTAGGGGATCTCGGGTCTATGAAGGAAAGGTCAAGTGGAAGGCCTTGAAGTTATGCCAACCCTGATCAAGAAGGTCAATCACAGGCGATGTACAACACAGTACTCTATTCCTGGATGACTGTCGCCACAGGAAAACTTGAACAGGCAGGGGTGCCGGTCCTTCTTTCGCTCCTGTTCAACTTGCCCTTCTGGCCTTTGCAAAAACCAGGATGGTTCGAGTCAGGCTGTGTCCGGCCAGCTTATACAGATGAGCCCTCTAGTTCAGAACAAGTAGGAAAGCTTGTCAAGTAGTTTTTAAAATGCTTGAAAGAATTGGAGAGCTAACATGGCAGTGAAAACCTGAGAGACCAAGTTCTTGGAAGGAAAGCGTAGAAGCAAGCCTGGCAGTTGGCTTAGCTTTCTGCCTTGGAGCATTTACAGATGGGAGAGCTGTGGTCGAGAGCTTGAGAAGCCGAGAGAAGAGCTGTGGCTGAGGGACTGGATAAAGTAGACTTAGGGGCAGTCTCATGGGTACAGAGGGACAAAAATGGGAGTGCGGGGCCCCCAACTAGGAGGGGCTTTCCACGGGGGCCCCTGAAGAGTTAGATTCTAAGAGTAAGAACCAACTTCAAATAGACCAGCTTTTTAAAACCAAACCCAGTTTTCCATCAGCTGATTCTCAGACTAAATTAAGACGACCTATTCTTACACTAATTGTGTTCCAGAAGAAAAGTAAATCATTTCTGGAGGAAGATAACATCACCCTGTACAAAACAGTAACTGTATAATTCCTTCTTGCATTCCTTCCAAGATGATTCATCTCCTTCGCGAGTACCATCTAGCAAAGCCCTTTTAGTAAGAGTTTATTGGTAATAAGCTCTCTTTTACTCTTCATAAAATGTTTTCAGCTGACTTAAAAAAAGGGGGCAAGATATGGACACCTCCCCAAAGAAGAAATACATATGCAAACAAGCATATGAAAAGCTGCTCCACATCATATGTCCTTATGGAACTTCAAGTTGCAACCGTGAGATACCACTCACTACGCACCTATTAGCACGGCCGAACCCCAAACTCTGACAACACCAAATGCTGGCAAGCCTGGGGAGCAAGAGGACCCGCCTTCACTCTGGTGGGGCCGCAAAATGGGACAGCCATGGTGGAAGACACTCTGCCAGTTTTTTAATAAAAATAGACGTGCTCTTACCCTATGACCCAATAATCATGCCTTTTGGTATTTGCACAGATAAGTTAATAACCTATCGCCACAGACACAAACCTGCACAAGAATGTTTATGGCACCTTTATAATTGCCAAACACGGAGACAACTATGATGGCCTTCAGCAGCTGAGTGAACACGTAAATTGTAATACACCACTGATGGAGCATTAGTCAGGGCTACAAAGAAACGAGCTATCAAGCCGTGACAATAGAGGGATCTTGCAAGCATATTACCTGGTGAATATCACGAAGAAGCCAAGCTGAAAAGACTACCTGTATGAGTCCAACGATATGACATTCGGAAAAGGCAAAACTATGGAGGCAGTAAAAATATTAGTAGTTCCCAGGGGTGGGTGGGGAGGTGGGGTGAAAGGGTGGAGCACAGAGAATTTTTAAGGCAGCGAAACCATCCTGTATGATATCATGGTGGTGATTACATGTCGCAAAACCCATAGAACGTACAACAGCAAGAGTGAACCCTAATGTGACAGTGACATTAATGGGTGACAATGACATGTCAGGGCAGGCTCATGGACTCCACGCACCGCTCTGGAGCAGGCGTGGATAGCCGGGGAGGCTGTGCCCGTGTGAGGTCAGAGGGTACCTGGAAACTCTGGACTTTCTGCTCAGTTTTGCTGTGAACCCAAAACTGCTCTAAAAAAAAGTCTATTTTTTAAAAAAATATTTCCAGTTCATCCTTATTCTTGAAAGAAGTGTTTACTGTTCACAGAACTCTAGGTTAACCAGTTTTTCCCCTGAGCATTTTGAAAATAACATTCTGCCATCACCAGTCCTCCGTGTCTTGCTGTCGAGACCTCTGCTCTTGGTCTTGTTGGATTTCCTTTGCAGGCCACCTAGCCCTTCTTTCCAGCTGCTCTTCGGTCTCTTCATTCTGGGGCCCACAGAGGAGTGAAGCTGCCGGCTCCAGGGCTGGGCACACGCCGGGCGGCGCAGGGTCCACCGGCCCTGCCTCTGAGCTCCTGCAGAGGCTGCTCCGTGCGAACATCCGCGCTGCATATGTCAGAAAAGCCCCGCATCTCCTGAGCTGGTTTTCCACCCGTGGGGCAGCACTTCGTTTTCAGACATACTGCCTGCTGTTCCTCACTTCTGTGTGATCCTAAAACAGAGGGGGAGAAGCAGAAATGTGGTCTGCCTGCTCCACGTGGAGGCGGACCCTGTATCGTTCCAGGCGCCGGAGGAAAACGTTTCCTTTAAGCATTTGTCACGGATGGAATTAAATTCTCCCAAAATCCGTAGGTTGAAGCCCTAGCCCTCCGTGCCTCAGACTCTATTTGGAAATAGGGCTTTTAAAGAGGTTAGTTATCGTGTGACCCCGAGGGTGGGCCCTAATCTCATCTGACTGGTGTCCTTTATAAGAAGGGGAGATTAATCCATATAGAGAGGTTCCAGGGCCACACACAAGCAGAGGGCAGACCACACGAGGACGCCATGGAGGCAGCCATCTGCAAGCCAGGGAGACAGGTGTCAAAGGAAACCAGCCCTGCGGACACCTCGATCTTGGGATCTCTGCCTCCAGGACTGTGGGAAGGTTCGTTTCTGTTGTTAAAGTCCCCCAGCTGGCGGGTTTTGTGTTTTTTTTTTTTCGTTTTGGTTTTTTTTTTTTTTTTTTGTCGTGGCTGTCATAGCAGATTAGCAAGTGAATGCAGCGTGAACTGAACTTCAACCCTTCCGTCACTGGCTAGTTGGTCCATGGAGAAGGACTGGACTGGGCTGGGGACAATTTGCTCTTGAAGGCCCTGCAGGAAGTTGTGCAGTTATGCCACGGCGGGAGGGGCGGGGTCTTCCTCCTGTGTGAGTGGCCAAGTCCAAAGGCTCCGTCTTGGTGTTTGCTCATATCTCAGAGGCTCCTGGGCCACTTCCTCCTGGTGTGTGTTTGCCAGGGGCTGGGCCGATCTTGCCTAGGAGCAACTCTTGCATTGTATTGAGAGGAAGGAAGGGAGTGGGGCCATTTCCAGGCTCTGCACATGGATTTCTCTGCTCAGAGGTAGCTAGTGACATGGAATTTTTTGGCTTCTGTATGTGACTGGGCAAAACTGTTGGGAGGAAGATTGCCTAACAAGCACCTGCCCAGGTTGCCCGAGTCCCCATGGTGTACCACTTGGTTGCTGGTTTAGTAGGACTGACATTTCATCCAAAGCCATGAAAATGGCCCAATGCATTGGGAACCAGTTGTCAGTATAGTGGCCACAGCCCTGCGCATTTCACGTTGAAGGCGTTCCTTAGTTACGATGTTGGCTCTCACTGGCTTGTTTCAGAAAGGCTCCGGGTCTGTTCTCATGGAGAGCAGGCTTTCTTGGCTCCTGGTAACCACCACAGCACTGGCTACAGAGCTGAGTAAAATATGGCAACAGTGACCATGGGGGAAATGAATGAGTTTCCTGTCTCTGCGGGTTTAGTTACATGAACTTGGATTAACTTCCTCTTCTTAAAAAAAAATCTTTTTTTCATTTTTCAGTTACAGTGGACATGCAATATTATACTAGTTTCAAGTGTCACCTCCTCTCCTTACTCACTGAGTCCGTGGACAGTTTGGAAGAAAACAGACCTCACGATCTGGTGAATTCTATAGACAAGTACCCTCTACGTTCATCCACCCCCGCTCTCCTTCATTTCTTCCCCTGTAGACACTTACGTGCCACTTACTGTGCTGGGGACCCCACAGTCAGCTGGCTCCGATGTGCTGGGCAGCCATTTTACCTCCTTCACTGATTTCTTAAGGCCAAGACAATAAATCTCCTTCAGAAATTACAGGAGGTTTGGAATGAAATGTACCAGGGTTCGAATCCCATTGTAGTAACTATGTGACCTTAGCCAGTAATTTAAACTCTCTGAGCCTTTGATTCCATATCATAAAAAAGAAATGTTATCTCCCATTGTCTGGTGAAGAGAATTAATTGAGATACGGACAAGAAGCGTCTAGGACAATCCCGCCCCAGAGCAGGCGGTCAGTAAGCAGCAGCCTGTTCTGCTTCCTCGGCAAAGCCCCGGACCCTGCGGACACTGGTTGAGGGACTATGCTGTTGGATGTTAGTGCTGCTCTTCAGGAGTCCTGTCTGTCCTCTCTTCCGGGGCACATGGGAGTGTCAGCGCTCTAACTAATGCAATGCGAGTGGAAGTATCTAAGGACAGATGTGTGGTTTCCCGTGACTCTTGTTCTCTGCCAAGGGAACGGCAAAAGCGCCATCAGGGCTGCCCAGGCCACACCCACAGTCGACTGTGTGTGATTCAGAACACACTGTGTTGTGTCCCACCCCTGGGATCCAGGGACGATCGGTCGCTGCAGCACCGCCTGGACTCCTCAGGCTGACACAGGTGCAGAGACGCGGAAGATGCATCTGCAAACGCTGCCAGACAAAAACAAGAGCTCCGGTGGGGAAATGTTCAAGGTTATGCAGGGCACTCAGCAAGCAGCAGTGGATACTGCCGGGCTAGCCAGGGAAAGGAGGAAGGAGGATGCCCTGGAGCTGGACTGTGAGAGCCGAGGGAGGGAAACGAACGAAAACATCTCGGGGACGGCTCCACGTTCTGTGTATGGGGAAGGCAGGTGTGCCGAGCCAGTGTGGTGTTTCGGGAAGACTAGGACCTAGCACTCCCTATGGAGCGTCTCCGCAACGAGCACTTTCCCCATAGAACACTTCTCCACACAGCGTACTGAATACATGTCTCCCGACTCAATGCCTGTCTACCGGGATTTACATAGGAAGATATTGTATTCATGTCCCCCAAACCTGATGCATTTTTTTTTTTAACACAGTGATGGGAAGGAGCTCAAAAGAGAAAGTTTTAAAGTTCACTCCAAGTGTAATTGATAACGCAGCAAAGTTCCCAGAAGGCCATTGGAAAGACTCTGGAGGGCCACCAAGGGGACATGAAGCGTGTTAGGGGACAAAGCAGCCCTGCTACTCACCTAGTGGTCAGAGAGCACCGCTTTAAATATTTTACACCCACGTTTTACCACAGTTTGCTAAATAAATATATAAAAGCCAAAAAGTATTTCACAGCCTAACACATTAGCTTATCACTTACATGCAGGCATTTCACTGTGTTCTATGGTTTGGAAAACTGGCTGAGGACTTTCAACTGAGATGTAATGCACTAGAAATGTTCCCATTTAAAATAATGGGACTGAGGCTCCTACAACCGGTGTTCGGTGAAAGATGCCAATATCTCTGGCAGGGCTTAGAGGGGGCCGAGGTGTATGTGACCTGTGGAGGAGCCTGGACCTGAGGTAGCACTGAACTAGAGGTTCTCCTGCCCACAGGGACAGGAGTGACATGGGGACATGAGTGTATTTTTTATCAGCAGCCCTGACTTACACACATGGGGAGAGCCTGAAGCAGGGGGCTGGTGACGGCTGAGTCTGGGTGGGAGGCAGTGGGCTTGGACGGGGAATCGGAGAGACATCAGAGACTGAATGCTGGATGGGAAGGCACGGAGCGCAGAAGTCAGGGAGTTGGTCAGACAGGTGACAGGGAGGACATGAGGGTCGGAGGAGCCACCATGGGGGACCTCAGAGGGAGAGGAGAAGGAAGGAGAAGGAGGAGCCATGAGGGCAGGTTTCAGGGAATTAGGATGACGGACGAAGAGTGACATTGGCTTTGCGTGCATTATGTAGAGGTGTTCTCTGCTGAGGCCCCTCAAAAACCATCCTTCTGGCCCACACTGGCAACCCTGCTCCCCTCTACTGGAAATAACAGTTATCATTGAGATAGAGGGAACACAGATGCTCTGTTACTGAGATAAGCTTTGGGGAGGAAAAGCAACACTCACAGAAGTATTCCTGTAACTTGGAGGCTGCCAAATCCCTCTCCCCTGGTGACCCCCAAAATAGTCACACCTGGATGAGAGGCATACACACTGCTCCCTCTGCTTCTACAGGGAAGACTGAACCAGCTGGAGAATCGTAGTTCCTGCCTTAAAAATCCTTGACACATCTGAGAACTTCCATTTTGGTTTGTTGCATACGGCCCTGATGGCCTTTAGCTTCTCTGAGACCTGCCAGATTGGTAAGAGTTCATCAGTGAGATTTTAGATAGGATATTCCAGTCTTAAGTCCACATGAACTCTATGGGACCTTGGTAAAGAAGTGGGAAGATGACCTTTTTTGACAGGGAATGTCAGTCCACAAGGGCAGGGAATTTTGTCTGTTGCATTCACTGACGGATCCAAGTCCCTAGAATAATCCTGGCAAATGTGGGGGCCCAATAAAAGCTGGCTGAATTGAATTAGATTGACATTCGTTCCTGGCACAAGTCGAGTTTCCTGTTTCCTGCCAGTTTCTAGAGCAGTCAGCGTAGGCTGTGCTAACCCATCTTCCTCTTCATTGACTCAGCTCCAGCTCCAGGGGGGCTTGGTGGGAGCACCGGTGGGGGGCCTGGGCCAGGGCAGAGTCTGAGTTTTTGCAGGAAGGACTTGCATGCTCCCACCTGGGGATCCTCGTGGGCTGCTCTGGCCCCTCTCGCATGCCCACAAACAGTAGGACAGGTTGCTCCACACAAGCCGTCAAGCACGTCACAGGCAATCCATGCAGACGACGCCCAGGGCAATGGCCCCGTCTGTGAGGACTTTCCGCACAGGCCCACACTGTGTCCCCGCACACAGAGCAGGGCCTGTGATCGGTCACAGAGTGAAGAAATCAGTGGCATAGCTCACTATTTGTTACTTGGTCTCTCTTCCAGGTCTCAGCTTTAAAATCTTGAATGTATTGTAAAGAATGTATTTTCTGGATCCCTAAGAAATTTTCTCAAGCCGAAGGACCTCCAATCATAGTACAGAGAGTCACAAGTGGGCAGCAAGAGTGCCGTTCTGCCCGATTTCCCTCTGCCTCCCAGAATACAGGTTGGTGGGGGCCTTGAGAACCCAGCTTCCCCGACGTGACTGGCTGCCAGCACCTCTCGGCCTCTTTTGTTAGACTGCAGTGCCAGGCGGGGTGCAGAACAGCTCCCCCAGGCTACTGGGCTTTGGGCTCCACAAAGAGGGTTTCTGGATCTTTCCCTGACCCAGCAGTAGTAGGATCGGCCTGCCAAATTCTCCTCATAGGCTGAGATGAGACCTAGTTTCAGATCCATACACTGTCCCATTGTCCTCACAAGGGAAGCCTTGAAACCCATTTTAATTTCTATGGCCAGTCCTAGAAGGTCTATGCATTCATTCCTTCATCCATCCATTCATTCATCACCTACCAGTTAACCTGCGTCATCCTAGGTTCTGGGTACATCGTGGAGAGGAAACCAGCCTCAGCCCCAGCCGGTGTCCCTGCCATCACAGCCCTGCTAAGTCCTGCCGCACCACGTCCACACGCCCAGCAACCCTGCGACTTCGGCTGCCGGAGTGATGGAAGTGCCCGGCCGGCACACACACAGGCCCCTCCACGCTCAGCCTGTTCTCTCACACACAGCACTCACTTCGGGAGTAAGAAAAACGCCAGCAGCAAACCGAATCAGAATGGTCTCTTTTTGTTTTATTGGGACACAGTGTGACATGAAATAAATAGTAAGTTTCCAAATTCTTAACCATTTCATAAATACTATTAAGTTAACAGACAGGTTTATAGAATGTTGCATTAAATAAGATAAAAGTATGCATCTCTTTTGCCTGGAGCAGACTGGAGGAAAACACTTGCAAGATCCCTGTATCTGAAATATATCTTGAATATTTTAGTTTTGTGCTTTCTGCCTAGATGAGGTAGTGAAGTAGCAGTACACCTGAAATGACTGATACTTTGCCTCGGAAGTTTAATTACATTGAACACGAAGGCCCTCCCCTTGCTTGACCCTCATTTTCATGGTAAGAAAACATCCTTCACCTCCTCCAAAATCCTTCACTACAAGAAGCCAGCTTAGTCTTCACTTTCCATTGCCCACTCGGTGTTCATCACACCAAGAAACTTTTGCAGGTATTCCAGGAATTTTTTTACTCTCCATCGTTCCCCTTCACACTTAATTTTCTGTGAAAAAGAGCAGAGAAGAGGCGTTGTAGGAACCAGTCAATTCCTGTAAAAAGAGGTACAGCCAGACAAATACGCGGAAATCCCTGCCAAACGTTGGCACTCACCCTTTGGCCGTCTATGTACTCTTTTATTGAAGACAGGTTTTGGAAGAGTTTTTCCACGGCGTCTCCTCGGGCGGTCTGATTCTTCAGCGTCTGTACCCCCTGAAAGACTTCTTCAATGCACAGTTGGTGCTGAATGAGGAAGGTTTAAAAAATATAAGTAATCCAATCAAGGTAGGAAAAATTTGTCCAAAAAAGCTAGACTTAATTTTGTGGCATTTATGTGAGTTCCCCTCTACAAAGAGCTGTTTACTTGTTCCTCTTCTAGGCGGCACCAACTCACACTGAGACAGAATTTCTAAAAGTAGGCATGGTTTATATCCTTCCTGAGGAGTTTTGCAAATGATATAAAAATTAAGTACTGAACCAAAAATAAAATGTCGAGCAAGTGTAACGCAACGACATTACTGATTGACCTCACGTCAGAGTTTATTTGGATAGTTCTGCCTGGTCGTTTTATTCCATTTAGACTGATGAAGTCATCTATTTTACATTTCAGTATGACCGTGACATGCTCTAAATGCATGCCATTCTATTGTATGTCAAGGTCATTTTTTAAATGTGGAAGTGAATGTTAACACAGAGCCTTCATTGTATGTGTCAATGTGGACTGAGTATGATTCTAAAAATATTACCCTGAATTGCTAACACTTTCAAAAAGGCATGAAAGTGAGGAAAGCAGCAGGTGGTCAGAGCTGAGAGGGGGCCAAGGGGCACCTCTCATCTGACAACCTCCCCAGACATCCTGAGCTGCTTGTCGGATGGATTCTACTTGTTGTAAAGTC
Source organism: Desmodus rotundus (assembly GCF_022682495.2). Lineage (NCBI taxonomy): Eukaryota > Metazoa > Chordata > Mammalia > Chiroptera > Phyllostomidae > Desmodus > Desmodus rotundus. Next base: position 45,131,908 of record NC_071396.1, read on the forward strand.
ATTCCTGATGTTTACAAGTACAAAGACTCACATCCCACACACAGAAACCGACTACAGGACATAAAACAATTCCAATGACAACTACTGCTTCACAGCCTAAAACGTGCGATTGACTCATTCACACGATCTGACTTCAACTCACATCTTTGTGTCCGGGAGTAGGGATCATCAGACTCTGGAAAGGAAAGGAAACAGTCATTCTCAAAGCACTCGCGCGTTCACGACCAAATAACACGACTGTGAAACGGCTACCAATTGTCTATTACACACCCTTGCAATGTCATTATTCATAACAGATCTTTAAAAATAAGCCACCCCAAGGATCTCCGGTGCCTTTGGGAGACTACAGGACTCAGGAAGAAACATTACCCCATCGCCTATCAGCACAGCCTGGTGAGTGGAGAGCAAGGCCATGGTCTCTGCCACCAGCCTTTGCATGGGACTCAGCACGGCAGCGGCACACGTAGAGGCAGCTCCAAGAGCGAGGAGACTCAAATGCAGAAGCATTCTCGTGGCTCTGAAATGTGTAGCGCTCGCCGTGGGCAAAGAAAGTGCATTGTTTAGACTGTATCCCCAACCAATTTATTCTCTCTCTTTGAGGAAATGAATAATTTCCATCCATCAGATAGAGACTGTCTAATAATGGCATATTATGAAACCAAATGTTTCCAATGCCTTCTATCTTTAAAAAAATTCATTTTTATCTTTTAATAATGAAAATCCCTGTTTTTCCCCCTTCAAAAACAGTTTATAGTACAAAAGAAAACCTCTGGGTTGATATGTCGTTGCCCCACATTTGCATTTCTTAAAATCAGAAGACTGAATTTCCTCTTAAAAGATACTCATAAAAAGAGAGAAGTATGATGTAAACCACTAAACAGAATTTTATGCTAAAATACACAAATATTGAGAACTTTTTTTTTCGGGTTTAGTAAATTTGATCACAGCGGTTGCTAGACTGATTCTCTTTTTCTTTTTCTTTTTTTTTTAAAGATTTTATGTATTTATTTTTAGAGAGAAGGGAAGGATGGAGAAAGAGAGGGAGAGAAACATCAGTGTGTGGTTGCGTCTCGCATATGCCCTACTGGGGACCTGGCCCGCAACCCAGGCACATGCCCTGACTGGGAATTGAACCAGCAACCCTTTGCTTCCCAGGCCAATGAGCTTCTCAATCCAATGAGCTACACCAGCCAGGGCCAGATTGATTTTCTTTAAAAGTTGCTGAAAATATTGGTGGAAACATGGTGATTAGAGCAGAGACCATCAAAACAGAGCAGGGTCAAGTTTGGTGCGCTGGGGTCTTGATTAGGACCCTTTGTGTTGCCAGTAACCAAACACCAAACTCAAACTGGTTGAAGCCAACCAAGGACTTTATTAGCTCATGCAACCAAACGGTTATATGACTCCATTCTCAGGCAGCTCTCGTACGGTGGTCCTAGATGATGCCAAAACTCCCAGACCTACGTGTACCCTGTTTGTGAGCAGCAGGAGAAAGCAAACGGTGCTTTTCTGACTGGTCCATCAAAAGTCCTAAAATTCAGCCTCCTTGCAACAAGGGATCACATGTTCACCCTTGAACAGTGGCCAGGGTTACAGGATATTACTGATTGGCTTTCTCTAGAGTTGGAGGTTGGCTTCATCCCACCCAAATGGCATACCTAAGAAATATGAGGTCTTATGTAGCAGTAAGAGGGATATGGATGCTGGAAAGGTGACCAGTAAGGATCCATCACAGCCACATACCATACTGGCATGGCCTCTCCTTCCGGTCTGACAAGGATGAGGGTGTCCTTTCGCACCCTGGGCAGGCCAGATGCGATCAGCCAGGGGAATTGAATCAGCCTTTGTGTTCCTTAGGCTCAGACCTGTAATCCCGGGAGGGAGCCAATGAACCCCCCTTTAAACCACATGCTTCCTTCTTCCCTGGCCTGAGCACACGTAAGGGTGCTGTAAACCATTTGCTTTTAATGGAGGGTTTCGGTGAGCATCGCGGAGCGGTTCTGGGTGTGTGGCCTGGAAGCCTGACTGTAGGACTATCTCGAGCATCTGGGACAGATAGTACCAAACACAGATAGTGATATAGAACCCTTTTCTGAAGCTGGCCTGAGTTTCATAGGAGAGACAGAGGCAGCTGGCAGCTAGACACGCCTTCCGCATGCATATAAGCAAAACTCTGCACAGGGAGGACAAAGTGGTGTGGGACCTCGGTGGCAGCCTCCCTGCACCACATCTTGTTTGTGCTGAAGTTTGGGACTCTCGGTTAGACACCTCTGATTGGAACACCGGAAAGGCCTTTTCCTGGAAACTGCAGGGGAGATTCTGGCTCACTTCAGGAGTCAGGTAGGAACCACAGGAGGCGTGGATGGAGGTATTCCTAAAATGTGCCATCAGAACCAAAGCTGGGTTCTGGCAGGAGCCTCCTTTCCCCAGAGGATTTCCCAGGAGCCTGTTCGCTCCGGTTCTCTTTGGACTCCTCTGGGCTACTCTGAGGAAGTGCAGTCATAGATCAAGGTTTCAGAGGAACTGCCAAGTGACTTGTTACCGTAATACCTTAAATACACCACGTTCTGAGTTCTTAACTTCCATTACAGGGCTGCGCGGGCAAGCTGGGTGGTGGAGGATTGCGGTACCACTGTACTAGCCTTCACTGAGCAGGAGAAAACTCGCCAGCCACTCACTGCTGTTGGGAGAGTCATACTCGCTGACCACGAAAATGAGCGAGATGAGCAAGGTGTAGCACAACAAAGGTGGCGGGGCCACGGGAAGCCGCAGCGCCTACCACCTGCCTATGAGGTGGCAGGTGCTACTCAGCTCCAGCTGATTATTGCCACGTGACCCCTGGGCCTTATGAGGCCAAGTCATCCATTTTTCTAAGAAGCCAGAAATCATGATTATTACACACAATCTCTTGTTTTTTAAATTTTGGCAATGCATATTTTTAAAAACCATACGTGGTGCCATTTTGCAGCCTCTGGTTTACAATATGGCTGTGGATTCCTTTTGGAGGACTAGTAATTTTTAAAAACCTATTCAAAATATTTGTTAATGTTTTAAGTTGCGGCAAAATACATATAAGAAGATTTACCATCTTCACCATTTTATTTGTACAGGTTAGTGGTGTTAAGTGCATCCACAATGTGGCGTGATCTGTCTTCAGCGCTGTCTTCACCTTGCAAAACTGAAACTCTCTACCCCTTAAACTAGAGCTCCCTAGTGCCCCCCACCCCGCCACTGGCAGCCAGACATCTGCTCTCTGTCTCTGTGAATTTGACTATTCTAGGTACCTCACGTAAGTGGAGTCACACAGTATTTGTCTTTTTGTGGCTGGTTTATTTCACTTAGCATGATGTTTTCAAGGTTCATCTGTGTTGTAGCAGGCAACAGAATTTCTTTCATTTTTAAGGTAGAGTAATATTCCATTGTATGACCATACCACAGTTTGTTTATCGAGCCATCCTCAACAGCTGCTTGTGTTTCTTCCATATTTCGGCTCTTGTGAATAGTGCCGCTATGAAGATGGGTGCACAGGATTATATTTCTTACCATGTTGTATTGGTCATTAACTTTCCTTCTATGAGTATGAGCTCCCCAAGCTGACTGCAAACTCTCTCAGAGAAGTGACCATAAAATAATGCATGTGAAAGAACTTTATTAATGTAAAACTCCCAACAGAAGTTAATGGTGTGAATCTCCTGTGCAGAAGAGTCCCAAGTAATTTATGTTGATATTCCACCCTCCAGGAAGTGGAGCATTGCCTGCTTTACGTGAGGGATGCGCAGTAACTTTATTTAACAGAGTACGGTATGGAAAGAGGACTGGCAAAGGAGTGACTCTGCCATGGAGAGACCGGTCAGACCTCAGCCAGGTGACCAAGGTCCACACCAACAGTGCTAAGTCATGTTAATGCCATGTACCCTTGATATGATGTGATAAGAACGGCATTTTATCTCTGTGTCTTTCTCCCCCAAACCCTGATGCTCTGTTGAACCATGAGGAAAACATTACCCAAACCCAAAGCAAAGGACAAAATGCCGACCAGTACTCCTGAAAATTGTCACAGTCATCAAAAACTAGCAAGTCTGAGGAACTGTCACCAGCCAGAGGAACCTAAGGAGACATGATGATTAAATGTACTGTGACATCCTGGATAAGGTCTAGGAACAGAGAAAGGTCACCGGATAAAACTAAGCCCCCCCCCCCTTCCACAGAGAAACTGTGGAGTCTAGTAATGCCTCGTTGTGGGTTCCTCAGGTGTGACAAATGAGCCCTACTAATGTAAACAACAGAGAAAACTCGGGGCAGGGTACCCAGGGACTCTGTAATATTTTTGCAACTTTAATGCAAATGCAAAATTATTTAAAATCAAAGCTTTATTTTAAAAAAAACATTGCACGTTGAACAAAGTTAGTGATTGTTTTACTGTGATTATTAAGAGACTTTGTACCCTATGAATGTCACAGACTAGAGACCTTTTGATGTAGCCACCAGTCAGTGAGCTCCTTGAGAAGAAGGATTTCATTTCATTGATCTCTTCATTCTCAAAGACCAGCCTACCGTTGGCATTCAGTTAGTGTTTTCGAATAAATAATTGAATGAATAAGCAGGCACTTGGTTGTATCGGTTGAACAAATTCATTGAATACTGTGGAAACTCAAGGAGTGTGAAAGCATAGAAACAACTTTGACAGGGCTCCTAAAAAAAAAAGAAAGGAAGAAAGAAAAAGCGCAAAACTTTAAGGCTATGCTAGAGACCAAGCCAACGTGAACTACCATGACATTTTTAAAAATCCACATTATTTTAAGAGAACAGAGAGATATTAGCAACCAGTATTCAGAATTAAGAATTACTAGTAATTTAGAAAAAGGGCTTTGAATAGTGTGGAAAAGGTGTATTAGTGGGTAACATCCATCCTCTTGCCCTAAAACCTTTATCTCTACTCGTGGCTTCCCAATTGGGAACCTGTTTTTAAAACCCGGTAACTGTGGTTTTTACTAACTGTGTAGTCATTTCAGGTCAAATGACTTTTCTATGAACTGATTCTAATCAATCACCTAGGCATGATGCCACAACCTTTTTTTGGTGACTAAATGTAAAATGATTGTATCTCTTTCCTTTTTTGACCTTATTCTAACCTCTATCCTTTCAATCCCCAAGCATATGTTTAAAATATTTTTTAATTGAATAAACATTATAGGAAAATAAACACAAAACTTCTTCCCCTTGGCCTAGGAGCTATCAGGCTTTTTGACGACTTCTTTCCATCTTTACTAACACAGACAGCTTTATGGATGTGTAATCAATGAATATATGCGATTTGTGTTTATTTTTTTGTTTGTTTGTTAATACTTCTTCACAGATCCACTGGTTATTTGAAAGGTTACCTGCTATTAGATGAAATCGAGGTACCACAATTTACTTCACCATTTGGGTTGTTACCAGTATTCCACAATTGTAGCATTTCTAAAAATATCTCCTTATGCTAAGGAACTTGGGTGATAATTTTTAGCTTTTGCTACATTTTACCAGACTACCCCTCTGAAAATATTCGGTGCGCGAAATAGAAATCTCTTATATTTTTACAGGGTTTTACAATTTATAAAGCACTTTAAAAAAAAACCCGACAAAACTTTGGTGAATCCTGACATCAGCCCTGTGGGACAGCCTTCTTTAGCAATAGGGTTTGATGGTGTTGCTAATGGAATCAGTGAAACGAACCCTGAAGGAAGGTGTGATGCCCCACGCGGTGGTAATCAAAGATGCTGACAAATATATTGGTGAAGCTAAATAAACAATGCTGGTTAAAAATAATTTATTTAGGGGATTTCAAGACAATGAGGAACAAAGATACTAAACAATGATAATGTAGGAGGTGGAAGGAGTGGTCGGAGTGGGTGCATTTTATGGTGCTCGTACTGTTGGGAGTTTGCTGAAGATACTAACTTTACACTTCAAAATAGGCAGGTAAAAAATGTAAAAGCAATCACTAAAATAACAGAAATCGAATGTGTAAGTCCCAAACCAGTAGAACAAAACACGGGAATAAAGGAAGCCCAAATAGATCCAGAAACCAGGAAAGGAGAAAAAGAAGTAAAGAAAAAGCACAGGAAAAAAATAGGAGAAATGCATCCAAATTTATCAGGAATCACAGTAATTTAAAACAGATTAAACTCACCTATGAAAAGGAAGATACTATAAAATTATACAAAAATCATCTCATCTATTTTCAAGAGATACACTTCATGAAAAATGACGTTAAAAGGTTGAAAATTGAGGGATGAAAGATAGATTGGACAAATACGAATCAAAATAAAGCTGATGTACCAATACCAGAAAAAGAATTTATGTGAGAAAAATATTACAAGGATAAAGAGATTCACTAATAGGTACGAGATAGTATCTATTTTATTTTCCATTCACTGAGTATGATATAAGTGAAACCAAACATTTTCAGTAGTACTTTACTGAGAACTGGGAACTCCACTGATTCGCCTTTTTAGTTCTTTTTATTTTAGGGACTAATCATTTTTATTGCAAATCTTTTCCACCTTCCTCCTGGAGTTATCTTAGTTTTAGAGTTTCCTATTGTTACAAAGTTGAAAGGTTTTGTAAGGGAATTTACCTCGTCATGTCCATTTTTTCCCTTCAACTCATACTTTTTTCTGAAGTATTTTAAATGACAGAAAGCATGACACTATAGGGATTCTATCCGCACAGTTCCATCAACACACCCATATGCACCCCCAAAATGATCATTTCCTTACACAGCATAATATCACATCTACTGTAATGAAATTAACAATAATTCTTTTAGCACTTAATTTCCAGTCTACATTCAGAAAGTTTCCTCATGTATCCCCCCAAATTCCCTTCCCATCTCCAAGCCCAAACCAGGATCAAGTCCACGCCCCTGTGTTGCTGCTGGGTGACATGTAACTCAAATCTCTCTTAATTTGCAACAGTCCTAACAACAACAAAAAAAGCCTTTCCAAATCTTGTTTTAATGACAAGGAGAACCTGGGCTAGTGTCTCGCAGCACATCCCGCCAACCAGATTTGCCCTTTCCATCCTTAAGGTGTTATTAGCTTAATCCTTACTTTCTGTGAACTAAAAGTTAAAGGTGTGATTCAAGTTCAACCTTAAAAAAAAACAACTGACTAAGAGTAGTGGTGGTGGGGAAAAAGTGATCTTGGTGGTTATGCATCTGTTTACATTTGTCAAAACTCATGGAACTGAACACTGGAAAGGGTGACTTTTACTGTATATCAATTAAGCTTCAGTCCCTGGCTGGTGTGGTTCAGTGGTTTGAGTGCAGGCCTGCGAACCAGAGGCTTGCTGGTTCGATTCCTAGTCAGGACACATGCCTGGGTTGTGGGCCAGGTCCCCAGTAGGGAGTGTGCAAGAGGCACCACACATTGATGTTTCTCTCCTCCTCTTTCTCCCTCCTTTCCCCGCTCTCTAAAATAAATAAATAAAATCTTTGAAAAAAATTATGCTTCAGTAAACCTGACTTTGTAAAAAATGAGCTTTCATTATGTTAATACCCGGAAAGAGCATAAATCATAGTTTCCTCACTGTTTTTATGGTTGGAATCCTACTGTGAGAATTTCCTTTCAGTCAGCCACAGAAAATAAATATGAAAATGAACTCCCCAGTAAAGTCAATTTTGAATTGTCTTCTATAGAAACTTTGTGAACGCCTCAATGAGAAAAATGGTATGAAAGAAGAACAGCCAAATAGAGATGCTAAACATTCACTACTTTAGTTTCTCCTAGTAACTTTCTGGTGTTGAGTAAAAAAGAAGTTAAAAAGTAAAAAAATAAACAAATTAGAAATGGCCTTTAATCTACTGTCATCATTTTATTGCATCTGGTTAGTCACATAGGGCATGACTGTGTAATTGTAATCTGTACTGTTCCATTGGTAATTTAAAATATGTACTGTGATAACTGGCACTTCCATATTTTCTTACTTGGTACATCAAGACACCATTCATTCACTGGCCTTCCCCACTTGGAATCTTTGCTGTGAAATTTCTGCTTATTTATTAAGGTCTGTAAATGATTGTCTTGGGAGTATGTGATTGGAGAGTGTTTCCTACATTTTTCTATCTCAGTAGCCCAAAGTTTTTGTTTTTAATTTTATTATCTTTCACTACTGTCTTTGTAATTTTGCTATACAACCTTGCATGTGACATCCGTCCACTTAGTTGGTTTCCGAAAAGCAATATTCTCATTTTTAAGAAAGGTCATTTCTCTTTCCCTTATTTTACTTTAATTTCTTTTGACATACAAACAGTTGTACATAACATATACAACACAATGACTTTGGAGGTAAGTCTACTCTGGTCGATGCTATTAGCATATCCATCACCTCCCAAAGTTTCCTCCCACTTTACTTTTTTGTAAGAACAATGAACAAGATCTACCCTCCTAGCAAAATTTTCGGAATACAATATAGCATTGCTAACTGTAAGCACTATGGTATACAGTAGGTATTTTATTATTCTTCTTGCACAACCAAAATCTTCTTTTTTGAAAGGTGTCTGTTATGTTTGCATAATATTTTACAATTTTGTAACAGCATTTGACTTTTGGTCTTAAACATCTCTCTACACTCTTAAAAATTACTGAGAACCCCGAAGAGCTTTAAAAAATTATTTTTATTAAAATAGTTGGCATACAATATTATATTAGTCCCAGGCATACAACAGTGATTTATATACTTTAATATAATCCCCACACTAAGTCAAGCAACCCTTGGTCATCATGCAATACTTCAAGTATTATTATATTCTCTGTGTTGTACACTACATCTCCAAAGAGGCTGTATGCGATTCATAACTATTAATATTTACTCAATTATAAATTAAAACTGAGATTCTTTGTAAGGCACAAGAATACAAGCACACATTCCATTAGTCATCGTTGCGATGGCGTCACCATACGTCATGCGATCACTGGAAAACACTCCACAAGGGAGCAAATGAGAATAGAGAAGGCAAGTAACGTCTGAGTATTTTTAGAACAATTTTGATAAGCGGACACCGCACTCCCCTCACTTCTAGGATGACACTTCGAGAACGGTTGTCCGTCACAAGTCTTCGTCTCCCCTTAGAGTTTGTGCCTCTTGGTGTGGCCCCGACCCCCAGTGAGGAAGCGGAATCCGCGAGCACCCCTAAAACTCAGCACGCAGCGATTTCGATCGCTACTGCTCCGGAAGTCAGAGCTGCGCGCGCATCACGGGCCTCCGACTTCCCGGCGTGCCCCGGGATTGCGGCGTAAATACGCGCAAGCCGTAGCGACTCACGTGACTCGCGGGGTAGCAGAGGCGGGAATCTGTGAGTGGGCTTGGAGGTTGGGTCCCTCGGCCTGTGTTTTGTGCCTCTGGTGCGCGACCCTCACGCGCTCTAGCCCCCAGCCGGGAGCAAGTCGGCGTGGGAGGAAGGTTCCAGCGAGAGCCTTCGCTCCCACCCGGACCCTTCCGGCCCGCGCTCGCCCCGCGCTGCCGCACCGCCAAACCTTGCTGGGCCCTTGGTGTTGAGATAACATTTGCAAACATGTCCCGGATCGAAAAGATGAGCATTCTGGGCGTGCGGAGTTTCGGAATAGAGGACAAAGATAAGCAAATTATCACTTTCTTCAGTCCCCTCACAATTTTGGTTGGACCCAATGGGGCGGGGAAGACGGTAAGTCCCGAGTTAGCCACCCCTTCGGTTTACGGGTCGCTACATCTTACGAGTCTGGAGACTAAAATGCCTGGAGAGTTAACGCGGATGAGGACGGAGGCGCCCCCACTACTCAGTTCTTGGGGGTCCCTGGAAGTGCGTGCCCTGTGGTGACTCCCAGGCCCCGGAGCGTGGCCAGAGACTTGAAAGTCGAGCAGACCCCCTGTCATCCTAACGATGTCCTGGCCTGTCTGCGAGACAAGGTGTACTTGGGACCCGGAGCTACGGCTCTCAGAGATCTCAGTCGTACAAGAGGCCCTTTTGTTTGTATTGATGTTTTTCTGAATACTCTTTGCTCCCAAAGCATAGCACTCACTCCCTGGTATTTGTCTCAATAAAGCAACTTACCTAAAAGTTACAAAGTATAAATATGTGAGTTTACAAGTATACCGACTGTATACGCACAATAAGTAGGAAATAAATGGTTTAATTACAATATGAAACCGAGGCGGTGGGGCTTAAATTGGAAAACTGCAGGCATACCTCGTTTTATCGCGTGAGGCTTTTTTGCTCTTAACAGGTGCTGCGATTTTTTTACAAGCTGAAGGCAAGTCCCTCCCCCAGGAAACAAAAATAAAATACGACCCGCTTTGTTGCAGTGGTCTGGAACCAAACCAGCAATAATATCTCTTAATATTATATAATATTGTATAATATTGTATAATATTATAATATTATATACTATTATATAATATTGTATAATATTATAATATATACAATAATATTATATAATATTATATATCATAATATATTCTGTGGCCTACCTGTATTTTGTTGCAGGGATGCTCTTACGTAGTCAAACAATTTGAGTACAACTTATTTACTGTGATTTTTTTTTAAACCCTGGGAATATTTAGAAATTAGAGTTGGGCCCTGAAATGGCAAGCAGTATAGTCAATAAGCTGTTTGTTCTGGGGGGAAGGGCTTGAGAAAAAGCAAGGGGGTAGCTGTAACAGGGAGAAGAGTAAATGAAGTTTTGTTAAAAGTGTAGAGAAAGATAAGGTTTAGTGTTGGGAGGTGAATGCCTGACTCTTGTCTACTTTTATGTGAAAATGTTATATTTATTGAACGCCTGTTAGGTACCTAGCACTGCATTGTTATCTACTGTAGAGGAGACTAGTGTAGTGTTTGTGAGCACTGGCTGCCTGAGTACAAACTTTTTGCTTCACCATGTTAGCTGTCTGACTGTGCAAGAGTGACTTCAATGCTCTCTGTCCCTTAGTTTTCTCATTTATGAAATGGGGATAAAAATAGTTTCTGCAGCCCAGGATTAATGTGAGAATTAAATGGTTGCTGTGTGTGAGAGCAGTTAGTATATACCTGGTACATAGTAAGGTCTATGTAACTGTTACACATTCATTTGGGCGCGTTTTTCTTTTTAACATTTTAAAAAATTTCAGTTTTATCCAGGTATAATTGACAAAGAAAGTTGTAAGATATTTAAAAGTACACATCCTGCTGATTTGATAATACCTAATGGTGAAATGATTGTGTCTATTAATTAACAAATCCATCACCTCACATATTCTTTCTTCAGTGAAAACATTTAAGTTCAGCAAATTTCAATTATACGATACTGTTGTTAACTATGCTAACCATGTTTACATTAGCTGTTGTTATGAAATTAGCTTATAGGGTTTAATTGGAAATAGATTTTTTCTAAATAATTATTTTATTTTTTCTTATATAGTTTTTCTATGAATTTATAGCAATTATTCTTTAACATTTAATCATATCTATATTACAGGTTTTGTGTCAAATTTTATCTGATTGTTTATAGTCACTATGGTAAATAATATTTTTATAATGAATATTTTACTTTAACTTCTCTGGTTCTCTTAAGACTACATAATATAATTTTCTCTTTCTTTAGACCATTATTGAATGCCTAAAATATATTTGTACTGGAGATTTCCCTCCTGGAACCAAAGGAAATACATTTGTTCATGATCCCAAGGTAATGGTGCTAGTAAAGTTGTGTACTTTTAAAATAAAATTTTTATAATTATAAAAGTGATAACAGCTTACTGTAGAAACCCAGGAGGAAAAGTATCAAGAGATACAAATGTCATCCACACACATTCTCAGCACCCAGTGAAAACCATTGTTGATAATTTCATGTATTTTTTTATCCTTTACATGCTGTTTGACATAGCTGAAATCATACTCGAATTTTATATTCTGAGGCTTTTTTCCCACTTAACATTACCATAAAGTCCCATATCGTTAAAAAATTATATTAAGTTTTTAATCCGGGTGTTTGGTATATGGGTACTTTTTAAAAAAATCTTTATACTTTTTTGTGTGTCTGAAATATTCCCTTCTTAAAATATGTACCTTTTTGTGAATGTTTTTAATAATTGCATAATTTTCATATATTTAGATTGCTTTTAATTTTTCATTAAAATGTACCTTGACGAAAGTCTGTGAACTGTGGTGTTGGTGCGATTGGAACATGTAAAGGACAAAGGGTTTTCCGTGCGTGTGTGGCTTACAGATTTTTCCTGTTCCATGTGCTGCAAAGTGGGGTCACGCCTCTCTCCAGACCTGACCTCCCAGAAGTCGGCTGTGTGTTCATTCCAGGCTTCTTCCTGTGTTTATCGTGCACACGTGAATGCACTCACATGTAGTATTTTTTCACATGGATAGAATTTTATTACACTGTTTTACAGATAAGTTATTTAGGGATGTACCACATATCTGTTTATATATATATACAGGGGTGGGCCAAAGCAGGTTGACAGTTGTGAGTACATGAAACAGTTTATTGTTGTGTTATTTATTAATTATGTATTATATTCCACACAAACAATTATTGTATTATTTTCCACCCCTGTATACACACGCTTTTATTTCATTTTTTTGCTAAATAATATTACACTGAGTTTATATTCTGCAGTTTATTTAACTGACCCCGAATTAATGGTAATTGAAGTTTCTACTTTTATATGACTAAAGATAACTAATAATGAAAATATTTATTAATTTTTTTAGAAGTAAAAATACCCTTAGTACATTTACTGAGCCCTCTCTATAATGACTATTCAAGTCTTCTCTCATCTTAAACCTACAATCTACTCTTCTTGATTGATGATCTTGTCTTGTACTTGACTGAGAAAACAGGAGTCAAAAGAAAAGTCCCTCGTTCTCCAGTCATAAAACCTCCCAGACTGCTGTGCACCTGTGCCCATCCTGTCTGTTTTCTCTCCTGCATTTAGGGGAAGTTGTTTAGTGTTTTATCTACAGGTCAGCCAACTCCTCTTGGAGACTGAGGTGACAATCCCTTTTGTCATCTTCTTGCTCCTTCAGTAGCACTTTCTCCCTCTCCAGAGGATCGTTCATGTCAGCATGTAAGCATGCTCCCGTCCCTTCCGTCTGTAAGTACAAACACCTGTCTCTTTAATCCAGATCGTACTCGGGCCACTTACTACCTCTCCTCTGTTCCAGTTTGTAACAAAATTCACAAGAGTTGTACATATTCAGTGTCTTCACTTCGTTGCTTCCCATGTTCTCTTCAGCCTACTCTTTTCAGATTTTCTTCTTTTTTTCTCAGTAAAACTGCTTTTATAAGGTCACCAGTAATCTCCGTGTTGCCGGATAAAGTGCTCATTTTCTAATTCTCAGTAGCTTCTCAGCAGATTTGGTATAGTTGATTATTCCCTTTTCGAAAAGCACTGCTCTCTTGGCTTCCATGACATCATAATCTCACACCTCCTTTCCACTGGCCACACCATAGTCCCCTTTGCTGAGTCGACTCTTTGCTCAGCTCTCCTGAGGCGATCCTAATGGTTCCACTGCTGAAGTCTACCAAACGTTTTAGGAAGAAATAATGCCAGTTCTACACAAACCCTTTCAGAAAAGTGAGGCAGAGGAAATACATCCCAGCTGTTTATGGGAGTCGCATTACCCTGTACCCAAACCAGACCAAGACATTACAAGAAAACTGCAGACGGATGCCTCTCATGAACATAAATGCAAAACAAGTTCAGCAATATGCAAATAAAGACAACACACCTTGACTAGGTAGGGTTTATCTCAGGAATGTAAAGTTTGTTTAACATTTGAGAACCAATCAGTATAATTTGCCACATTAAAGAAGAAATATCATTTGAGCATCAGTAGGTACAAAAACAGCATATAATTCAATATTCATTCATGATAGAAACTCAGCACCATCCTTCGTTCCTGAGTAATTCAGTCCAAAAGCTAGCAGGGGAGGCTGAGGGAGGAAGGCATCAACAAAAAGCTAGCTGTGGCAGTGTGGTTAGGGATTGAGGCCCAAGTAGGGAATGAATGAGTCCATAGTTATGTTTAAAAATGAAAAAAAAAGTGAGGGAAGATCGAAGCCTTAAGTAGAATTTAATTGTTTTATTTTAATTTTTTGATTTAATCTTTATTTTTTTCTATTACCATTTAGTCCCCTTGTACTCCCCTCCGCCCAGCAATGTCCACACTGTTGTCCACGTCCATGAGTCCTTTTATCTTTTTGCTCAATCCCTCCACCCCATCACCACTCCCCCACTAGTGGTCATCAATTAATAGTTGACA